>NC_092712.1:291200322-291507683 GCF_047496885.1 Scyliorhinus torazame
CCCGGCCCGCACCGCCACCTGCAAAGGGTGCGGCAAGAAGGGCCACTTTGTGAGGGTCTGCCAGGCACGCACCGTGGCCGCAGTCTCCAGCGACTGTGGACCGCTGCGGCAACCGCCCCTTCAGGCTCCGACCGGCCAGCTCTCACCGCCACCCCCCTATCCTAGGGCCACGTGCAACCCACAGGCGCGTCTTGCCCCCCGGACACCACGCTGAACGGGTGGGCGCCGCCATTTTGTCCATCGCCGCCGCCATCTTGTTCATCCCCGGACACCATGTGCGACCCATGGGTGACGCCATCTTGGATGGGGCCCCAGGCCCCCAGCACGGCCGACTACACGCTGCCCGATCAGAACTCGCAACTGCTTCATCTGGCCTCGGTGACACTGGACCAAAGTCGACCCCGGACACTCGCAACAGCTACAATGATGGTCTTCATCAACGACCACTAGACGTCTTGCCTGATTGACTCTGGGAGCACGGAAAGCTTTGTTCACCCCGACAACATAAGGCGCTGTTCACTTGTAACTCACCGTGTAAATCAAAGGATCTCCCTGGCCGCCGGTTCACACTCGGTGGAGAGAAAAGGGGTTCTGCCTAGCAAAACTCACCGCCCAAGGCAGGAAATTCGACAATTTCTGCCTGTATGTCCTGCCGCACCTCTGCGCGGCTACCCTCCTGGGGCTGGACTTCCAATGCCATTTGCAAAGCCTGACCTTTAAATTCAGCGGCCCTATACCTCCCCTTACTGTCTGCGGCCTCGCGACCCTTAAGGTCGACCCGCCTTCCTTGTTTGCGAACCTCACCCCGGATTGCAAACCCGTCGCCACCAGGAGCAGACGGTACAGTGCCCAGGACCGGACCTTCATCAGGTCAGAGGTCCAAAGGCTGCTGGGGGAAGGGGTCATCGAAGCGAGCAACAGTCCCTGGAGAGCTCATGTAGTGGTGGTAAAGACCGGGGAGAAGGGTGGTCTTTGACTACAGTCAGACCATCAACAGGTTTACGCAGCTGGACGCATACCCTCTCCCCCGTATAGCCGACCTGGTAAACAGGATCGCACGATACAAGGTCTTCTCCACGGTGGATCTCAAGTCCGCCTACCACCAGCTAGCCCTCCGTAATAGTGACCGCAAGTACACTGCCTTCGAAGAAGATGAGAGGCTCTATCAATTTTTAAGAGTTCCCTTTGGTGTCACTAATGGGGTCTCGATCTTCCAGCGAGAGATGGACCGAATGGTTGACCAGTATGGCTTACGCGCAACGTTCCCATATCTGGATAATGTCACCATCTGCGGCCATGACCAGCAGGACCACGACACCAACCTCCGCAAATTTCTCCAGACCACGAAAATCCTTAACCTGACATACAATAAGAATAAATGCGTGTTTAGCACCGACCGTCTAGCCATTCTAGGCTACCTAGTGCGAAATAGAGTTATAGGCCCCGTCCCTGAGCGCATGCGCCCCCTTAAGGAGTTTCCCCTCCCTCACTGCCCCAAGGCCCTGAAGCGCTGCCTCGGGTTCTTCAGCTATTATGCACAGTGGGTCCCCAACTACGCAGACAAAGCCCAACCCCTAATCCAGTCCACAACCTTCC
Source organism: Scyliorhinus torazame (assembly GCF_047496885.1). NCBI lineage: Eukaryota > Metazoa > Chordata > Chondrichthyes > Carcharhiniformes > Scyliorhinidae > Scyliorhinus > Scyliorhinus torazame. The sequence goes on from NC_092712.1 coordinate 291,201,919, forward strand.
CCCTGTGGAGGCCCACCAGGCCTTCAACCGCATCAAAGCAGACATTGCAAAGGCCACAATGCGCGCCATCGATGGGTCCCTCCCCTTCCAGGTCGAGAGCAATGCGTCCGACGTAGCTCTGGCGGCCACCCTCAACCAAGCGGGCAGGCCCGTGGCTTTCTTCTCCCGTACCCACCATGCTTCCAAAATTTGCCATTCCTCGGTCGAAAAAGAGGCACAAGCCATAGTAGAAGCTGTGAGACATTGGAGGCATTACCTGGCCGGCAGGAAATTCACTCTCCTCACGGACCAACGGTCGGTTGCCTTCATGTTCGATAATGCACAGCGGGGCAAGATTAAAAACGACAAGATCTTGCGGTGGAGGATAGAACTCTCCACTGCACAAGTGGACCGCCTCCGATCCCTCCACGAGGACCTCTGCCACCCGGGGGTCACTCGCTTTTTCCATTTTGTCAAGACCCGCAACCTGCCCTACTCCATCGAGGAGGTCAGGTCAGTCACCAGGGACTGCCAAATCTGTGCAGAGTGCAAACTGCACTTCTACCGGCCAGAGAGGGCCACCTGATAAAGGCTTCCCGTCCCTTTGAATGCCTCAGCATGGATTTCAAAGGCCCCCTCCCCTCCACCGACCGCAACACGTATTTCCTGAACGTGATTGACGAGTACTCCCGGTTCCCTTTCGCCATCCCCTGCCCAGACATGACCACAACCACCATCATCAAGGCCCTCCAGGGTATCTTTACACTGCTCGGTTTCCCCGCGTACATACACAGTGATAGGGGGTCCTCCTTTATGAGCGACGAACTGCATCAATTCCTGCCCAGCAAGGGCGTCGCCTCGAGCAGGACGACCAGTTACAACCCCCGGGGAAACGGGCAGGTAGAGAGGGAGAACGGAACGGTCTGGAAGACTGTTCTACTGGCCCTATGGTCCAGGAATCTCCCAGTCTCCCGCTGGCAAGAATTCCTCCCGATGGCCCTCCACACCATCCGGTCGCTGCTCTGTACAACCACAAATCAGACACCTCATGAACGCCTCCTTGTTTTCCCCAGGAAGTCCTCCTCCGGGACCTCGCTCCCAACCTGGCTAGCGACATCTGGACCCATCCTGCTTCGGAAGCACGTGTGGGCGCACAAGTCGGACCCGTTGGTCGAGAGGGTCCACCTGCTGCACGCTAACCCCCAGTACGCCTACGTGGCGTTCCCTGACCGCCGGCAAGATACAGTCTCCCTTCGGGACCTGGTGCCGGCCGGAACCCCACACGCATCCGAACCATTGCCCCTCCCCCCCACAGCACCTCACTGGAAGGTCAGTACTCCCGCCGCTCCTGCCTAGGCTCGCCCACCCACCGACGCCCTCTACAGGTGCCCCCCCCCCCCCATGTCAACCTTTTGCCCCAACAGCGCCGCCTAGGGATGACGAAGCTGTCAGGGAGGACGAAACCACGCTCCCGGAGTCGCAACCACCAGGACCCCCACCAGAATCACCACCAAAGCCCAGACACTCCAGAAGGTAGAGCAGGCCACCCGATCGACTGATTGCTTCGCTGTGACTTTAACTGTGAACTTTGTAAATATCCTCGACAGCACGGTACCTCCATACCTGACCATACCATGTTAAAGGCGACTGTTACCACTGCCCACCACCCCGCCGGACTCTTTTTTAACAGGGGGTGAATGTGGTAGTACCAGGTATTGCGGTACCTAAGAGGCTGATGACCATTGGTTAGACTCAGGAGTCTACCATTGGCTGTTGCTACGTAGAATAACGTTATACGTTAGTATAAGAAACGGTGCCATCCCAGCAGCCTTCACTTTCTGTACCGAAGCTGCTGGGGAACAAGTTCTAGTAGATTAAAGCCTTCAGTTATGAAATCACTTCGTCTTGAGTGTAATTGATTGCGCATCACAAACAAACAGCATTATTGGAATGCTATTTTCTCACAGGCTGCCAGACTAGACTGACAATTAGCCTGCCCAAACTGCTGATGACATCATCGACACATCACTTGATTAAAGTGACCTTGTTCCAACTAGGAACAGACATGAAAGCACAGCACTTTCCTCCCCCTTTACATTACAGGTTGCTGCAATGAAACACAATATAACGTTAACAATCAAAATTTACAACATGAACAGTAGCAGCCGTGTGTACCTTCTACAAGATGCACTGCAGTAACACACTGTGGTAAACACCACTAGTAACACAAGGCATGTATTACGGTACTGCCCATGTATTACAGGTACCACGGTAAATCCCAGCCTGCTGGCTCCGCCCAACAGGCGACGTATAAAAGTGTATGCTCTCCTGCGCTGCTCCCATTCTGGTTCCAGCTGCAGGAGGCACAACATCTTGTGCAATAAACCCTCGATTGTTTCACCATTCTCGTCTCGTGGTAATTGACGGTACATCAATTTATTACACAAGATTTTAAAAGTTGGTCGTCCTAATCAAGCCTGATTGCCTACAGCTGAGCCCTCACGCAGCCAACGCCATGTCCACCTTCGACCACTGGCTAGCCTGCTTCGAAGGCTACCTCAGAGCAGCCACTGAAGAACTCTCGGACCCACAGAAGCTCCAAGTCCTCTACTCACGGGTGAGCCCTGAAATTGTTCCCTCATTCGGGATGCGCCCACCTACACAGAAGCGATGACGCTACTAAAGAGACATTACGTTAAGTCGGTGAATCAAGTGTACGCCAGGCACCTCCTGGCCACGAGACGGCAACTCCCGGAGGAGACTCTGGACAATTTCTTGCGGGCTCTAACGATTCTCGGTAGGAACTGTGACTGCCAGGCAGTTTCGGCAGTCCAACACACCGAACTATTAATCAGAGACCTTATGTATTAATCAGAGACCCCAGGGGCTGTTTAGCACAGGGATAAATCGCTGGCTTTGAAAGCAGACCAAGGCAGGCCAGCAGCACGGTTCAATTCCCGTAACAGCCTCCCCGAACAGGCGCCGGAATGTGGCGACTAGGGGCTTTTCACAGTAACTTCATTTGAAGCCTACTTGTGACAATAAGCGATTTTCATTTTCAATTTTTCATTTCATGTCACGGGCATGAAGTCTATGTACGTTCGCCAGCGACTATTGGAAGGGGGTACGCTCGATCTTGCAGAGACTAGACAGCTTGCTAATTCACTGGAAGTGACCTCCCGTAATCTGGAAGCCTACACCTCCAACCGCGCGGCACCCTCGAGCTCACCGCAAGCCTGCGCCGCGCGGCAGCCAGCCAACTCCGGAGGGCCAGAGCAGACATCCCAGGCCCCACAACCTCATGACCGCTACGACAACGGTAAAGATCAACGGGCACGAGACAACCTGCCTCTTTGACCCCGGGAGCACAGAGAGTTTCATCCACCCCACTACGGTAAGGCGCTGCTCCCTCCCGGTACTCCCCGTCACCCAGAAAAATCTCCCTGGCCTCCGGATCCCATTCCGTCGAAATCCGGAGGTACTGTGTAGTGACCCTCATCGTTCAGGGCGTAGAGTTCAGCAACTTCAGGCTCTACGTCCTCCCCCATCTCTGCGCTGCCCTGTTACTAGGTCTTGATTTTCAATGCCACCTCCAAAGCCTTACTTTGAAATTCGGCAGACCCCTGCCCCCCCTCACCATCTGCGTGCGGCCTCACGACCCTTAAGGTCGATCCAACTTCACTGTTTGCAAACCTCACCCTGGACTGCAAGACCGCCACCACTAGGAGCAGACGGTACAGTGCGCAGGGCAGGGCCTTTATCAAGTCGGAGGGCCAATGGCTTCTGCGAGAGGGGATCATTGAGGCCAGTAACAGCCCCTGGAGAGCTCAAGTGGTGGTAGTGACGACTGGGGATAAGCAAAGGATGGCATTGACTACAGTCAGACCATCAACCGGTACACGCAGTTCGACGCGTATCCCCTCCCACGCATATCTGACATGGCCAATCAGGATCGCAGTATCGAGTCTTTTCCACAATAGACTTGAAGTCCGCCTACCATCAGCTCCCCATCCACCCAGCGGACAGCCAATACACTGCCTTCGAAGCAGCTGGCCGTCTCTATCATTTCCTTAGAGTTCGCTTCGGCGTTACCATTGGGGTCTCGGTCTTCCAGCGAGAGATGGACCAAATGGTTGACCAGTACGGGCTGCGGGCCACCTTCCCATACTTGGATAATGTCACCATCTGCGGCCACGATCAGCAGGACCATGACGCAAACCTCCAAAAATTCCTCCATACTGCCAAACTCCTTAACCTCACCTACAATAAGGAGAAATGCGTTTTCCGCACCAACCGCTTAGCCATCCTTGGCTACGTAGTGGAAAATGGAGTCCTAGGGCCCGACCCCGACCGCATGCGCCCCCTCCTAGAACTCCCTCTCCCCCACTGCCCCAAGGCCCTGAAACAATGTCTGGGGTTTTTCTCGTATTACGCCCAGTGCGTCCCTAATTATGCGGACAAGGCCCACCCACTCATCACGTCCACAGTTTTTCCCCTGAAGACTGAAGCCCACCAGGCCTTCAACCACATCAAGGTGGACATCGCCAAGGCCACGATGCATGCAGTCAACGAGACCCTCCCCTTTCAGGTGGAGTGCGATGCATCAGACGTAGCTCTGGCCGCCACCCTCAACCAGGCGGGCGGTCCCGTGGCTTTCTTTTCCCGCACCCTCTATGCCTCCAAAATTCGGCACTCCTCTGTCAAAAAGGAGGCCCAAGCCATTGTGGAAGCTGTGCGACATTGGAGGCATTACCTGGCCAGCAGGAGATTCACTCTCCTCACTGACCAACGGTCGGTTGCCTTCATGTTTAACAATACGCAGCGGGGCAAGATCAAGAATGACAAGATCTTGAGGTGGAGGATCGAGCTCTCTACCTATAACTATGAGATCTTGTATCGCCCGGGGAAGCTCAATAAGCCCCATGATGCCCTATCCCACGGTACATGTGCCAGCGCACAAGTGGACCGACTCTGGGCTCTCCACTATGACCTCTGCCACCCAGGGGTCACCCGGTTCTTCCATTTTGTCAAGGCCCGCAACCTGCTCTACTCCATTGAGAGGTCAGGTCCATAACCAGAGACTGCCCAGTCTGCGCAGAGTGCAAGCCGCACTTCGACCGGCCAGGTAGAGCACACCTGGTGAAGGCCTCCCGCCCCTTTGAGTGCCTCAGCATGGACTTCAAAGTGCCCCTCCCCTCCACCGACCGCAACGTGTACTTCCTCAACGTAATTGATGAGTACAGCTACAACCCCTGGGGAAACGGGCAGGTGGAGAGGGAAGGTCTAGAAGGCCGTCCTGCTGGCCCTTCGGTCTAGAAATCACCCGGTCTCCCGCTGGCAGGAGGTCCTCCCCGACACGCTCCACTCCATCCAGTCGCTCCTGTGCACCGCGACTAATGAGACCCCTCACGAACGTGTGTTTGACTTCCCCAGGAAGTCCACCTCCGGGGTCTCCCTCCCAACATGGCTGACAGTTCCTGGACCCGTCCTCCTCCGGAAGCATGTGCGGAGTCGTAAATCGGACCCCTTGGTTGAAAGTCCACCTCCTCCATGCAAACCCGCAGTACGCCTACGTGGCACACCCCGACGGGCGACAGGACACAGTCTCCCTCCGGGACCTGGCACCCGCTGGGTCCCCACCCTCAACCCCTGACCTGATACCGCTCCTTCCCCCCCCCCCGGTTGCTTCATTCACCCCTACACCACCCACCTTCCCACCAGCAAACCTCACCGCAGCCCCCACCCCAGCAGGATCCGTCCCCTCACGGGATGCACGAAGGGGTGACTAAGTCGATGACAACACGCTCCCAGAGTGACCATGTTGGCGCCCACATCACCACCAGGACTGAGGCGATCGCAGCAGAGGGTCAGAGCCCCCGACAGACTCAATTTGTAATCTTTTCTTCACCCCTGCCAGACTCTTTTTTTAAACAGGGAGTGAATGTGGTAAACACCACTAGTAACACATTGCATGTATTACAGTACTGCCCCTGTATTACAGGTACCACAGTAAATCCCAGCCTGCTGGCTCCTCCCAGCAGGCGACATATAAAAGTGTATGCTCTCCAGCCCTGCTCCCATTCTAGTTCCAGCTGCAGGAGGCACAACATCTTGTGCAATAAAGCCTCGATTGTTTCACCATTCTCGTCTCGTGGTAATTGACGGTACATCACTCACCAAGGTTCCTTAGTCAACACCTTCCAAACCCACGATTACTACCATTATTAAAGACAAGGGCAGCAGATACCTGGGAACCCCACCACCTGAAGGTTCCAATCCAAGTCACGCACCACCCTGACTTGGAAATATATCGCCGTTCCTTCGCTGTCGCTGGGGCAAAATCCTGGAACTCCCTCCTTAACAGCACAATGGGTGTACCTACACATCAAGAACTGCAGCTCACCACCACCTTCTGAAGGGCAACTAGGGATGGGCAATAAATGCTGGCCTAAGTTGCCATATATTTGGCCTCTCAGATGGGTGTAACAAAGAACCTATGGTGCTATTTCAAAGAAGAGGAGGGGATACAAAGATGAGCAGGTTAGATGCATTGGCCATGCTAAATTGCCCCTTAGTGTCCAAAGATGTGTAGGCTAGATGGATTGGTCATGATCAATGCGTGGTGTTATGGGGATAGGCCGGGATAGTAGGCCGGAAGAGTGCTGTTTTGGAGGGTCGGTGCAGACTCAATGGGCCAAATGGCCTCCTTTTGCACTGTAGGGATTCTATGGATCTATGGAGTTCCCCACCCAGTGTCCAAGCCAACATTTATCTCCCAACCAACATCGCTAAAACAAATTAATTGATGACTTATTTCATTGGTGTTTTTGAGACCTTACAATGTTTGGTAGCCACGCTTCCTCCGTCACAACAGTGACTACGCTTGAAAAGTACTCCATTGCCCATACAGCATTTTGGGACTGCTTTATGGTTAAAGCAGTCATTGTGAATTTAATGAGTTCAGCCGTGATATCTGTTTCTCATAGGAAAAAACCAGTTTGAACCAGTATTCCTCATATTTCTCCGTTTTACTGGTTTTCCATTTTGAAGTATATAGAGCCACTTCAGACCAGTATTCGTATTTCCCCGTTTTACTACTTTTTCCTTCTAGGCACCATCATCTCACCATTTGTTGAAGGAAAAGAAATTTGCTACTTTTGGCAATACTCGACTGGCAAAAGGCTGTTTCCCAGACTGGGATGGAAAAGTGTTAAAATAGGCTTTTGATTGTGTGTTACAAGGTGACAATCAAAATTCAGAAATCAAAACCAATAGAAATAATTCATACCGAGCTCAACAGCAGCAGTTCATAGAATGAACCGCGCAGCATTAATTCAATGGAATTCTGTGATGGGAAAACATGAATTTAGAAAACCTATTGGCCTGGCTCTCTGCTCAAGTACACAGTGATCATCATCATTTACTAATTCTTTGAAGTGAAAGCTGGATCTGTTCCTGCCTATAGGGCAGACATTTCATACAAGAGTTATAGAATCATAGAATCCCTACAGTGCAGAAGGAGGCCATTTGGCCTATCGAGTCTGCACCAACCCTTCGAAAGACCACCTTTCCTAGGCCCTACCCCCCACGCTATCCCTGTAATCCCACCTAACCTTTGGACACTTTTAGATGCAATTTAGCATGGTCAATCCACCTAACCTGCATTTCTTTGAACTGTAGGAGGAAACCAGAGCACCCGGAGACACAGGGAGAATGCAAGTCGGAATCGAACCCAAGGTCCCTGGTGCTGTGAGGCAGCAGTGCTAACCACTGTGCCGCAGTACTACTTCACAGTATGTGCTGTGAAATGTTATTTGGGGTCAGACTGGCCTTTTGGAATGGCTCCAATCATCCAAGGGAGTCACAAAGGAATTCCTCAAATTTCACCACACTTCATCATCCATGCCCCTCCCCCACTGTCCTTTTCCAGAAGAGATTAGCTAGACCATATTTTCATGCATTAATTTGTTTGTATTACAATATCTTGAGGGGGGGGCGAAGGGAAAATGGGATGGGGGTGGCTGCAGCGAGGAGAGGAGCAGAAACAGACAGCCACAAATGTCCGTTGTACAAATGTACAGTGATTTACTTCACACCCAATGCGTCAGATGATTTAATCAACCTGGTCTGCATTTCCTCAGGGCTTGGGGGACCAGCAGGATATAAAACTGGAGCAAGAGGCACAGTCCAAGGGCTCTGTTATCGGGCTGGACCCGGAAAAGGTGAGTTTTGCCCAGAAAGCTTACAGCACCCATTCCCTCCGCTCACCCACAGATGACCTTACCCTGATCCACAACTACTCCAGCTTGGTCATGGCCAGAGGCCCAGCAGCTGAAATGTATCCATCCAAATCCACGGCTGCTTAGAGACGCCAAAGGTCATCAGAGCTAACAGCCGTAATTCACAGAATGATTTTACATAATGTGCAAAAATACTTCCTCAACACTTACCCAAGGATTTTAATAATTTTGTACTTTGTGAGTTCTTCTGCCAGTACCTTGGCTCCATCGTCTGTTATCTGATTTACACTCAATCTGAGTTTAAAGAGAAAGGGCACATTAGAGTGTTCAAGAGTAAGGACACATCACACACAAAAGACAAATGAATTTACTATGATTAATCAATAACTAGCCAGGTGTGAAGATCAAGTGAGGTGTTATTTTCACATATGGATAAAGATATGAAGCGTCCGTCAGGCTCAGAGCCATGTGAATAACATGTTTCTGGATATGACCACACCGCAGCTTAAAGGTGCAAAGGCAGAGAGGAAATGGATGGCCACCAGGCAGTCAGGGAGGACAAGACAGGTAGTGCAGGAATCCACCGAGCGCATCTTGCTCTCCAGCCAGTGTTCAGTCCTGAATACTAGCGAGCATGATGTTTTCTCTAGGGAGTACAGCCAGAGCCAAGTGCAGGGCACCACGGGTGGCTCCTCTACACAGGGGCAGGACGAAGATTGGAAAAGCGATTGAGATAGGGCGTTTCACAATTAGAGGGACAGATAGGCGATTTTGCATATGCAGATGTGAATTAGGATGTTACATTGCCTCCTCGGTGTGACGGTCAAGGATGTTGCTTAGTGGATGAAGGGCACTTTGAGATGAAGAGTGAAGAGCTAGGGTCATAGTTTATATCACTACCAACAGCATAAGTAGAAAGAGGAATGATATCTTTGCAGGCAGATTTTAGGGAGGGATGAAGAACATTAGCAAGTAGGAACTCAAAGCTAATAAATCTCCAGATTACTGCCAGTATAGAAATAGCAGGCGAATGTGTGGCTGGAGCTTTGGTGAAAGAGGGAGGGTTTTAGATTCCTGGAACACAGGCTGGTCAGATTGTACTTCAACAAAGTCTCAAGAAAGTCTTTGTGAGGCAGTGTGCTAGTGCTGTTGAAGAGGGTTTAAACTGAGACAGGGTGTGGGAAACAGGATGGACTAACAGGAAAGAGAAACCAGGTGCACTAAGGATTGGGAGAGATGGATTACAATAGAGTAAGAAATAGTAAGGCATTAGGCGGGGTCAGAGTAAAAGAGCATGCAATTAGGTTTACTGTGCATGTATGTAAACTCACAAAGTCTGGTAAATAAGGTGTAAATAACCGCCTGGGAATATGATGCTGTGGAAAAAACAGGCCTCTCTCAAAAAAAGCTGGAATGGGCACTAAATATTCCTAGATACAAGGGGCTGGATTCTCCGCTGTCGGGATTCTCCGTTGCGCCAGCAGCGCACCCACGCCCGGGGATTTCCCGATGGTTGGGAAACCCCATTGGCCGGTTGGCGAGACGGAGAATCCCACCGCCACTGGGGGCGCGCCGCGCCAGAAAACTGGTGTGGCGGGGCGGAGAATCCTGCCCAAGATATTCAGGAAACATAGGGAATGAGAGGAAAGGAGTCGCAGTATTTATTGAGGAGAACATTACAATGTTGGAGAGAGAGGATATCCAAGAGGGGAACACGACAGAATCTATTGGTTAGAGCTAAGAAACAATAGCAGTACCATTACACTGGAGTAGATTCTATAGGCCACCAACTAGTGAAAAAGATGTAGAGCAGCAAATTTCAGAGAGATTACAGAGAGGTGTAAAAATCAGAGTAGTGATAATGAGGACTTTGATTATCCTAGTGTAGACTGGGATCATAATAGTATAATGGGCAGAAGTGGGGGAGAAAGAGTTTTGAAGTATGTTCAAGAGAATTATCTTGATCAGTATCTGGCCCAACATGGAAGCAGACACTGCTGAATCTGACTTTAGGGAATGAGATTGGCCAAGTGGATCAAATGTCAATTAGGGGACCTTTTAGGGATCAGCGGTAGATGCATTATTCTGTCAACTATGAAAAAGGACAAGGAGCCATTTAGAGTAAAAATACTTATTTGGAGGAGAGCCAATTTCAATGGCATGAGAGCAGATCTTGCCCAGGTAAACTGGAATCAAAGTTTGGCAGGCAAAACTGTCAGCTGTTTGTAAAGAGAAAATAGTTTGTTTACAGTCAAGGTCCCATTAAGAGGAAAGGCAGTGTAAACAAATTCAGAACTCCCTGGGTGGTGAATGAAATAGAGATAAAGATGAAGCCGGAAAAGGGGATGTATGATGGACGTCAGGTTGGTAATGCAATGGTGAGGATCTGGCTGATTATAGAAAGTTAAGAGCGAACTGAAAAAGGAAATAAAGCGCGCAAAAGAGACTGGCAGCTGGCATAAACAGGAATCCCTAAGTCTTCTATGGGTACACAAATTGTAAGAAAGTAGTAAGAGGATAAGCGGGTCGATTCGGGACTAAAAGGGGGTGTTGTGCGTGGAGAAAGAGTACATGGCTGAGTATTGAATGAGTACTTTACATCTTTCTTTACCAAGGAAGACAATGTTTCTCAAGTTAGAGTGTAAGAGGAGACAGTTGAGGGGCTGCATGGGCTAAAAATTGATGGAGAGGAAGTATTAGAAAGGCTGGCTGCACTTAAAGCTGATAAGTAACCTGGATTGGACTGAGTGCACCAAGGATACAGAGGGAAGTAAAGGTGGAAATTACGGAATCACTGGTCATAACCTTCTAACCCTCTTTAGATACAGGCATGGTGCCAGAGGGCTGGAGAATTGCACATAGCTTTGTTCTAAAAATATGGTAAAGGATAAACTCAGCAACTACAGCTCAGTCAGTTTAACTTCAGCCATTGGAAAGCTTTTAGAATTGATACTCCGGGACAAGGCATATGATAAAGTGCCACATGGTAGGCTTGGCAGCAATGTTGAAATTGAAATGAAAATTGCTTATTGTCACAAGTTACTGTAAACAAGCACCAAGACCTAGTTTGGCTGGTGGTGAGAAGGGCCCTCCCTGTCAGATTCTTCATGTACACCCGAAGGCTCAGCGCCGTTGCAAGCTGCCCTCGGAGTGGCTGTGAGGAAAATGAGACGGTCACCCACCTCCTTGTGGAATGTGCCTTTGCAAAGAAGGTCTGGAGAGAGATGCAGTGGTATTTGTCAAGGTTCATCCCGAGCAGCTCTGTGACACAGGACTCTGTGCTCTACGGACTGTTTCCAGGGACTACGTGCTGAGGGATGCACTCAAGCTTGGGGCAGCTGCCGCCAAGGCGCAATGGGGAAAGACCACTTTGTAAGGTCTTACCAGCAAATGTACACCGAGGGGTGGGTAACAGTGTAAACCCACCTCGGTCTGGGCCATTAACACTCCAATGTATAAAAGAAACATGACAATGTAAATATTTGAGAAAGAATTGTAACGTAAAGAGCGATATGTGTGTAATGTTATCAAAATTGAATGGAAGAAAGTCAAGGGAATGTGTAACTCTGATGGAAATGTACAGTCAAGTCAATTCGAAATGTTCTGTAATGTTTATGATAGATTTTATGAAAAAAGTATATTTTTTGAAAAAAGAAATACTGTGAAAAGCCCCTAATCGCCACATTCTGGCGACTGTTCGGGGAGGCTGGTACGGGAATGGTGCCAGAGGGCAATTCAAAAAATGAAACAGCCAGTGGCAGCCTGGATACAAAGTTGGCTGAGTTACAGGAAACAGGGAGCAGTGGTGAATAGTTTCTTAGACTGGAAGACGGTTTCCTAAGGATGAATGCCAGGACCACTATTTTTCTTGATATTTAATAATGACCTCGACTTGGGTTACAATTTCAAAATTTACAGATGAGACAAAACTTGGACGTATATTGAAATTGTGGGAAAGGTAGTGATGGACAGGCCAGTGGAATAGGCGGACACAGCAGCTGAAATTTGATGCAAGAAAGTGTGAAGTGATACATTTTGTTAAGCAGAATGAGACGAGGTAATACAAAATAAAGGGTGCAATTCGAAAGGAGGGTGCAGGAGCAAAAAAACTTGTGAGTTTATGTGGGCAAATTATTTAAGGTGGCAGGGTGGATTGAGAAAGCGGTTAAAATGTGTACAGGATCCCGAGCTTTATAAGTAGAAGCACAGGATACAAATGCGGGGAGGTTCGAAGACACATTATAAAATACTAGTTCAACCACAACTGGGGTTGATGTTCAGTATTCTGGGCTTTAGGAAGGATATGAAGGCATTTGGGAGGGCAAGAACATTTATGAGAGTTGTTCCAGGGATGAGGGACTTTAGTTATGTGAATAGTTTGGAGAAGCTGGAGATGTTCTCCTTAGGGAAGAGCAAGTTGGGAGGGAGATATGATAGAAATATAATAGGGTGGCTCGATAGCACAGTGGTTAGCACTGCTGCTTTGCAGCGCCAGGGATCCGGGTTCGATTCCTCGGCTTGGGTCACTGTCTGTGGGGAGTCTGCACGTTCTCCCCGTGTCTGCATGGGTTTCCTCCGGGTGCTCCGGTTTCCTCCCACAAGTCCCGAAAGACGTGCTTGTTAGATGAATTGGACATTGTGAATTCTCTCTCTCTGTACTCAAACAGGCGGCGGAGTGTGGCGACAAGGGGCTTTTCACAGTAACTTCATTGCGGTGTTAATGTAAGCCTACTTGTGGCATTAGTAAAGATTATTATTATCTCGAAAAACTTTACTGCAATTATATATGTATTTGTGTGGATAAGTAAGTATATAATAAAACAATACTCTGCCGGTGTATTAGATAAGAATGGAAAGAAAGACATGCATTTATATTGTGCCTGTGACTACCTCAGGATACCCCCAAACACTTTACAACCAGTGAAGTGCTTCTGGAGTGTGGTCCGTCTTGTAAAGTAGAAAATGCAATAAATCAATTTGTGTACGGCAAGCTCCGACAAGCAGCAATGTGACTTGTCATATTTCTGTGTCAACCTTTTCTATTATAAGTACGGTCCTCAGTCCACATTTATAATGGAATTTGCCTCTATAGACTTGCTGCATTCTACTAACACCCTCTAGACAGTGGTGGTGCTATAGCATCTCTACTTTACATATCCCATTTTGTGCACGCACTGCAGCAAAGCTCCAATTAACTTTGCCTCCCAAATTGCAGACGTTATTGTTAGGATCTGAGAGCGTGTTGCATGGTTAATTTAATTATTACAAATGATTACATTCTTTAAGGAAGGCAACCACAATGAGTGTATTTCGTAATAAATTTCGGGCATGAAAGAATTCTGAACGAGTACTCCACATGTCAGAGAAAAACTGCAATGTTTCCTTCATGTTAACTGATACCTTGTTGTTTCTGATCTTACAGCCACGATTGTAACACGAGGTAGTTCCACATAAAATGGTCATTCCCACACAACAGAAAAGAACAACTTGTGATGGATGAGGAATTGTTTAGCGTCCCTCCTGTAATGCCAATGATTATGGGTAATTCGGTGAAATACAAAATTCTCTGTTTTGAATCAAGGTTGTGTGTAAACATTTCCATCCAATCCTCATGTCTTCATCCTTGCCATTCTGAATATCCTTTCACACCTTTCCAATTATTTTTTATTTAAACAACAGCTACCAAAGCACTTTTCTGAACACATCTATATAACGCAATAACAGTGTAGTGCTATAAACATTACCACAGCCCCCGAAGGCCACTGGTTGCTGTCCCCTTTGAGAGAGAGTTGATGGCATGATGGCAGAGTTAGCACTGCTGCCTCGCACCACCAGGGACCAGGTTCAATTCTGGCCTTGGCTGACCATGAAGTTTTCATCTCCCCGCACCTGTGTACGTTTCCTCCAGTTCCCCATCATCCAAAGATTTGCAGGTTAGGTGAAATAGCTATGCTAAATTGTCCCTTAGTGTCCAAAGATGTGTACGTTAGGTGGGGTTACGGGGATAGGGCGGGGGAGTGGGCCTAGGTAGGGTACTCGTTCAGAGAGTCGGTACAGACTTGATGGGCAGAATGGCCTCGTTCTGCACTGTAGGTATTCTATGGTGGTGATTTAGCTTTTTTAAAAACAAAAAATTTAGAATATCCAATTATTTTTTTTTCCAATTAAGGGACAATTTAGCATGGCCAATCTTTTGGGTTGTGGGGTAAGACTCATGCAGGCTCATACGGATACGGGGAGAATGTGCAAACTCCACACGGACAGTGACTCGGGGCCGGGATCGAACCCGGGTCCTCGGTACCGTGAGGCAACAGTGCTAACCATTGCGACATCGTGCCGATGATTTAACCTCGTGGTCACTATATCTCAGGCGAGGAGCAAGGTTGAGAAGCAGGGCCTTCACGAATAATCTCAGCCTATACGGGAATCGAACACATGCTGTAGGCATCACTCTGCATCACAAAGCAGCCATCCAACTGAGCTAACCAACCTCCTGTAGTGCTATAGAAGTGAAAGGAATCACAGAATACTTATTTTCACAGTTCCTCCTCATTTTGTTGCTGGTTTTTCATAGCAGCTTGCGTTTCTAATACATCTTTAATGCCTGCCACAGGAGTGGCGTCACACAAACACTGACTCTGAAAGGGGAAGTAGGACAGTTGGTCAAAGTTTGGTGAAAAAGGTAGGTTTAATGGAACAACTTAAAGAAAGAGAGGGAGGTGAAGAAGTTTCTGGAGGGAATTTCAGAGCTCTAGGGAGGTGGAAGTGTGGCTGCTGGTTGCGGGGTGACTAACATCAAGGAGAAACAAGAAGCCAAGAATAGAAAACGCAAAGGTCTCGGAGGATTGGAGAGCCCAAGAAGGGACGGGCATTGAGTTATTTGAAGACGAGGAAGAGAATTTTTAAAATCGTGGCGTTGCTGGACCAGGAGCGCACGCGGATCAGTGAATACAGGACTGATGGGTGAATGAGGCTGGGTGCAAATTCAGATTTGGGGAGTAAACGCAGGCCAGAAATTGAGGATGCCTTGATGACTGCAACAAGGGAAACATCACAAAAACATGTGGCATTTTCTTACTGAGAATGCTGCCCATTCTGAGGCATTATTCTCAAGACAGAGATTATGCTGATTTTCAAACTTAATGAATGCCTTCTGCTTTATAGTGAAAACAGCTCAAATCTCCCCTCGTTTTTTAATCCTTGGTTTCCCCGAGGACAGCAGAAACGTTAGGCTGAGGAATTGCACCAGAGAAAGACAAAGAGAGATTTTATAGAGGTTGTCAAAATGATGTGGGACTTTCGTAGGGGGAGAAATTGTTTCCATTGGCAGGAGGGTTGAAAGCCAAAAGACATAGATTTAAGATAACTGGAAACAAAGCCCAGAGAGGAGGGAAGGATTTTTATTTTTGTTGATATGATGTGCCATGTGCTGCGCAAAATGTTGGGGGAAGTAGATTGAATACGAACTTTCAGAAGGAATTTGGATTTGTACTGGAAAAGGAACCATTAACAGGATTATGGGGAAAGAATAGAGGAATGGCTCTAAATGGACAGCTCTCTCAAAGAGCTGGCACAGGTGCAGTGGGTCGGATGGCCTCCTTCTGTCATGCAAGATTGTGCTTTAAGTCATTTTATTGAATATTTCAACTCTTGAAGAATGCACCTTTAACATGCAAGTTGGATAGAGCCTTTGTCTGTCAACTTGGTTTGCAGTTTGAGTCAGAGGCTGTGCATTCAAATCATAGTGCAGGATTTTCTGGCCCTTCCTGTCAGCGGGATTGTCCGGCCTCCGAAGGCCGGTTTCCCGGCGGCAGGACCAGAAGATCCCGCCAGCGGACAATGGTGAGCCGCTTCCGCAGCCAGAAAAAGCGGGTGGGGGGGAGGGGGGGGGAGGTGCATAAAATTCCTCCCATAGTCCAGAAACCTGAACAGGTAAACCAGTCTGACATTTTAGTGGAGTACTGTGGGGGTTATGTATCATCACATCTTGGATGAACTGTTAAATTGAGGCCCCATTTGCTTGCTCATGTGGACACTATTCTCCCCTCTAACGAAACAGACTAACATGACATTTGTCTAAGTTGATGTTTGTGGGGTGCTGCTGTGTAAAATTGAGTGCCATATTTACCAACAGGATAACAGCGATTACAGTTCAAATGTAATTTTGCAGCATGGTGGCACAGTGGTTAGCACTGCTGCCTCACTGCGCTGAGGACCCGTGTTCGATCCCGGCCTTGGGTGACTGTGTGGAGTTTGCACGTTCTCCCTGTGTCTGCATGGGTTTCCTCCGGGTGCTCCGGTTTCCTCCCACAGTCCAAAGGTGTACAGGCTAGGTAAATTGGCCATGCTAAACAATTGCCCTTGGTGTCCAAAGATATGCAGGTTGGGTGGGGTTGTGGAAATAGGGCAGAGGAGTGGACATGGGGGCTCTTATGGAGGGTCAGTGCAGAGACGATTGGCTGATTGGTCTCTTCCTGCACTGCAGGGATTCTACGCATTCTAATTAATTGGCTGTAGCATACTTTGGAACATCTTGGGTGATGCACAAAAGATGCTATGTAAATGCAAGTTCTATCAGGGAAATCTGCACAGTCAAAGGAGCCATCCTTCACATGGGATGATAAAATGAGCTGCCCTCATCCCCCAGCTATCCTCTCAGTAGGGCACAGAAGGTACCAGAACACTATTTTGAAGAAGATCAGGGGAGTTCTCAACAGTGACATGCCAATTTCTATCTCTCAACCAACAATATTTAAAGAACAGACATCTGGTCATTTATCACTGTCTGTGGGAGCTTGGTCTGTGTAAATTGTCTGGCATGTTTTACTACATTACAACAATAGCTGCACTATAGAAGTACTTCACCGGCTGGGAAGCACTTTGAGGCAATCTGACATCCTGAACGGTGCAAGTTCTTTCTTCTTTTTGCTTCTAATTGAAGGACACAACAAATACTTTGATTAAGAATGGAAGAAAATATCGGGAAACATACCTAACCACTGTGAGTTTATCAAAACAAGGAATGAGTTCTTTCACTCCATAGTCATTGATATTATTGTTGTCCAGTTCAAGAGCAATTGATTTTTTACGATGGCGCAAAATATTGGCAATGGCACTGCAGTCAGCAGAGAAGGCATTGCAAAACGTGAGCTTGATATAATCAGCGCAAATCCCTTTAGCTGCAAGATTGGCAATTGCTTCACTCTGGGTTTCAAAAATGTAGCGCAGCAACCAGACAAACCGAGGCAAGACTTGCACCCTAGAAAATTCTTCAAAAGCCGCTTTCGGAAGATTTTTTAAGTGCACCTTCACACAGTCGGCAAGGTAGGCCTTGAGTGCCGAGTGCTTCCTTTGGACGCTTCCCGTGGAAGCCAAATGTTTAAACAGGTCCCTCTTAGTCTTAGACAATAGGCCGCAGAGGAAAAGCATAGTGAACTGTAAATGTTCATTTGTTTCAAATGGGTCTTTTCTGTGGTGTGTGCTGTAGCCCAAGCATCTTAGCAAAAGAACATTGGCTCGGGCACCAGTCAAGAAGCTGTCACATTTGGAAAAAAACTTAATGAGTTCCTTCGCACTAATTTCCTCATCCACAACCAAGGAAAAGGCAGCAAATAATGACTGCAGGGTCAAGTGAAGGAACTCATAAGTTGATTGGTTCCCACATCCGTCATAATGGCCTGTATTCTTGACAAAACCCAACTGTAAATCCTCCTCTGAGATGTCAGCCGCTGTGATTTGCTCCTGACTAAAGATGAAGCTGCTGTTTTCAATCCCCTCTTTTGCCAATTTGCCCAATCTCAGTAATGCATCCCTCTTGGCTTTGAATGTTTCATTTTGACTTTTGTTTCCTTTGTTCAATCCTGCTTTGGAAGAACGGTTTAGGAAAACCTCTAACATCAACAGGTAGATATCAGTCAATGTAACGTAGCCCAACAACTGCTGGGAGCTACATGTGGCCTGAAAGTGTTCATAACATTTAAATATAATCCAACAAAACAACGGCACTGAGCACAGACTGCAAAGGTGAGGGTTCGCCTCCAGCTGGGTCAAAACTGAGGTTTGATGTGGTTTGTTTTTGAAGAATTTCTTTGAATAGCGCAGTAAATGGTCCTTGGAAAAGCCTTTCAGTGCCACTCTCTTTCTCACCATTCTCAATGGTAGATTTGTACCCGTTCTTGCTGTCAATATTTTTATGGAACATTTTAATAGTTTTCCTCGGAGAAGATTCATCAAAAGGGCCACAGGGTGCGTGGGTTCAAAGGGCGAGGAGATGTCAGGGATGTCACTGAGGTCACAGTCAACATTGATTTCATCAAACCCGTCCAGTGTGAAGAGGACAGAAGCTGGGTGTTGTCGGATGTAGCTGAAAATCTCATCAGCATCTTTGTCAGGGTAACAGTTATATTTGAACAGTAGATCTCTGAGAGAGATCTTATCTTCCTCCTTAAAGCTATTGAAAATTCTACATCTGAATTTGAAGAAGAATTTCACATCAGCACAGAGCTCCCCTTTGGACCATAAGTTTTGAAGTCTCTGGAGCAGTATGGTCTTACCAACCCCAGCATCACCAGTTACAAAGACTGTTTCTGCATCTTCATTGATGACTCCAGTGTCACTGAACAAATCCTCCAAGTGGGAAATGTTTCCTTTAGTTTCATTCACAGCATTGATTAATTCCATAAGAGACTCAGTGTAAGTATCATCCAGCAAGGTGTCTTCTTTCTGGACGTACGAAGTGACGAACTTTGTGTCCTGTCGTAGATCATGTTTAATCTTTTGAATGTACTGACAGACTAGAAAAGAAATGCAAAGTTATTATCGTTGAATCATAGTATCATGGAATTTACAGTGCAGAAGGAGGCCATTCGGCCCCTGGAAAGAGCACCCTACCCAAGCCCACACCTCCACCCTATTCTTGTAACCCTGCAACCCCACCCAACCTTTTTTGGACACCAAGGGCAATTTAGTATGGCCAATGCACCTAACCTGCACATCTTTGGACTGTGGGAGGAAACCGGAGCACCCGGAGGAAACCCACGCAGACATGGGGAGAACGTGCAGACTCTGCACAGACAGTGATTCACTGTGCTAACCACTGTGATACCGTGTCAATTACCCTGAAAATGTAGTCATCTAGATAAGCCTATTTACTGCCTATCGCTTAGCATAATTGATGAGATCAATAACAGTACTAAGAGGTCAAATCTATCACAGAAGGCTGAACAGGCTGTGATTTTTTACTCTAGAAAAGAGAAGGATAGAGTAAAAATGTGACGGGGGTGGCACGGTGGTGCAGTGGTTAGCACTGCTGCCTCACGGTGCCAAGGACTCAGGTTCGATCCCGACCCTGGGTCACTGTCCGTGTGGAGTTGGCACATTCTCCAGGTCTGCATGGGTCTCACCCCCACAGCCCAACAGATGTGCAGGGTAGATGGGATAGCCACGCTTAATTGCCCCTTAATTGGAATAAAAAAGAATTGGGCACTTTAAATTTAAAAAAAAGAAGAAAAAAAAGGAGTGAAAGGGAGATGAAGAGAAATTATTTCCACTTCGAGGGAGGCAAAAATTAGGGTCCATAATTGTAAATTGTTGTGAATAAATCTTTGCCCAAAGAGTGGTAAAAATGTGAAACTGGCTACCACAAAAAGCTGAGGTGAGTAGCATAGATGTATTTCACAGTTCTTTACAGGGCAGAAGGAGGCCATTCGGCCCATCAAGTCTACATTTCTCTCTGAAAGAGCATCCTATCTAGTCACACTCCCCTGCATTATCCCCGTAACCTTGCACATTATTTTCAGAAAGGAATCCAATTCCCTTTTGAATCGCCCAATCAATCCTGCCTCCACTACCCTCTCAGGAAATACATTGCAGACTCCAACCACCATTGAGAAGGAACAGTTTCTCACTATTCCCCCTGCCCATACCCCTCGGAATCTTGAATATCTCTATCGAGTGTCCTCTCAGACTTCTTTTTTCCAAATAAATCAATCCCAACCTCTCCAGTCTATTCTCATAGCTACAGGTGCTTATCCGGGAAATCATTCTTGTGAATCCTCTCTGTACTTGCTCCAATGCCTTCACATTCTTCTTGAAATATGGCATCCAGATGAGCCTTAACTAGTGTCTTATACATGTTCAACATGACCTCCTTACTCTTGTACCCAATTCCCCTATTAATAAAATCTTGGATACTATATGCATCATTGTTGTGTGGCAAATGCTTTTTGAAAATCCATGTACCTCAAATCAACAGTATTACCCTTTTTAAAAAATGTATTTTTATTCTCCTCCTTTCTCTCCCAAATTTATACCCAACAATAAACAATAATCAGTAACGAATGCAATGTCAATCCCCATATCAATAACAACGATCCCATCATCCCATCAAACCCCAAACATTAGCCCGTATGTTAACATAAACAAATGACAAAAAGGAATCAGGAATCACCCATAGTCACCATTAACACATACAGTCCCCCTCCCCTCAACCTTCCCAGACCCCTCCCTCCCTCAATGTTCATTGTAATCCAATTCTCGAAAGCGCATAATGAATAACGCCCATGAATTGTAGAACCCCTCCATCCTTCCCCTTAGTTCAAATTTGACCTTTTCAAGCGTTAAGAATTCCAGCAGGTCACCCCGCCACGCCAGGGCACAGGGTGGAGAGGTTAGCTCCACCCTAACAGGATCCCCCTTTGGGAGATCAACGAAGGCTACGACATCTGCCTCTGCACCCGGCTGGATCGACACCCCGAATATGGCCTCCCGAGGGCCCGGGTCCTGTTTCACATGCACCACTTTAGAGATTACCCTAAAAACCTCCTTCCAGTAATCCTCCAGCTTTGGACAGGACCAGAACATATGAACGTGGTTTGCGGGCACCCTCCCCCCCACAACCTTCACACACATCTTCTATCCCCTCAAAGAGCCGGCTCATCCTCGCCCTTGTAAGGTGTGCTCGACACACCACCTTCAGCTGTATCAGCCCCAACCTCGCACACAAGGTGGCGGCGTTCACCCTCCGGACCACCTCACACCAGAATCCCTCCTCCATACCCTCTCCCAACTCTTCCTCCCACTTTGCCTTGATCCCTTCCAGCGGCGCCTTCTCCCCTTCCAAAATAGCCCCATAAACCGCCGATACTACCCCATTGTCCAGTCCCCCTGTCGTCAGCACCTCCTCCAGCAATGTGGAAGCTGGCTCTACTGGGAAGCTGTGCTGTCGCTAGCGCCTTCAATCCCGGCCCCCTACACAAACTCCCAACCATTCAGACCCATTGGGAGTCAACCCCTCTGACCCAGCTCCGTACCTTCTCCACATTCACCGCCCAGTAATAATACATCAGGTTCGTAGACCCAAACCCCCTGCCTGCCTTCCTCTCTGTAGTAGCTTTCTAACTCTGGCCACTTTCCCTCCCCATATAAACAAGATAATCATTCCTTCAATCTCTCTAAAAAATGCCTTTTGCAGGAAAATCGGCAGGCATTGGAAAATAAACAGAAATCGCGGCAACACGTTCATTTTAACCGCCTGTACTTGGCCTGCCAGTGACAGAGGGAGACCATCCCACCTTGCCAGATCAGCTTTCACCCTCCCCACCAAACTAGAAATGTTGTACCTGCGGAGACCAACAGTATTACCCTTAACAACCTTCTCTGTTACCTCATCGGAAAACTCCAGCAAGTTAATTAAACATGATTTTCCCTTAATGAATCATTGCTGATTTTCCATAATTATCCTGTACCTGTCTAAGTGACTATTGTTTTTGTCCTGAACTATAGTTTCCAGACCTTTCCCTACCACACAAGCCAAGCTGACTGGTCTGTAGCTGCCGGCTTTATCCTTGCACCTTTTTTTGAACAAGAGTGTAACGTTCACAATTCTCCAGTCCTCTGGTACCACTCTTATGCCTAAGGAACACTGGAAGATTATCAGCAGCGCCTCTGAAGCTTCCACTCTGACCTCCCACAGTATCCTTGGATGCATCTCATCCACTCTTGGTACTTTATCTATTTAACACCTCCTCCCTCTCAATTGTGAATTATTTGAGAGTTTCAGTTACCTCCTCTCTCGCCTCAGCGTGGTTGGTATCCACTTACTTTGTAAAGATAAATTTAATAAAATCTAATACCTCTGCCTCGGGGTGCACGGTGGCACAGTGGCTAGCACCGATGCTTCACAGGGACCTGGGTTCAATTCCGGGACTGTCTGTGTGGAGTTTGCACTTTCTCCCCGTGTCTGCGTGGGTTTCCTCCGGGTGCTCTGGTTCCCTCCCACAGTCCAAAGGTGTGCAGGTTAGGTGGATTCACCATGATAAATTGCCCCTCAGGTGGACTTACTGGGTTGCGGGGATAGGGTGGGGGCATGGGCCTGAGTGTAGTGCTCCTTCGGAGAGTCGGTGCAGTATCGATGGGCTGAAAGGCCTCCTTCTGCACTGTAGGAATTCCATAATTTTATGACATGTGTCCTTTTTTATCCCTAATTGACCCTATTTTTTCTTTTACCACCCTTTTATTATTTACATCTATATAGAACACCTTAGGGGCGTGCTTCTCTGGCCTTGTTACGCTCTCGCTCAAGGGAAACAAGGCCAGTGAATAGCGGGAGAGGCCAAAAATGAGAACTGCGGCAGACGCCGAACAGTTTGCGATGCAGCCGGCCCGCTCCCATAGATGAAATCAGGATCTCGCCGTAGTGTGGTGAGAAACCAATTATCACCACTTAAGCCCAATTTCCATACAATTAACGAGAGCAACCCTATATCAATGGCCTCCCATAATTCATCGGCCTCCCCAGCAAGTGGTCACGCTGGCTCCAATTAGTGCTCCTTTTGAAAAACGTGAACCTGATGGAAGGGCTTCTGTGGGGAGCCGAGGAGGTGTGTAGCCATCTTTGCTCACAGGCAAAGAGCCCGGGGGCATTGAGGATGCCATCCCAGTGCTCGGCAGGGGTTGGGACCCTCGGCTAGGGGTGGGGGAACTTCGGCAGGGGTGGGCCGCTATAGGAGGGTGGGGGGGGGCAACCGAGGGGCAACCGCATGTAGCACCACTATGCCAACCCCTGGATCATGTGTACCCATTCCTGGGGCAACCTTTGTCCCTACCTGTCTGCCCCACCGACCACCCATAACCCCCACCGAAGGCCGAGGCCTCTGGCCATGCGGCTGAAGACTATCGCAAATAGGGAATTGGCAATCGTGGTTAATTGAGCACTTCACACAACCCAAGTGGATCCCCATGTGTGGGTGGGCCATGTAGCATGTGGGATTCATTACTTAGCATCCCAATCACACCTTGATGCATGGATACTGTGTCTGAACACTACGGAAGGCAACACCACACACGCAACAGCCAACATCCGAACACCCAGAGGATGGGAACAGCTCCGGAGACATGTCCACGACCGGAGGTGGTATAAATGCCACAGGGAGGGGAGATGCCTGGAGAGATGGGCCAAGGGTTCGGAGGTCGGCCCGCATTGTGGCAGAAGGTGACAGAGGCATCATACAGGTTGTGCACAAATGTGTTTATTGTGTTTGACAATTCCCTACCATCCCGATGGTGCTGCTCCAACCCCCACCGCCAGCACCCTCACCCCCTACCTACCCCTCCCCCTCTCCCCCAGTGCCCTCAGTTATCCTTGATGAGCTTTCCCCTCCTAGCTCTACCACTAATTTGAGGTGTGTCCCCAAGATGCACATCTGAGGTGGATGCAGCTAGCTGCTTACCACGTCCCGTGGCCTTCAATGCCCTGGCGGGTATCCTCTGGGGACACTGGGGCTGGAGGGCCCCGGCTCACTTGTCGGCAGCACATGCATATGTGCTGACTTTGAGACGTGCTTCACCAGAGGGATGGACCTCAAGGGAGCCAGTGGCCACCATCGCCATTCCATGAGATGGGTCTGGGTTGGCGTCCATGCCCCTCCTCCTTGTCGGTGCCCATCGGGCCCTGGGATTCACTTTGGGATGGAGAAAGCTGGTTCAAACCCTGGCTGCCCCTGCATCTTCTGGCTCTGCCAGCTCTGGCAGTTCCCCATGGTCCGCACCATTGTGTCAACGCCTTCGGTGATGCTCCTCAGTGACTCAGCAATGCCCATCTGCGACTGGGACAAGCTCCGCGGACCCTCAGCCATTCCCATCTGAGAGCGGGACATGTCAGCCTGGTACGAGGTGACATCCATCAGCGAGGAGGATATTCCGTCCAGACCCTCAGCCATTACCGTCACCGATTGCGCGATGCCTTGGACACCTTCACAAATGGTGCCGACATCATGCACCAGGCTCTCCACTGTAGTACCTACCCTAACAGTGCTGACCTCGGTGCCATGCATTGCCGGCAAGATCTCCTGCGCTCGTAGCCTCTGGGACTCAAGGGGCTATGGTTCTGCTGGAGTGATGCTAACATCTCCCTCTGGATGTCCTGGTCGCACCCTATCGTCTCCATCAGCTCCGGGATAACCTCTTCTTCAGGCTGGGACCCAGCCGGGTCCTGGGATCCAGCAGACCTCTGACTACTGTCTCCCTGGGGGTTCCTGCCTCCACCTGATGTACATCAGCAGCAGTGTGGTGCTCACCAGATTGTGCCCCAGAAGCCTGTTCACTAACATGTCCCACCGAGGTGGGTATGACGGCTGTGATGTGGCTAGTACAGTGGCATCCTCAGAGCTCTCCTCTGAGATGGTCTCCAGGGAGGCTGGAGAGGGTGTCGCCCAGGATGGGCCGATGCCGTTGGATGGAGGACCTGCGGGAGAATGGACATTGGTCAGTGGGAGGGATGGGTCAGTCAGTAAGGCAATAACAACTCACGTTTGACAGGTCCTCCGGGTGGGGCCTGGTGGTTCCTCACCTCTGTGACATCCGCCAGCCTCCGCGTGGTTGACCGATCTGTCCTCGACCACACCGGTCACCTCCAGGGTATGCTACTAGAACGAGGATCCTGGGGAGGGATTCTCCGCAATCGGCGCGAGGTCCGCCGACCGGCGCCAAAAACGCGTGAAACAGTCCGGCATCGCGCTGCCCCAAAGGTGCGGAATTCTCCGCATCTTGAGGGGCTAGGCCCGCGCCCGACTGATTTCTGCCCCGCCAGCTGGCGGGAAAGGCCTTTGGTGCCCCGCCAGCTGGCGCGGAAATGACTTTGCCATGCGGCGCATGCGCGGGAGTGTCAGCGGCCGCTCATGGCATCCCCGCGCATGCGCAGTGGAGGGGGTCTCTTCCGCCTCCGCCATAGTGGAGACCATGGCGAAGGCGGAAGGAAAAGAATGCCCCACACGGCAGAGGCCCGCCCGCGGATCGGTGGGCTCCGATTGCGGGCCAGGCCACCGTGGGGGCACCCCCCCGGGGCCAGATCGCCCTGCGCCCCCCCCCCCAGGACCCCGGAGCCCGCCCGCGCCGCCTTGTCCCGCCGGTAAGAGAGGTGGTTTGATTCTCGCCGGCGGGACAGGCATTCCAGCAGCGGGATTTCGGCCCATCGCGGGCCGGAGAATCGCCGGGAGGGGGCCTGCCAACCGGCGCGACAAGGTTCCCACTCCGCCGGATATCCGGTGCTGGAGAATTCGGCAACCGGCGGGGGCGGGATTCACGCCAGCCCCCGGCGATTCTCCGACCCGGCGGGGGGTCGGAGAATCCCGCCCCAGATGTCTGGCAATCCACCGCCAGTCTGGGCCCTCTCCCGGCGATTGTGGGAGAGCTTTTCTTGAGGAGACACAGAGAGGGCATCGTTAGCCATACGCATGTGTTGTGTTATGCTGCTTCGGATAACACAGGCTGCTACTTGATGCAGTCTTAACTAAAAGATGCTCCAAACTCTGAAATGAGTTCAAAGTGTTTATTGAACTATTAACACAGCTCTCAAATGAGTTCAACTCTCTGCTAATCTAACTGTAGTAACTCAGTCGAACTGTACCAGCTGGCTCTAAGCCAACTGCTGGGGTATGATGCTGCTGATCAACCCTGTCTAACTCTCTAGATGTCTGTCTGTGGAAAGAGGCTGGGTGTGAGTGCATCATCCTTTTTATAGTGTTTATGTCATGCCCCCTTGTGGTGTTGCCACCTCTGAGTGTCCTGACTGCCCATTGGTTGTGTCCTATTCTGAGTGTTCATTGGTTGCATGTTTGCATATTGTGACAGCGTGGTTCACAGTGGTGGGGGAGGGGGTCTGAAGGAAGGGTTGGGGGGGAGTTGAAGGGGTGAGGGGGTGGAGGAAGGGTTCGGGAAGTTGAAGGGGAAGGAGAGGTGGACGCTCATGTGGGGGAGGGGGGGGATGAGGTCTCGGGGGGGTGGGGCATTGGTGTCTACTCACTCGTGCTGCATTGACCTTCTTCCTGCACTGGAGGCCCATCGTCCTGTTCACACTCCCCGAGATCACTGCCACCGCCACCTCGTCCAGCCAGCACTGGCAGCTCCATGGCTGGCCCTCAGCGAAACAGGACATCCCTCCTAACAGCATCTAGCAGCCTCCTCAGGTCTGCTTCCTCGAACCTTGGAGCTGGTCTTGTTGGCACCATTATTGCGAGCTGGCTGGCGTTTGGCTGAGCAAGTGCAGCTTATGTGCTGCTTGACCTTGTTAGCAGAGGGCTGGTGAGCGTCGCCACGGCGAATCAGCTGGCGAGCCTTCATTTGCAGCGAGAAGCCCATGAGGCCTCGTTAAGTGAACCAATTAACGTTGAATAGCGTTGCCGGCCTCGCTGGACCGAGCACCAGGAAACTTGCTGCAATTCCCGCTCGTTTCATCACTTCAAAATCTTTCCGCAGAATCGGGCCCTAGGAGTCCACTTTTATGTTAGCTGTCGGTCCCTTTCCACATTTTCGCCTTGCTTTTCTTATTAGTTTTTGTTTTCCCACTTCCCCTCCGGTCCTTCAATATTCAGACTGATTCTCCATTGTATTTCCTACATTTGCTTACTTCTTCCCTTCCATCTTTACATCTATCTCTCGCCATCCAGAGCACTCTGGATTTATTTGTCCTACTTTTCCCCTTCAAGGGAACACTGCTTGACATTGCTCGCCATATTACCTCTTTGAAGGTAGCCCAATGTTCAGCCACCATCTTTTCCGCCAACATTTGATTCCAATCACTTGACGCAGATGCATTCTCGTAGCACCAAAGTTGGCTTTCCCCCAATTAATTATCCCTGCTTTGGATCATCGTTGTCCTTCTCCATGGCCAACCTAAACCTTATGATACAATGGTTACTCTCCCCTAAATGTTCTCCCACTGATTTGTGATCCACTTGGACCAACTCATTCCCAAGGGCCAGATCCAAAAGTGTCTGTCCTTTCATGGGACTGGAAACATGTTGCTGCCGAAAAAGATCTTGAACACATTTCAGGGACTCTCGTCCCTTTGTGCTATTCCTATTCCCGTCTATATTTGGATTATTGACGCTCCTATTACAATTACTGTATAATTCTTGCATCTCTCTGTAATTTCTTTCCAAATTTGTTTCTCTATCTCCCTTCCACTAGTTGCTGGTCTACATTCGATACCAATCAATGTTATTGCACCTATTATCATTTCTTACTTCTAGCCAGAGAGATTCCATCTTTGACCCCTCTGGAACATTCTCTCTCTCCAGTACTATAAACCCATCTTTAATCAATAGTGCCACTCCCCCACCCCTTTTCTTCCTTGCCAGTCTCTCCTAAATACCTTGTAGCCAGGAATATTTAACACCCAGTCCTGCCCTTCTTTGACCCAGGTCTCTGTTACAATATCAAAATTCCATTTGTCAACCTGAACCTGGAGATCACCAATCTTATTAACCACACTCCGTGAATGCACATTCGGCTTTTTTATTTTCCCCCTTACTCTGACCCTATTTAATAACTTATTGCTGCCTACTCTCATTCTTTTGAACTTTCCAAGTATTCTATTTACCTTGATACTGTTCTCTGATATATCCTCCCTAGCAGACAATTCTTCTCTACTTCCCACTGTCTGTTTTTCTCCTCTCCTCTCGGAGTTTCCCATCAGGATCTCACCCTCCGCCAATCTATTTTAAACTCTCCCCAACAGCACAAGCAAAGTTGCCCATGAGGACATTAGTCCCAGTCCTGTTAAGCTGGACTCATTCTTCTTATACAGGTACCTAAGGAGAAGCTGGCTAAATCCTTGGGGAAGAAAGATATGCTGATAGATTTCAATGAAGAGGGATAAGGAGAGGCTAATGTGGATCATTATTGGTTATATGGACCAGTCAGTGAATGGCTTCTCATTCTACATAATTCAATGTACTGGGGCTGGATTCTCTGATCACTGATGTCGAAATCGTGCTTGGTGACCAGCCGGAGAATCCAAGTTTCTGACCAAATCGGGGGTGGCACCACTTTTGCGATTCTCCGCCCCCTCCAAAACGGCGTACTCACCACATATTGACGGCCTTAGGACATTGCCTGAGGCCCACCCCCGATGCTCCGCCCCCGACGGCGTGGGTCACTCATGGTCTCACCCGTCGGTAACTCGGCATGGCGGCTGCGGACTCAGTCCAGCGATGCCACAGTTGGGGGAGGGCCGATCCGCAGGCAGAGGGGGATATATTTGGGGCTGGGGGCACTGTGGGGGAGTGGTCCGGGGCACGCGATTCGCCCGAAGGGGTGGGACTATTTTGCGGGTCGGGTCTGCGGGCGGCGGCCGCCATGTTGCATGGCGTGGCTGCTGCAGGCCGCCGTCGTGCGCATGCGTGGGCACGGACACGGCAATTATCCGGGCATATCGGAAGCAAGAGCCAGGTGCTCTATGCTGCCGTCCTGCTAGCCCCCAGCAAAACGGGGAATCGGTGGCCTTTTTGCGCCAGTTTTTCTGGCGTAAAACGCCACCGTTCCCACGCCGGCGTGGGGCCATTGTCCCAGAATCGGAGAATCCAGCCCAATATCTCCCAAATGTCACCTTAGGGGTATGGTTTGAAAAGAATGTGAAAGTCACCATGGTCCCAGAGGATCCTTTGAGAGAGAGACAGAACTGACTGTTAGTGATTTAACCTGAGGGTCAGCACACCTCAGGCGAGGGGCAAGGTTGAGAACGTGCCCCTCATGAATAACATCAGCTGGTACAGGAATTGAACCCGCACTGTTGGTCTCACTAGGCATCATGAACCAACTGTCTAGCCAACTGAGCTAAACTGGTCACCTGGAAAGAACTGTTCTATGTTCCTCATTCTCCCTTGGTCTTTTTAAGACTCTATCCAATAGTGATCAAGAGCACAAGCAAATTACAAGGTCACAGGGAGGAGGTGGCCAGGGGGGGAAATTTTAACAAAATAAGGTACAAATTGTAAATTTGGTTTCTTTTTTTTAACACAAGTATTGGGAACAGGAAAGCCAAGGGGGAAAAAGAAAGAAGCATACAATCCAGAAGATTAGAGCGTTCAAAGTGTTGCATAATCAATAATAATCTAGTCAACCTCCTAATGTGTTGCAGGGAAGGGGTATTACAAATCCCCATATCCCTGTTTTTTTAGAATGTATTCTATTAAGGAATTTATGGTTTTAACACTTTTAAATGGAGAGATCCAACAAAGACAAAAAACCCACAATATAGAACATAGAACAATACAGCGCAGTACAGGCCCTTCGGCCCACGATGTTGCACCGAAACAAAAGCCATCTAACCTACACTATACAATAACATAGCCATTTCCCCCCAAACACAGACCCCAACCAACATGGTCCATATAAACACCCCGTCTCACGGCTCTCCCTTTGTTGGTTTTCCGACCCTTATTCATCACTTCCATGCTTCCCCCCTTTTCCCCCTCCACCCCCATTCCCCCCCCCCCTTGCAGACAGATTAATTTTCCTTAAAGAAGTCAATGAATGTCTGCCACCTCCGAGCGAACCCCTGAAGGTAAATTTGATTTTCACCAACCTGAGAAACCCTGCCATGTCGCTTACCCATACCCCTAACTTTGCGGGCTCCGAGTCCTCCCATCCCAGCAGAATCCGGGCCACCAGGGAAGCAAAGGCCAAAACTTGGCCTCTCTCCCCACTCTGTGCTCCCGATCTTCTGACACTCCGAATATCGCCACCTCTGGACTCGGAGTCATCTTCCCTTACAGGGCCTCAGACATGACGTCCGCAAATCCGTGCCAAAAGCCCCTCAACCTCGGACATGCCCAGAACATGTGCAGATGATTTGCAGGACTTCCCCCACAGTGCCCACACCTGTCCTCCACCTCCTCAAAAATCCTGCTCATCCGGGCCACCGTCATGTGAGCCCTGTGGACCACCTTGAATTGGATCAGGCTGAGCCTGGCACACGACGAGGATGCGTTCACTCTCCGCAGGGCCTCCTCCCATAGCCCAACCCACAACTCCTCCCCCAGCTCTTCTTCCCACTTTCCCTTCACCTCCCCCATTGGAACTCCTTCCCACTCCATCAGCTCCTTATATACCTTCGAGACCTTCCCCTGTCTGACTCCTGTTTTTGACATCACCTTGACCTTTAGCCCCCTTTGTGGGAGGTGCGGAAAGCTTAGGATCTGCCTCCGAACAAAATCCTGTACCTGCAGGTACCGGAACCCGTTCCCGCCTGGCAACGCAAATTCCTCCTCTAGCTCCTCCAAACTAGAGATGCCCTCCTCAATAAAAAGATCTCCAAATCTGGTGATCCCTGCCTGCTGCCACCTTCTAAACCCCTCATCCAGTCCCCCCCGGAGCGAACCGATGGTTATCAAAGATCGTCGACCACACCGACGCCCTATCCAACCCCCTGTGTCCCATATCCCTGTTTCTAGCTAACTGCTCACGTGAACTTGCCAGGTTGTCAATACTGTCCTAGCACAAAATCACCAGGGAGAAGGTGTCATTAAAGTGCGACAGGTTCACCTCAGGAGTTATAATGGAAAAAGGCAAAAGGATAATAAATTTATAATAAATTATTTGATTGAATGCATGAAAGAAATACTTACCAGCGTCTGTGATAATTACTGATTTGGTTAGTATGTGGTCTGATGGCTGATATTGTATTTCTACCAACCATGGGCTAAGGTTGGCGTAAACCTCACTGGCCTGGTACAAGATGTGAAGGAAATACTCTGCTGTTTCTTCTCCTTTGCTCTCGACCAGATCCAATATTTTTCGAACCTAAAAGAAAGCATGTTACAACATAATGGATGTCGCAGACGTTCAACAGAATTCATAAATCAATCTGGATGTAAGGCTGCTGTGAGTTTGGACAGCCTCAACCCAGTTCCTAGTGGGCTTCAGAGCAAAGCAGTCCTGAACTTGCTACAACGTGGCAATTTGGAAAGAAAAATGCCACATCTCTACAGAATGGAGTCCTCTTCTGAGGTTGGGGCTGAGGGACATCGAGTCTGCACCGACTCTCTGAAAAAGCACCCTTCCTGGGCCCACTCCACCGCAGCATCCCCATAACCCCACCCAACCCTTGGACACTAATGGGCAATTTGGATGGGCTAACCCACCTAACCTGCATATCTTTGGACTGTGGGGGAAAACCGGAGCAAACGGAGGAAACCCAATGCAGACATGGGGAGAACGTACAAACTCCACACAGCCAGTCAGCCAAGGTCGGAATCGAACTCGGGTCCCTGGCGCTGTGTGGCAGCAGTGCTTTTTAAAAAATAAATTTAGAGTACCCAAATCATTTTTTCCAATTAAGGGGCAATTTAGCATGTCCAATCCACCTACCTTGCATATCTTTGGGTTGTGGGGGCGAAACCCACGCAAACACGAGGAGAATGTGCGAACTCCACACAGACAGTGACCCAGAGCCGGGATCGAACCTGGGACCTCGGCGCTGTGAGGCAGCAATGCTAACCACTGTGCCACCGTGCTACCCTGAGGCAGCAGTACTAACCACTGTGCCACCATGCCGGTCAAGCCAGGAAATATTTGGTCTGCATTGCTAATTGCGAGTCTGCCTTTACCCATGAGGCATTTATATGGGAGGAAATGGCATAGTGGCATTGTCGCTGCACTATCGATCCAGAGACGCAAGCTAAAACTCTGGGGGTTTGGGTTCGAATCATACCACGGCAGATATTCAAATTTTAACTCAATAAAAATCTGAAATTCAAAGTCTAATGATGACCATTGAACCATTGTCGTAAAAATCCATCTGGTTCACTAATGTCCTTTAGGGAAGGAAATCTGCCGTCCTTACCTGGTCTGGCCTACATGTGACTCCAGATCCACAGCAATGTGGTTAACTCTTAGCTGCCTTCTGAAATACCTAGCAAGCCACTCTAGCAGAGGCATCAGAGCTGGGCAACAAATGCTGGCCCAGCCAGCAATGTCCACATTGAATGAATTTTTAATAAGCCTTATTTTAAAAGAAAAGGCATCCGGGTCATCCCCATTATGGTTAGGTGCAAGAAGATCTCGCTTTTCTTACTGTGACGCCAGGACTGGAGACCCAGGAATACCCGAGCACCACAGTGCTTCTTTGTATTAGTCAAAACGCATCTGTTAAGAAACATTATTTCCTGTAGCACTTCTTGAGTGAACATTTATAGTGGAAAATATCATCAGAAATTCCATGGAAGGAAAACCTCCGGAATGAGGGAAAATTTAACCCTAAACAAATCACGCAACCATCTTTCCTGAAAAATTTCCTTTGTACTTTCCCTCCCTTGCCCCAATAATTGAAATTACAACATAATGTCTTGCAAAGTTTGAAATATTTCATTCAAAATGAAGAAATTACGTATTAAGTTTCTTGCCTTTTCCGGATTTTAATTTCTTCATCAAAGATTTTTCTTCAAGACCGCTGACTATTTCAAATGACTTGGTGGTAAAAATGATATTTTTTTTACCACAGAACAGATGGCCTGAGCTGCCAATCAAATCTGTGCATCCTAAGTAAATGGTTTACAGAATTTCTTTTTTTAATAAATTGAGTGTACACAGTTATTTTTTTTCCAGTTATGAGGTAATTTAGTGTGGCCTGTCCACCTACCCTGCACATATTTAAATTGTGGGGGTGAGACCCACGCAGATACGGGGAGAATGTGTAAATCCACATGGACAGTGACCCTGGGCCGGGATTCGAACCCGGGTCCTAAGCACCGTAGGCAGCAATGCTAACCATTGTGCCACGTGCTGCCCAAGGTTTACAGAATGACCCAGCATGCGTGTTTTTAACATTGCAAGATATCTAAGGGCATGTCTTCTCATTGTGAGGATCTGAGAGGTTCTTCAGTTTTAAAGAAACTGAAGATTGAATTTGCAAACCTTTATTTCTTTCTTATATCTTGTATTATTGGGATAGCTTTAGTCTAGTCCACAGGAATGGAGAGGGCTTGGGTAAGTACTCATTTTACAACCAGTCCGATTTTGTTCTACAATAGAATCAAATGCAAGGCCTCACGCTCCCTGCTGGGTTCACAAATCCCTAACACGTGGTTCCGGTGCTCTCTGATTTGAGAACTATGTCCAATATGCCCGCACTCCTCTCCTTCTTGGTGCTCACAGTTTCCTGAACCTTTTTCTCTGTAATCCCTGTAATTACTCCTGTGATATCCAGTAGGGAGTTAATCTCATTACTAGAGACTGCTGATCACACTCCTGAAGGACAACGAGCTCACTGGAAACAAACTGCGAGATGTGGGGTGGGATTCTCCAGCCGCCTTCGGCCATCGACTGGAGAATCCCACCCGAGGTCAGTAGATTTTTCCATTATTGCCGCCTCGCCCATGGTGTTCTTGCAGCGAGCGGAGTGGAAGAATCCTGCCTGTGTCTTATGGCCTTATGGTCTGTAGAGTATTGTACTGTAACGACATCACAACAGAACCTATTATATTTGGTGCCGGAAATGTCCCCACCAGGAGGTGGGCCCATCCTGTCCTATTGTGTAGAATAGGACCAGAGATGAGAGGTGCTAACTACGGGTCATTCAGTAGGATGGGCCCTGGAGCTAAGTTGATTAACGGTACAATATAATTGATAAGTTGAATTCCAGTGGCTGGGAAGACAGAAGGATGAAAGAAGGCTTATGACTGTCAAGGCAGGAGAACTCAGACAGAGAGAGAGAGAGAGAGGCTGGGTCCAGCTCTCCAGAAGACAGTCCAAAGTGAGGCTTGGCGAAGGAGTACCCTTACACCAGGCCTGATCAACCTGAGGACAGGCGGATAATATCGCATGCACAGACAAACGAGAATAGTTTTAGTTTATGTAATTACAGTATTTTGTTAGTAATTTGGCGTTTGTGCAATAAATTGATTGTTTAAACTGAAACTTGTGTCTCGGGGTTGTTACTCGATACCACTGGAAAGCTCATGGGACGTGCTTCCGAACACAGGTCAACACTCCAGAACCTCTTTCTCCAGTGTAGACAGGACAAGCTCGCTTACTCCAAGGTTCTGGGTCCCACCTCAAAATACTGCTGGACCTTGAAACCACCCTTGACAGTCCTAGGCCCTTTCCTGGATACACGCAGATCTCGACATAGACATTTAATGCTGCCTGCGTCTTGACAAAACACCTCTGAAGACAGGCGAGCAAATCAATTTCCAATAAACAACCTCCTACTTATCAGTACAATGTCACAGGAGATTAGCAAAAACAATTCAAACATTGAAGCAAAAGCTACAAATCTAAAATAAAAAACAGAAAATGCTGGAAATACTGAGCAGTTCTGACAGCACCTATGGAGAGTGAAGCAAAAGTCAATGATCTTACATCAGAACCGACTCTGGGGCGTAATTCTCCATTATCGACGGAAAGTCCGCCGATCGGCGCAAAAAACGGCGCAAATCCCACTTGCGTCACGTCATAAAAATGGGTCGATAGTCTCCGGCCCGAAATGGGCTAGCAGCGACGTAACGGGATCCGCGCTTGTGCAGTGGTTCACGCCGTGCAGCGTCATACGCGCTGCACGGCGTGACGGCTCATAAGGCCGCGCAGCTCCCCCCCACCCGACCGGAACAGCCGACCGCAACACCCGACTTGATGGCTGGCCGTCGCTCAATCCCGAGGTTCGAGTCACGCGATGTGGAGGCGCTCCTGGACGCGGTGGAGCAGAGGAGGGATGCCCTGTATCCCGGGCACGGCCGCAGAGTTGCCCCACGCCACAGCCGGCGTCTGTGGAGGGAAGTGGCAGAGGCCGTCACCCGCTGTGGCCCTGACACCACGGACAGGCACCCAGTGCCATAAGAAGGTGAACGACCTCGTCAGAGCAGGCAGGGTGAGCCTCCCCCATATCCCCCCTCCCCCATATCCCCCCCTCCCCCATATCCCCCCTCCCCCATATCCCCTCCTCCCCCATATCCCCCCTCCCCCATATCCCCCCTCCCCCATGTCCCCCCTCCCCATATCCCCCCCATATCCCCCCTCCCCATATCCCCCCTCCCCCATATCCCCCCTCCCCATATCCCCCCTCCCCCATATCCCCCCTCCCCATATCCCCCCATATCCCCCCTCCCCCATATCCCCCCCTCCCCCATATCCCCAAGTGAATCCAGCCCTAACCTTAACCTCTGCAATGCACGCGCAACCGATGGGGTGCATTCATATACCTGCCTAACACTGTTGCCTTTTACCCCTGTCACCACCCCCCCCCCCCACAGGAGAAGCGCGCACACAACAATAGGGAGCATGTGAGGACTGGAGGAGGGCCCGCTGATGAGAGGCCACTGACCGTACACGAGGAAAGGGCCCTGGAACTGGCTGGCGGACCTGAGGACCGGGAGGTTGCTGATGCAGAGGTCGGGGGCCCACGAGCAAGTGAGCCATCAACAGGCCCTCCCCATATCCCCCCTCCCCTATATCCCCCTCCCCCGTATCACCTGATCACTGCCTGATGTCTAACCATGCATGCTTCATTGTGTATCGCAGGACCAAACGTCCAGGCACCCATCCCCGCAGATGCACACCGCCCGCAGGATGCCCCTCGGAGACCACAGGAGACGGAGAGACCCGCACCCTCCAGCATGCGATGCCCGCAGGATGCCCCTCGCACACCACGGGAGACGGAGAGACCCGGACCCTCCAGCATGCGACGCCCGCAGGATGCCCCTCGCACACCACGGGAGACGGAGAGACCCGGACCCTCCAGCATGCGACGCCCGCAGGATGCCCCTCGCACACCACGGGAGACGGAGAGACCCGGACCCTCCAGCATGCGACGCCCGCAGGATGCCCCTCGGAGACCACAGGAGACGGAGAGACCCGCACCCTCCAGCATGCGACGCCCGCAGGATGCCCCTCGCACACCACGGGAGACGGAGAGACTCGGACCCTCCAGCATGCGACGCCCGCAGGATGCCCCTCGGAGACCACAGGAGACGGAGAGACCCGCACCCTCCAGCATGCGACGCCCGCAGGATGCCCCTCGCACACCACGGGAGACGGAGAGACCTGGAGCAACAGGGAGACGACACCCCCGTCACGTGCGGGAGCGACCACCCAGCGATGAGGGGGGCAGCCACAGGCCCCCGTCACATCCGAGCCAGGACACCACTACCCAAGACACCACTATCCAGGACACCCCTACCCGGGACACCACTACCCAGGACACCCCTACCCGGGACACCACTACCCAGGACACCCCTACCCGGGACAGCACTACCCAAGACACCCCTACCCGGGAAGACGAAATACCGGACAGTGACTCAGAGTGGATGGGTGGAGACGAACCCCCACCCCAAAGTGCCATGGAGTCAGAGTGGGACGAAGAGCACGACACAACGCCACTGCTGTCACCAACACCCTCCACCATCGCAGAAACACTCACCACGGTTGGGCACTTTAGTGATGAGGCGTCTGGTACCCTCACTGGTGCGCACAACACAGCCGTCCCGGTACAGCAGGTGGAGGTAGGAGCAGCAGAGGGACCGGGCGGTCGGAGGGCAGCCCAGGCCAAGCGAACATCTGCCGCCCAGATGGATCCCGGGTTCCTGCAGTTACCACACCCACACATAGATCCGATGCAACCACCGACACGGAGACGAGCGAATAGGGTGACGGGTGGCTTGCGGCGGCTGCGGTCGCAGGTGGAGGAGTCCACCCGCGTCCAGGAGCTGGGAGTGGTCCCGGTCATGCGTGCCACCCAGGCTGACACCGCACGGGTGGCGTCCGCGGTGGAGGCAATGGGTGCGACGGTGTCAGACATGGGGAACGGTTTGCGAGGCCTGGGGCCTTCCGTGCAGGCGGCGTCTGTGGCCCAGGAAATGGCTGCCCTCTCACAGGAGGCCATGAGCCAGTGCCAGCGCCAGATGGCAGAGGCGCTCAACGCCATAGCCCAGTCTCAGCAGGCCATGGCCCAGTCTCAGCAGGCCATAGCCCAGTCTCTGCAGGCCATGGCCCAGTCTCTGCAGGCCATGGCCCAGTCTCTGCAGGCCATGGCCCAGTCTCAGCAGGCCATCGCTGAGGGCATCGGCGCCAGTGGCCATGTGCGAGCCGGCGTCGCACTGTCACAGACAGGGTTTGACACCCCCTGGGCTCCATGGCTGCAAACCTGCAGACCCCTGTCGATACCAGCACGGGCCTCCAGGACTGGCAGCGCCAGATGTCGGGGGCGCGTCGGATGGCCAGTCCGTTCGCATCCCCCACACATGTAGAGGCCTGGGGGCCATCGGGCACCCCGAGGGAGGAGGAGGTGGTGTGGTCCGTCCCGGCTCCCTCTGTAGGGGAGGTCCCGGTACACCGCGACACCTCGGACTCCCCCCCTTCCGTCCCAGGTGCATCGGGTGGGCAACGGGCAGGACAGGCTGGCAGCTCGCCATCCCAGTCGCCCGGGCCGCAGCCTGGCCCATCTAGGCCAGGACGCCCCAGGAAACGGCCGCCAAAGGGATCCAGTGTCAGAGGGCAGGAATCACAGGAGTCCACCTCCAGTTCTGCTGTACCGTCTGGGGAACCACGTAGACGTAGTCAAAGGGCCCGTAAGGCCAAACAATTAGACACTGAGTAAGTTGGCACGGGTGCAGGACACAGATGAGTTTTAGGGGCTAGGGCACGTGCATGAACTCCTTTGGTTATTAAAGTCAATGTTACACCTACCGAAGCTGCCTTTGTGCTCTGTCCAAAGTGTGCGGGCGTGTCATGTACGTTGAGCGCAAGTGTGTGTGTGACGGGTGGTCTTACCTCAGCCCCAGGTGAGTCTGCCCCCTTCCCCCTGGGCCGCCATCAACATCCCCCGGGCAGAGGACGGGACCGTGCGCTGCAGTGTCACAGCCGCATGCAGGGATGGTCCGGGTGGATGGTGGTACTGTGGCCATGGGTCAGACATAGTCCAACGATGTAGAGCCAGGAGCTCATCGGAGGCGGGTTGTCATCATCCTCCATGGCCTGCGATAGACACGCGTCCACCCGCAAATGGGTGAGCCCGGCCCGTTGTGCCGCCGGTGGATCGGCAATTGGGGGGGGGCGGGGTGGTGTGCATGCGGGTGGGGTGTGTGGGGTTGGGGAGGGGGGTGAGGGTGCTGGGTGGGTGGATGGGTGGGGGGTGTGGGTGGTCGGCTGTTGCCATGGTGTGCGGTCTGTGGCCATACTACCCGATTCCCACGCCCACCTAGTCAGTGAAGCGGGCGTCTATCAGTCTGTCCCGTGCCCGCTGGGCCAGCCGGTAACGGTGGACAGCCACCCGCCTGTGTCTACCCCGTCTGCCCTGACCATTGCCCCCATCCCCCTCATCTGGGGAGGACTGCGCCTCTTCCTGCTGCTCCTCCACTCCGCCCTCCTCTGCCTGCGGCACATCGCCCCTCTGCTGGGCTATGTTGTGCAGGACGCAGCACACCACAATGATGCGGCCGACCCTATCTGACCGATACTGGAGGGCGCCCCCAGAGAGGTCCAGGCACCTGAAACGCATCTTCAGCACGCCAAAGCACCTCTCGATCACTCCCCTTGTCGCTACATGGGCATCATTGTAGCGGTTCTCCGCCTCATTGCGTGGCCTCCGTATAGGCGTCATCAGCCACGATCGCAATGGGTAGCCCCTGTCGCCCAGCAACCAGCCCCTCAGCCGGGGATGGCGTCCCTCGTACATGCCGGGGATGGATGACCGCGACAACACGAATGAGTCGTGTACACTGCCTGGGTGACGGGCGCAGACGTGCAGGATCATCATGCGGTGGTCGCAGACCACCTGTACGTTCATCGAATAGGTCCCCTTCCTATTAGTGAACACGGCCCTGTTATCTGCAGGTGGCCGCACCGCGACGTGCATCCCATCGATCGCGCCCTGGACCATGGGGAACCCGGCAACGGCAGAGAAGCCCACGGCCCGGGCATCTTGGCTGGCCCGGTCCACGGGGAAGCGGATGTAGCGGTGCGCCATGGCATAAAGGGCATCTGTCACTGCCCGGATGCACCGATGTCTGCGATATGCCGGACAGGTCCCCACTCGGTGCCTGGAATGACCCCGTTGCATAAAGGTTCAGGGCCACCGTAACCTTGACGGACACGGGGAGAGGGTGTCCCCCGCCAGTGCCACGCGGTGACAGGGGTGCCAGCAGGTGGCAGATGTGTGCCACGGTTTCCCGGCTCATCCGGAGTCTCCTCCTGCATTCCCGGTCCGTGAGGTCCTGGTATGACTGCCGGGGCCGGTACACACGGGGCGCCCTCGGGTGCCTCCGTTGCCGTGGGGCCGTGACGTCCTCCTCCCCTTCCTCGTCCTGTCGGTCAGGTGTCCCTCCAGCCTGGGCGGCTGCCGCCTGCCCCTCTGCGGCAGCCTGCGCCGCCTCTCTGGCACGCTCCTCCTCCTCCTCATCCAGGGCAACATAGACATGAGCGGCTGCCACCACGGCGGCCAACATCGCTGGATGGTCTGAAAACATGACGGCCTGGTGGGGGGGGGGGGGGGGGGGGGGGGGGGGGGGGGGGGGGGGGGGGGGTGGGGGGGGGGAGGGAACAACGACATGTCATCATTGCCCATATCCCCTCCTCCCCCCAGCCAGGTGGCATGGACCGCATGGGTCCAACTGTTGGAGGCTGGCACCTGGCCAGGTGGACCAACTCATTTGCCCTCCCATCACCCACCCCGGCACGGACCCCCCCCCCCAACCTCCACCCAAGCACGGACCCCCCCCCCCAACCTCCACCCCTGCACGGACCCCCTCCCCAACCCACAACCTCCACCCTAGCACGGACCCCCCCCCAACCTCCACCCCAGCACGGACCCCCCCCCCAATCCCCACCCCAGCACGGACCCCCTCCCGAACCTCCACCCCAGCACGGACCCCCCCAACCCCCAACCTCCACCCCAGCACGGACCCCCCCCCCCAACCTCCACCCCGGCACGGACCCCCTCCCCAACCCCCAACCTCCACCCCAGCACGGACCCCCCCCAACCCCCAACCTCCACCCCAGCACGGACCCCCTCCCCAACCCCAAACCTCCACCCCAGCACGGACCCCCCCCCAACCTCCACCCTGGCACGGACCCCCTCCCCAACCCCCAACCTCCACCCCAGCACGGACCCCCCCCCAACCTCCACCCCGGCACGGACCCCACCCCCCAACCTCCACCCCAGCACGGACCCCCCCCCAACCTCCACCCGGCACGGACCCCACCCCCCAACCTCCACCCCGGCACGGACCCCCTCCCCAACCCCCAACCTCCACCCCAGCACGGACCCCCCCCCCCAACCCCCAACTTCCACCCCAGCACGGACCCCCCCCCAACCTCCACCCCAGCACGGACCCCCCCCCCCAACCTCCACCCCGGCACGGACCCAACCCCCAACCTCCACCCCAGCACGGACCCCCCCCCAACCTCCACCCCAGCACGGACCCCCCCCAACCTCCACCCCAGCACGGACCCCCCCCCAACCTCCACCCCGGCACGGACCCCACCCCCAACCTCCACCCCAGCACGGACCCCCCCCCCAACCTCCACCCCAGCACGGACCCCCCCCAACCCCCAACCTCCACCCCAGCACGGACCCCCCCCCCAACCTCCACCCCAGCACGGACCCCCCCCCCCAACCTCCACCCCAGCACGGACCCCCTCCCGGCACTCCCCCGGAGCCCAGCCTACTCTAACCACCCCCCCCCCCGCCGCACACACACACACACAACCCGAGACACACCTCTCCTCACGCAATCAGTCTGCGGCAACGCCATCGCCTGCCCAGAGCCAACCCCCCAGGCCGTCACTCACCTCCTCGCTGGTCGGCGTGAGCCTGGAGCACCGGGTCACGCCGATGAAAAGGAGGTTTAATTCACGTCGACGTGAACGGTCATCACGTCGACGGGACTTCGGCCCATCCGGAAGGGAGAATATCGGCAGGCTGAAAATCGGCTGCCTTGCGCAGACCCGTGACATTCTCCGCGGCAGCGGCGCCATTAACGCCCC
Source organism: Scyliorhinus torazame (assembly GCF_047496885.1). Lineage (NCBI taxonomy): Eukaryota > Metazoa > Chordata > Chondrichthyes > Carcharhiniformes > Scyliorhinidae > Scyliorhinus > Scyliorhinus torazame. The sequence goes on from NC_092712.1 coordinate 291,243,390, forward strand.
GCCGACTTTTCTCCCTTCGGAGACTTCGGCGAGGGCGGGATTCACGGCGGCCAACAGCCATTCTCCGACCCGGCGGGGGTCGGAGAATGACGCCCCGTATGTCTAGATGCTTTGGACGAAATGTTACCAACCCGAGAAATTAACACCGTTTCACTCTCTACAGATGCTGCCTATCATTGGTAATCCTGGCAGAATGGCCGGGAGATTTACTGGATTCGCCCTCAATCTCTCAGCGGCTATTGAAAGCAATCTGGGAGATTTTAAAATGACAGGATTCCAATGATTGACTTCCAGCAACAAGAGTCCATTTGACTAAACAGTGATGGATGATTTGGTTCACTGGCAGCATTCCCGTGCAGGCGCAACGTGGTGACACAGAACCCTTGCGTCATGGCAGCGCACAAGTAAAGTGCCCACGACGTTCCTGTCGAGTGCTTACCTGCTGCCAGTGTCCGGCACTGAGCCAGGGAGCGAGCGAGCCTCGAATCAACCGAACCTCGAGCCGAGACTGAGCAAGGAAAAAGCCAGTAAAACTAGGAATGAAAGGAGTGAGCAATTCAGGTCCACTGTCTGTAGTTTCAACTGCCCCTGCCTGCGTGGGAAATTCATACCCACCAGTCCAGCTCAGATAGCCATAGACAGCTCATAGGAAAGACCCAAGGGTCTGAGAGGTAAGATGGAGTGTGGCTTCCAGATTCCTGCTTTGCTGCTGGATTTTAAAAATTGCATAGATAACAAAGCCAAACTAGAGAAAGCTTTCAGCTGGGAGACTTGACTCACGCTAAAATTAAAATTGATGGCATAATTGTGTGTGGATGGGTTGACAACTCACGGGTCATAGGTCAGTCGACGACACCATCAAGTTTGGGGGAAAAGCTCTCCAGGAATAGCTTTACGCTGAGTTGGCAGCCTTAATGCTGGCTGACCTGCTGAGTATTTCCAGCACTTTCTATATTTACTTCAAACGTTGAGGTGAAGTGCAACGAGTCATTACCTTAGCTGCTTGTGTAGGATGCTGTTGTGACAATTCAGCCTCTTCACCGGAAATGTATTCGTGTTTTATCAAGTTGTCCAGCACACACTCTGTGTTCTTGATACGACCAACCAAGATCTCTCGGTGTAACTTCAGCAACTTAATAAAGGAGTGCGTGGATATGACTGACATTTGATGCCGTGATCCAGGCTGGCGCACTCTATCCATTCCTGCACAAGCATTTTCTGCATTGCAATCAAAGGCGTGTACAATCTTCCCTTGCCAGGTTGGTGACCGAGATACAGAAGATCATTTCTGGATTCCACACCATGCACCTATGTAATATATCAAAAACATAAAAGTCAAACTATCAATATGGATTAAAAGATACTAATGTAAAAGGGTCCAAAATGCAAAACAGTCCAATAACAGACATACATTGTGTCTATGCCAGTTAAGTATCAGAGCAATCCAACATTAATCCCACTGCCCCACCCTATCCTTGTAGCCCTGCATCTTTCTCCATTTTAAATGTTTACGCACTTAAGATCATCATTATCTGCTTCTTCTTGAACTCTATGCCCCTAGTTATAAAATCCATAATACCTGGTGTTTCTTAGAATCCCATCTACTGGCACTCAGACTTTCAGGCAATTAGCTACATAATCCCTTGGTCTCTCTGTTCATCCACACCTATTTGTGTATTTCATTTAAGTGTTTATTCACAAACTTTGTTCATTAGAACATACAGTGCAGAAGGAGGCCATTCGGCCCATCGAGTCTGCACCGACCCACTTAAGGCCTCACTTCCACCCTATCTCCGTAACCCAATAACCCCTCCTAACCTTTTTGGTCACTAAGGGCAATTTATCATGGCCAATCCACCTACACATCTGTGGGAGGAAACCAACGCAGACACGGGGAGAATGTGCAGATTCTGCACAGACAGTGACCCAAGCCGACAATCGAACCTGGGACCATGGAGCTGTGAAGCAACTGTGCTAACCACTGTGCTATCGTGCTGTCCCTTTGGATATGGTCCCGGGATGCTTTTGGGAGATGCAAGCTACCCTTTGGAAGAGGTAGGGCACCCTTTTGGAGAAATATGGCACCATTCAGAAAACAATATGCCATCCATGTTAGAGGTAAACATGTTAGTGCGTAAATAGTACATAAACCCATGGGAGCATGTCATAGCTGTCAAAGAAATGCCAAAAGCGGTAGAAAACTGTCAAACTGTTAAAGAACTGCCAAGCTATCAAAGAAGAAATTGTTAAGCTGTCAAAGACTGTCAAGCTATCAAAGAATTGTCAAACCTGAAAGAAGAACAGTCAGGTTGCTAAAGAACTGCCAAAGAACTCTGAAGCTATTAAAGAAAAGTCAAGCTGGCAAAGGACTCTCAAAGTTGTCAGAACCATCAAAACTCATTGGAACTGGCAAAACTGATCGAGCAGAAGATTCAAAAGTCTGAGAACACGCGCCAACAGATTCAAAACAGCTTCTTCCCCGCTGTTACAGAATCCTGAATGGCCCTCTTATCGACTGAACTAATCTCTCTTTGCATCTTCTCTACTGTTGTAGCACTATATTTTATATGCTTCACCCGATGTCTATGTTTATGGATTTACATCGTGGGTTTATCCTATGTCCCATGTTTTTCATGTATGGAGCAACCTGCCTGAACTGCATGCAGAACAATACGTTTCACTACCTCGGTACACGTGACAATAAATCTAAATCTGTCAAAGCTGTCAATGGGCTTAAATCTGACTGAGCTTTAAATTTAATAACAGCCTGGAGTTTTTAAAAAATCAGTACTTGATATTTAATTTCAGTCTGGCGACATAAGCCTGACGGGTATCATTATAAGATCTGTGCTGCGATTACTAATTTTCAAACTAAAATTATCACAGTGGGGTGCCTGTTAAGTGAGCAATTTGATTGACAGCTACAAGTGGTTATTGTACAGAAATGTTCGTTTTCATAAGATCAGTCGAAGAAATCTTGACTTATTGAACGGTTTTTCATAAATTAGTGTTTCTTTTGTTTAGAATCATTAAAGTGACATCATTAACAGACAAAATTATTTTATGTCAGTATGGCTCCTGAACTTTGTCCATGATGGATACTCGGTGAATTGACTTGGAGGAGGTGAGGGCAAAGAGTGGTGGGTGGGGGAATGTGTTGGCATGAGCACAGTGGGTAGCACTGTTGCTTCACAACACCAGGGTCGCAGGTTCGATTCCCAGCTTGGGTCACTGTCTGTGCGGAGTTTGCACTTTCTCCCTGTGTCTGCATGGGTTACCGCCGGGTGCTCCGGTTTGTCCCTACAAGTCCCAAAAGATGTGCAGTTAGGTAATCTGGACATTTTGAATTCTCCCTGTGTACCAGAACAGGCACTGGAATGTGGCGACTAGGGGTTTTCACAGTAACTTCATTGCAGTGTTAATGTATGCCTTCTTGTGACAATAAAGATTATTATTATTATTGAGTTAGTACTAAGTTGCCATGGGAATATAAAAGGCCATGTGGATGTTGGAACAAAAGGGGTAATAGGGGCCATGGGGATGTGGGTAGTCGTTTGGCATAGGGCGTATGAGGAGCATTTGTTAACATAGGGGATATGAGGAGCAAGAGAGGGTGGGTGAGGGGCATGAGATTGCACAGGTTGGCATGGATGAGGCATGGGACGTGGTGTTGGATGAGGAGTGGGGTGACAGCTGGAGTGGTGTTTTTTGTTTTAATTAACACTTTATTGAATTCAATGAAGTGCTGGAACACAGTGGCACGCCTTACACCCAGCTTATCCTTGCAAGCGGCAGCCTCCACACTCATTGTGTGCCTCCAATTGACGGAGGGGGCTCCAAAGGAGGACCCCACCTCCTTGTCTGACAACAGCCAGTGCAGCTAATGCTGCTCTGATCTTCGCAAATGGCATGGGGCTCCTTGCCTGAGGTGAATGATTGACAATGGCAGCATGAGGCCCTAAAGCAGCCATTAATTTGCCACTTAATCCTCAATAACTCCAAGTGTGGATGGGTTACCTGGATACCTGACATCTGCACTGCCCTCTTAAAATTTCAGACCGGTTGGGTAGACAGGTGAGCATCAGGAAAGTAAGTCACTGGACTTTATATGCTCATGCAGTCACCAGACCCCCCCCAACGCCCCCCCCTCCCCGACAATTTTAAAAATGGGCGTTTATAAATGGGTGCGTATATAAATATCTGTAGTGAGAGTACCTTTAAGAAATGGGTGTTTATACTGCAGAGATGTCAGAGAGTGGGTGGAGCTGGGCTGTCTGTCAGCTTTTTACTTTTGCTTTAGGCTTTTTGCTGCAGGGTGGGTTTGGTTTCATTTTAATTTTGGAGAAGCTGCAATCACAGCTGGATGTGTGTGAATCTCTGCAAGCTTACGAATGTCCATTTGCTGATTTCAATGTGGTAACTGTTCTTAGTAGTGAAGTTAAACCTGAGATGCTTCTGTTAAAGGTTTCGTTTTTAAGTCTTATTGATGTTAAAAGGAAAGTTTATAGGATTACTTAGTGTTGTAGTCTTTGGGGGTTGTATTTGAATTAATGGTTGCTAAGATGTTCACTGTATGTTTTAAAAAGGTTAACTTGAGTCCATAGAATAAACATTGTTTTGTTTTAAAAAAACACTGGTCCATTTTCTGCTGTACCATACCTGTAGAGTGAGCCGTATGCTCCCCATACCACAATCTATTAAAAGTTGTGGGTCACGTGAACTCCATGATACACGTTGGGGTTCTCTAAACCCTGGCACATAACACACGGGGCGAACGAGCAGACTCCATACAGACAGTGACCCAGCGGGGAATCAAACCTGGCACCCTGGCACTGTGAAGCCACAGTGCTAACTACTATGCTACCGTGCTGCCACATCACTCTCAAGGGAATCAATTCAATTCCACAATTCATCACTCTCAAGGGTAATAATCAGAGCTAAGAATCAACCAAGGTTTACTGTTTATCTAATTGTAAAAGAGTTGGAGCACAGAGTCTCGCTCTATGCAGACAACCTGCTTCTGTATGTATTGGACCCATTAGAGGGGATGGAATTGATCACTGGCTTTGTTTGGGCGGGCAAGACCCCGCGAGTAAGGAAGGTAATGTTTGAGTGGAATCAGGGGGAAGGGCGGGCTGGTGCTGCCAAATTTTAGTAACTATTACTGGGCAGCAAATATAGCCATGATCAGGAAGCGGGGTGGTGGGGGAGGGGTCGGCATGGGAGCGTATAGAGGCGGCTTCATGCAAGGGCACCAGTCTGGGGGTGATAGTAACTGCGCCTCTGCCATTCCCGCCGGCACGGTACTCCACCATCACCGTGGTGGGTGACGGCCCTGAGAGTCTGGGGGCAATGAAGGAGACATGTGGGAGCAGAGGGAGCATCGGTCTGATTCCCAATCTGTAATAATCACCGGTTTCCCGGGAAGTATGGATGGGGGGTTACGGATATGGCGGAGAGAGCAGGATTGAGAGGATGGGGGATATGTTTATAGAGGGGAGCTTTCCGAGCATGAGAGCGCTGGAGGAGAAGTTTGGGTTGGCGAGGGGAAACAAATTCAGGTATCTGCAGGTGCGGAACTTCCTACGTAACAGGTGTCAACCTTCCCACTCCTTTCGCTAAGGGGGATTCAGGACAGGGTAGTTTCCAGAGGGTGGGTAGGAGAAGGAAGCGTCTCTGACATTTACAAGGAATTTATGGGTAAGAGGAGATGCAGACCGAGGAGCTGAAGCGCAAGTGGGAGGAGGAGCTGGGAGGTGAGATAGAGGATGGTCTATGGGTGGACGCGTTGAGTAGAGTCAACGCGTCCGCAACATGTGCCAGGCTCAGCCTGATACAATTTAAGGTCGTTCACCGGGCTCACATGACAGTGGCCCGGATGAGTAGATTATTTGGGGTGGAAGACAGGTGCGCAAAATGTGCGGGAGGACCAGTGAACCATGTCCACATGTTCTGGACATGTCCGAAGCTTAGGGGATTTTGGCAGGCATTTGCAGATGTCATCTCCATGGTGTTAAAAAGAAGATGGCACTGAGTCCAGAGGTTGCGATTTTCAGGGTGTCGGAAGACCCGGGAATCCAGGAGGAGAAAGAGGCAGATGTTCTGGCCTTTGCTTCCCTGGTAGCCCGGAGACAGATACTATTAGCTTGTGGGACTCAAAGCCCCCGAAGTCGGAGACCTGGCTATCAGACATGGCTAGCTTTCTCTGTTTGGAGAAAATCAAGTTCGCCTTGAGAGGGTCACTGTTACGGTTCGCCCGGAGTTGGCAACCGTTCGTCAACTTCTTCGCGGAAAATTGTCAGCAGAAGGTGGGGGGGGGGGGGGGGGGGTTAGTTTAGCTTAGAGTAGGGGGTTAATAAAGGGTGGACCTGGAAGGGAGACAGCTTTTGCACTATGTGTACAGTTTCATGTACATTGTTTCTTTTGTTGTTGTTATAATACCAAAAATGCCTCAATAAAATGTTTTTTTTTTTAAAGTAGATCGCCAGGACTTTCAATGCGGTACAACTGTCTTACCTTTATCTGTCTAGGCAGGCCATTGAATAAGAAAAGGGATCAAACTTCACAGCATGCCTCAACTGTTTTTTTTTCCAGCTCCTTTACCAAGTAATTAACTCAGAGTTCTAATAAATCCTTTGTTTTCCTTCAAACTGGTATTTTTATTTCATATCACAAAGTCCAAAATCCTTGAATACCATGACGCATAGCTGTGCTGTCAGAACTTTGGTGGTTCCACAATTAAAACATTCGTTGACGAGGAGGCTGTTCACACATATTGACTTTATAATAAGGGTTTTGACAGACTAAAGAATGAGAAACTGCTTGCACTGGCAGCAAGGTCAGTAACCAGACGACACACATTTAAGATAACTGGCAAAAGGACCGGAGGTGAGATGAGTCGGTATTCTTTTTAAGAAGCATGTTATATTGACCTGAAATGCACTGTATGAAAAGACAGTGGAAGGAGAGTCAATAATGGTTCTCAAGGATGAATTAAACATACATTTGAAAATGAAAATTTCGACTTCCGGGTGCGGCGAATGACCAGCTGAGTCGCACGTTTCGGCAGCTCCCTGTGAAACGGACTTTTGGGCTCTTGATAGGAGCCCCAACGGCAATTTTAACGGCTGAAAACACCGTGCGGGTAAACCAGAAGGGTGTTCCCCCTGGACACGGATGGAAAAAAGGAGAGGAAAGTGGCCGGATTGCAGCGGATCCTTTGGAACAACGGCAAGGAAGGCAAGCAGAAACCAAGATGGCGTCGGAAGGTGGCAGTTTCATATGGGGCCCTGAACAACAAGAGTTTTTGAAACGCTGCGTGGAGGAGATAAAAAAGGAAATGAAGAAAGAGTTGTTGGCCCCGATATTACAGGCGATTGAAGGGCTGAAAGAGGAACAAAAGACCCAGGAGCAGGAGCTTCGGGTCGTGAAGGCGAAAGCAGCTGAGAATGAAAACGATATACAGGGCCTGGTGGTGAAGTCGGAGATACAGGAGGCACACCAGAAACGATCTGTGGAGAGGTTGGAGGCACTGGAAAATAACGCAAGGAGGAACAACTTGAGGATTCTTGGCCTTCCTGAAGGTGTGGAGGGGGCGGACGTCGGGGCATATGTGAGCACGATGCTGCACTCGTTAATGGGAGTGGAGGCCCCGACGGGTCCGTTGGAGGTGGAGGGAGCATACCGAGTTATGGTGCGAGGACCGAGAGCAGGAGAAGCTCCCAGAGCCATAGTGGTGAGATTTCTCCGTTTTAAGGATAGAGAAATGGTCCTTAGATGGGCGAAGAAAACTCGGTGTAGTAAATGGGAGAACGCGGTGATCCGCGTCTATCAAGATTGGAGTGCGGAGGTGGCGAGAAGGAGGGCGAGCTTTAATCGGGCCAAAGCGGTACTTCACAAAAAAAAGATAAAGTTTGGAATGCTGCAACCGGCAAGACTGTGGGTCACATATCAAGGGAGGCACCACTACTTTGAGACGGCGGATGAAGCGTGGACTTTTATTGTAGAAGAAAAATTGGAATGATTGGACTACGAAAATGAACGTTTGGACAAAGTGGTGGGACGAGTGGGGGGGGGGGGCGAAGAGGGATTGTATTGTATGATTAATCCTGCGGTATGGTAACTTTTCTTTCTCCCACAGGTGGTGATGGGGGGAGGTGGGGAGGGAGAGGAGATGGGGCGTTGGCCATGGGAGGCGGGGGCCGAGGGAGAGGCGCGGGCTTGGTTCCCGCGCTATGATAATTATGGCGGGAATAGAGAAGCAGGAAGGAGGGGGCACCGCACGGGGCGAGCCGTGATCACGGGGGGAAGCCGAGGTCAGCCAGAGTTTGCTGACTTCTGGGAGCAACATGGGGGGAGTAATTACGCTAGCGGGGGGTCTAGCGGGGGGGGGGGGGGAGGGGGGAATTACTGGGTTGCTGCTGCTGGGGAAAGGGGAGAGTGGGTGCGGGAAAGGATGGGCGGGGGGGCACCGTCTGGGAGAAATACAGCCGCGTGGGAACTGGGCGAGAAGCTGGAAAAAGATGATGGCTAACCGGCAAGGGGGGGGAAGCCCCCCAACTCGGCTGATCACGTGGAACGTGAGGGGGCTTAACGGGCCGATAAAGAGGGCACGAGTACTCGCACACCTTAAGAAACTTAAAGCAGATGTGGTCATGTTACAGGAAACGCACCTGAAACTGATAGATCAGGTTAGGTTGCGCAAAGGATGGGTAGGGCAGGTGTTCCATTCGGGGCTGGATGCGAAAAACAGGGGGGTGGCTATATTAGTGGGGAAGCGGGTAATGTTCGAGGCAAAGACTATAGTGGCGGATAACGGGGGCAGATACGTGATGGTGAGTGGCAAATTACAGGGAGAGATGGTGGTGTTGGTAAACGTGTATGCCCCGAATTGGGACGATGCCAATTTTATGAGGCGAATGCTAGGACGCATCCCAGACCTAGAGACCGGAAAGCTGATAATGGGGGGAGACTTTAACACGGTGTTGGAACCAAGGCTGGATAGGTCGAAGTCCAGGACTGGTAGGAGGCCGGCAGCAGCCAAGGTGCTTAAGGATTTTATGGAGCAGATGGGAGGGGTGGACCCGTGGAGATTCAGTAGACCTAGGAGTAAGGAGTTCTCGTTTTTCTCCTATGTCCATAAAGTCTATTCACGCATAGACTTTTTTATGTTGGGTAGGGCATTGATCCCGAGGGTGAGGGGAACGGAATATACGGCTATAGCCATTTCGGATCATGCCCCACACTGGGTAGACTTGGAGATAGGGGAGGAAACAAGAGGGCGTCCACCCTGGAGAATGGATATGGGACTAATGGCGGATGAGGGGGTGTGCTTAAGGGTGAGGGGATGCATTGAAAAGTACTTGGAACTCAATGACAATGGGGAGGTTCAGGTGGGAGTGGTCTGGGAGGCGTTGAAGGTGGTGGTTAGGGGGGAGCTGATATCAATAAGGACACATAAAGGGAAGCAGGAGAGTAAGGAACGGGAGCGGTTGTTGCAAGAACTTTTGAGGGTGGACAGACAGTATGCGGAAGCACCGGAGGAGGGACTGTATAGGGAAAGGCAAAGGCTGCATGTGGAATTTGACTTGCTGACCACAGGCACTGCAGAGGCATAATGGAGGAAGGCGCAGGGTGTACAGTATGAATATGGAGAGAAGGCGAGCAGATTGCTGGCACACCAATTGAGGAAAAGGGGAGCAGCGAGGGAAATAGGGGGGGTGAGAGACGAAGATGGAGAGACGGAGCGGGGAGCGGAGAGAGTGAATGAAGTGTTCAAGACATTTTATAAAAAATTGTATGAAGCTCAACCCCCGGATGGGAGGGAGAGAATGATGGAGTTTTTGGATCGGCTGGAAATTCCCAAGGTGGAAGAGCAGGAAAGGATGGGATTGGGAGCACAGATCACGGTAGAAGAAGTGGTGAAAGGAATTAGGAACATGCAGACGGGAAAGGCCCCGGGACCGGACGGATTCCCAGTTGAATTTTACAGAAAATATTTGGACTTGCTCGCCCCGCTACTGACGAGGACCTTCAACGAGGCAAAGGAAAGGGGACAACTGCCCCCGACTATGTCAGAAGCAACGATATCGCTTCTTTTAAAGAAGGAAAAGGATCCGCTACAATGCGGGTCCTACAGACCAATCTCCCTCCTCAATGTAGATGCCAAGGTCTTGGCCAAGGTAATGGCAATGAGAATAGAGGAATGTGTCCCGGGGGTGGTTCATGAAGACCAAACTGGGTTTGTGAAGGGGAGACAGCTGAACACGAACATACGGAGGTTGTTAGGCGTAATGATGATGGCCCCACCAGAGGGTGAAACGGAGATAGTAGTGGCGATGGATGCCGAGAAAGCATTTGATAGAGTGGAGTGGGATTATCTGTGGGAGGTGTTGAGGAGATTTGGGTTCGGAGAGGGGTATGTTAGATGGGTGCAGCTGTTGTATAGGGCCCCAGTGGCGAGTGTGGTCACGAATGGACGGGGATCGGCATATTTTCGGCTCCACAGAGGGACAAGGCAGGGATGTCCTCTGTCCCCATTACTGTTTGCACTGGCGATTGAGCCCCTGGCGATAGCGCTGAGAGGTTCCACGGGATGGAGGGGAATACTTAGGGGAGGAGAAGAACACCGGGTATCTTTATATGCGGATGATCTGCTACTATATGTGGCGGATCCAGCGGAGGGGATGCCAGAAATAATGCGGATACTTGGGGAGTTTGGGGATTTTTCAGGGTATAAATTGAACATGGGAAAGAGTGAGCTGTTTGTGGTGCATCCAGGGGAGCAGAGTAGAGAAATAGAAGACCTACCGTTGAGGAAGGTAACAAGAGACTTTCGTTACCTGGGGATCCAGATAGCTAAGAATTGGGGCACATTGCACAGGCTAAATTTGACGCGGTTGGTGGAACAGATGGAGGAAGATTTCAAGAGATGGGACATGGTAGCATTGTCAATGGCAGGGAGGGTGCAGGCAGTTAAGATGGTGGTCCTCCCGAGATTCCTTTTTGTGTTTCAGTGTCTCCCGGTGGTGATCACGAAGGCTTTTTTCAAAAGGATAGAAAAGAGTATTATGGGTTTTGTTTGGGCCGGGAAGACTCCGAGAGTGAGGAAGGGATTCTTACAGCGTAGTAGGGATAGGGGGGGGCTGGCACTACCGAGCCTAAGTGAGTATTATTGGGCCGCTAATATTTCAATGGTGAGTAAGTGGATGGGAGAGGAGGAAGGAGCGGCGTGGAAGAGATTAGAGAGGGCGTCCTGTAGGGGGACCAGCCTGCAGGCTATGGTGACAGCCCCATTGCCGTTCTCACCAAGGAACTATACCACGAGTCCGGTGGTGGTAGCTACACTGAAGATTTGGGGACAGTGGAGACGACATAGGGGAAAGACCGGAGCACTGGGGGGGTCCCCGATAAGAAACAACCATAGGTTTGCCCCGGGGGGAATGGATGGGGGATATGGAATGTGGCAAAGAGCAGGTATAACGCAATTGAAAGATCTATTTGTGGATGGGAAGTTTGCGAGTCTGGGAGCGCTGACCGAGAAATATGGGTTGCCCCAAGGGAATGCATTCAGGTACATGCAATTGAGGGCTTTTGCGAGGCAGCAGGTGAGGGAATTCCCGCAGCTCCCGACACAAGAGGTGCAGGACAGAGTCATCTCAAAGAAATGGGTGGGGGACGGTAAGGTGTTGGATATATATAGGGAATTGAGAGACGAAGGGGAGACTATGATGGACGAACTAAAAGGGAAATGGGAAGAAGAGCTAGGGGAGGAGATTGAGGAGGGGATGTGGGCAGATGCCCTAAACAGGGTAAACTCGTCGTCCTCGTGCGCCAGGCTAAGCCTGATTCAGTTTAAGGTATTACACAGGGCACATATGACTGGAACACGGCTCAGTAAATTTTTTGGGGTGGAGGATAGGTGTGCGAGGTGCTCGAGAAGCCCAGCGAATCATACCCATATGTTTTGGTCATGCCCGGCACTACAGGGGTTTTGGATGGGGGTGACAAAGGTGCTTTCGAAAGTAGTAGGAGTCCGGGTCGAACCAAGCTGGGGGTTGGCTATATTTGGGGTTGCACAAGAGCCGGGAGTGCAGGAGGCGAAAGAGGCCGATGTTTTGACCTTTGCGTCCCTAGTAGCCCGGCGCAGAATATTGCTAATGTGGAAAGAAGCCAAGCCCCCGGGGGTGGAGACCTGGATAAATGATATGGCGGGGTTCATAAAGTTAGAGCGGATTAAGTTCGTCCTAAGGGGGTCGGCTCAAAGGTTTACAAGGCGGTGGCAACCGTTCGTCGAATATCTTGCGGAAAGATAGATAGGGGAGAACAAAGAAGGCAGCAGCAGCAGCCCAGAACTTGGGGGGTGGGGGGTGTGGCCTGAGACAAGGCAGTTGCCAATTAGGGCTAGTTTTTATTTTTGTTATTTAATATTTATTTATTTGTTGTTGTTTTCTTTTGTTCTTGTTTAAATAAAAAAGGTCATTATTATCTGTATTGTTATAATGTTGTGTAAAGGATGCACAATGTACTGTGTTGGTTGACCAAAAATTTTCAATAAAATATTATTTAAAAAAAAAAAGAAAATGAAAATTTCTGATCCGCTATGGTGAAAGAGTAGGGAATTAGGACTAATTGGGTAGTACTTACAAAGAGCCAGCACTGCAATGATGGGCTGAATGGCCCCCATCTGTGCTGACTGATTCTACACATCAAACAGTTTACGTTACCACACGGGGCTCACCGTCATGCTTAGGTTCACACAGCTGTCTGACTAGACACAACCTCTTCTGTTTCTTCTCAGGGGCGTTCCTCCCTTTACCTCGACTTAAAGGGCCAAACAACGGGAGCGTTGGATTTTTTTCTTCAAATTGCCATGAAACATTAATAGGAAATTGAGAGGTTGCTGGCAATGATTGGTTGTTTTGTAAGTATATCTGATAAATATATGGAGAAAAATCTTTTTCAAAGACTCGGCTCACTGGAAATATAAGGATGTAGGGATAGGAAAGAGCGACTGTGCCAGCGCATTAGAGGCCAATTCATTTTCTCCGAGGAAAAGCTGGCCGCCACCTATCCGCATTCTCAACCAAGTGTACTGAAAATAGTTGCACAGACCAACAGCAGTTTAATAAAGCACAGGAAAGACAGACAGCAACGGAAACACAGAACCCCGGAGGAATTGTGCTCCAGAATATGAGCAGCAGGCTGCTTACATTCAATAAACAGATTAAAATATTGAGTTTTACACAGGGTAACATTTCCAGCTTCAAGCATACCACTGAGGATCTGAGAGAGCATGGGGCGCGATACAGCGGACTTGAAACTAAGTCCGCTTTCGGCAGGGTGTTTTATCGGCGATTGCAGTACTGAGATTCATCTCGCTATTCACCGGCACTTAGCCAGTTTTTTGAGCCACGTGGAGTTTCTCCGCACCGAGGCCACGCTTTAGTCGATTTCCAGCAGGACCCGCTCCACGCAGATCGGGTTGCCATTTTGACCGGCTCCCTTTCAGTCCCCCCCCCCACCCCACATCCCCTCCAAACCTTCTAGGGACACCCGGAACCACCCTTCAACCCCCTGGGCCCGTCCCCTGGCAGTGGCAACTTGGCACCCGGGCACATTCCACCTAGTGCCTTGGCACTACCAGCCTGGGCAGGGTGGCATTTCCAGGGAGCCACGCTAACACTGCCAGGGTGCCTAGATGTTAGGGTACCACTCTTAACTGTCCCCGACCACCTGGGAGTTTCTAATAGCCTGAGAGACCCCCCCCCCCGAGGTGCCAACACGCCTGGTCCACGTCTGTGGAAACCAGTGGTGAATGGCGCCCAGTTAAGGTCCCGCAGGCATGGCCGTTGACTCTCACGCACTGGATGAAAGTGGCACCTGGGTATTTAAATGATCGAATAGCTGATTTAATTATGCTGATCTGGATCACGCCCAGCGAGGGCAAAACCCAGTTTGTGCTGGACAGGGCAAGTCAGCTGACTCCTGGTGGGTCCGGGACCCAGCGCCTGGCGCGGAGCCCAATTTGTGGTCTCGCGGGATTGAGCCAGGCGTAATGCAGTGGCTGTGTCCCGCCCAACCGCACTGTGGGGATTGTCAATCAAAATCTACCAGGGCAACATGTGAAATTAGTTCCTCCTTTTATCAACATCCGGAATTTGTTAGTTTTGAAACAGTTCTCGCCAATTTACTGAATGCTGTTTTTTTTTTACAATCTTAACATTTGTTTTCCACAGGACGTCTATTTTGTACCAGCCGCACTTCCAATTTACCCAGGCCAGTGTTTTCTAACTTAGTAGAGTACACTTTACAGATAATCCACGTAAATGTACTTCACCCGTATATATTTCCTTAACAGTCACACGTTCTGCTTGTCATTTTACCAATGTGCAGAAAGGCTAAAGTTCATATGCATATGTCCATGTGATTGTTACTTCAGGTCACATGACCAAACCCATTCTCTAATTTACCAATTAGAAATGCAATTAGCTGCATCTGGATTCCCAGTTAATCACATGTGGTTCACAGTTAACCTATCACTGATCCAGATCATTATGACTGAAAGGATGGAGTTTGCACATTCTCCCCGTGTCTGCATGGGTCTCACCCCCACAACCCAAAGATGTGCAGGGTAAGTGGACTGGTCACGCTAAATTGCCCCTTACTTGGAAAAAAAAATAATTGGGTACTCTAAATTTTTAAAAAATGATTGTAAGGAGTGTGGTAAACCACTGTGTTCCTATATTAAGGGTTGTATGGTAGAACCTGCACTACAGGTTCACCTGGGCCCCTGCATGCTAGCTCCGCCCAGGAGCCGGGTTATAAATATGCGTGGCCTTCAGCTATCAGCCATTTCGTCAGCTGCTGTAGGAGGCCACACTTCAGATACTAATAAAGCCTCAGTTTGAATTCAACTTCGTCTCCAGCCAAATTGATCGTGCCTCGAGGAGGTTTAATTTGAAGCCGTTTTGGTCAGTTGTCATTTTCTGGTTTCACCACGAACGTTCCAACTATTGGTTCTTAAGTTGAAGAGCCGCCCATTTTACAAAACCAGCTTCGCTTCATAGATCTATGAGGGGAGGGGGTAACGTAGTGGTATTGTTGCTGGGGAAGTAATGCTCTGGCGGACCTGCGTTCAAATCCCACCAAAACAGAATTTAAATTCAACAAAAATCTGGAATTAAAAGTCTAATGATAACCATGAAATCATTGTTGATTGTCAGAAAAACCCATCTGCTTCACTGGTGCCCTTTTGGGATGGAAATCTGCCATCTTTACCTGGTCTGGCCTACATGTGACAGCAATGTGGTAGACTCTAAAATGCCCTTTTAAATGCCTCACTCAATTGTACAGAATGAAAGTTGTAAGGAATGAAACAGGATGAACTACCTGCCAACAAGCTAGGCATCAGAAACCACAACGGTAAACCCACCCTGCCAACCCTGCAAAGTCCTCCTTACTAACATCTGGAGATAGTTGTCTCACAGACTAGCCCAGCATACTCACACTCTTGGAATCATATCTTACAGATAATATTCCAGCAGAGGTGGTGGCCCAGTGGTATACAGTCAGGAAAGTGGTTGCCCAGAGAGTCCTCAACATCGAATCTAGACCCCACGAAGTTCCATGGCATCAGGTCAAACATGAGGAAGCACTGAGGGTGGAGGGGCGCAAAATGTACCTGGGGGGGGGGGGGGGGGGGGCTTGTTGATCATCAAGAGTGGCTCAGTAGCACCACCATAGACCAGCAAACCAAGGCCTAAAAGACCCTAGACTGGGTCTGCAGCAGTGGTTAGGGAATAAACAAGAGAGAAAAATATACTTTACCTTATGCTCGTCAACCTGCCTGCCACAGATGGATCTGTCAGTATTTGGAGGAGTGATCACCTCACAGTCCTTGTGGAGACAAAGTCCCATTGTCACATTGAGGATACCCTCCATCATCTTGTGTGGCACTACTACCCTGCAAAATGCGGTGATTCATAACAGATCAAGTAATTCAAGACGGGGCAACCATGAGGCGCTGTGGGGCATAGCAGCGGCACAATTGTACTCAACCACAATTTTTTAAAAAAAATTGTTCTTGAGATGTGGGTGTCACTGGCCTACATTTATTGCCCATCCCTGAGGGCATTTAAGAGTCAACCACATTGCTGTGAGTCTGGTGTCACATGTAAGCCAGACCAGATAAGGACAACAGATTTCCTTCCCTAAAGGACATTAGTGAACCGGATGGGTTTTACACCAATTGACAACGGTTTCATGGTCACCTTTAGACTTTTAATTCCAGATTCTTTTATTGAATTCAAATGTCACCATCTGCCATGGTGGGATTTGAACCCAGGTCCCCAGAGAATGATTCTGGGTATCTGGATTACTAATCCAGCGACAATACCACTACCTCCCCAACAAACCTGTAACCTCATGACCCGCCATATTCCCCACTTGACCATTACTACCAAGCTGGTTGATCAACCCTGGTTCAATGACAAGTGCAGAAGGGCATGCCAGGAGCAACACTAGGCATACCAAAAAATGAGGTGTCAACCTGGTAAAGCTACAACACAAATGTGTGCCACACACCATAAGCAGTAAATAATAATAATCTTTAATAGTGTCACAAATAGGCTTACGTTAACACTGCAATGAGGTTACTGTGAAAATCCCCTAGTCGCCACACTCCGGCACCTGTTCGGATACACTGAGGGAGAAATCAGAATGTTCAATTCACCTAACAAGCACGTCTTTCGGGACTTGTGGGAGGAAACCGTAGCACCCGGAGGAAACCCACGCAGACACGGGGAGAAGGTGCAGACTCCGCACAATCAATGACCCAGGCCAGGAATCGAACTTGGGAGACAGTAATAGACGGAGATAAGCAACCAACCAACGGATCAGATCTCAGCTCTTCAATCCTGCAAATCCAGATGTGAATGGTGGTGGCCAATTAAACAACTCACTGGAGAGGAGGTTCCACAAATATTCCCATCCTCAATGATGGAAGAGCCCAACACATTTGTGCATAAAATAAAGCTGGAGCATCCACAACCATCTTCAGCCAGAAGTGAATGATCCATCTTGTCCTCTTCTGGAAGTCCCAGCATGATTAGTGCCAGTCTTCAGCCCACTTGATTCATTCCACGTGATATCAAGAAATGGTGGAAGGCACTGCAAAGGCGATTGGCCCTGACAATATTCCGGCAATAGTGGCGAAGACTTGTGCTCCAGAACTTGCTGTGCCTCTAGCCATACTGTTCCAGTACAGCTACAACACTGGCCTCTACCCAGCACTGTGGAAAATTGTCCTGTACACAAGAAACAGGAAAAATCCAACCCAGCTAATTACAGCCCCATCAGCTGACTCTTGAGCATCAGTGTAGGGATGGAAGGGTCATCAACAGTGCTATCAAACGATACTTGCTTCGCAATAACCTGCTCACTGATGCTCTGTTTGGGTTCCACCTGGGTTATTCAGCTCCTGACCTCATTACAGCCTTGATTCAAACATGGACAAAAGAGCAGAATTCCAGAGGTGAGGTGAGAATGACTGCCCTTATCCATCAAGGCAACATTTGACTGAGCGTGGCACCAAGGAGCCCTAACAAAACTGGAGTCAATGGAAATCAGGGGGGAAACCATCCACCGGTTGCCACGAAGAAAGATGGTTGTGGTGGATGGAGGTCATTCATCTCAGTTCCAGGACATTTTAGATTTAGATTTATTGTCAAGTGTGCGGAGGTACAGTGAAAAATATTGTTCTGCGTACAGTGCAGGCAGATCATTCCATACATGAATAACATAGGACTTACGATAAATACAGAATCCAAATACATAGACAAAGACATCAGGTGAAGCATATGGAGTATAGTGCTACAACAGTAGAGAAGATGTGGAGAGAAATCAGTTCAGTCCATAAGACGGACATTCAGGAGTCTGGTCACAGTGGGGAAGAATCTTTTTTGAATCTGTTGGTGCATGTTGTCAGACTTTTGTATCTTCTGCCTGATGGAAGAAGTTGGGAGCGAGAATAACCTGGGTGGGAGGCTCTTTGATTCTGCTGCCCACATTCCCAAGGCAACAGGAGGTGTAGACACAGTCAATGGGGATGGGCTGACAAGTGGGAAATTAACATTCTCACCACACACGTGCAAGGCAATGACCATCTCCAACAAGAGAGAATCTAACCATCGTCCCTTAATGTTTATTGGCATTACCATCACAGAATCTCAGTATCATCATCCTTGGGGTTACCGTTGACCAGAAAATCAACTGGACTAGTCATACAAATACTGTGGCTACAAGAGTAGGTCAGAAGATAAGGCTCCCAAAAGCCTGTCCACCTTCGATAAGTCACAAGTCATGAGTGTGATGGAATATTCTCCATTTTCCTGAATAAGTGCTGCTCCAACAACACTGAAGAAGCCTGACACATTCAGGACAAAGCAGGCTGCTTGATTGGCACCCCTCCCACAAACATTCACTCCCTCCACAACCGATGAACAGCGGCAGCAGTGTGTACCCTCTGCAAGATGCAATGTAGAAATTCACCAAGGCTCCTTGGGCAGCACCTACCAAACCCATGGCCAAACCCAAGGACAGCAGATATATGGATACATCTCCACCTGGGAGTTCCCTGCCAAGCCACATACCATCATGACTTGGAAATATTTTGTTGTTCCTTTACTGTCGCTGGGTCAGAATCCAGGAATTCTCTTCCTATCAGCACTGTAGGTGTACCTACATCACATGGACTGCAGCAGTTCAAGAAGGCAGCTCACCACCAACTTCTCAAGGGCAAGTACAATTAGTGATGGACGGAAACTTGCAGCCTAGCCTACGATGCCCACATCCCGTAAATACATTTTAAAAAAACCTTGCTTCCTCAAGACAGAGTACTGGGGCTCTACTCCAATTTCAATCAGTGCTTCCTTGAAAATCATTATGCATCCAATAGGCCTCAACTGGTAGATGTTCGTCTTTCAATACAAACTTAAAGAGGCAAACACCATGCACACAGGATGCAGCATAAAGACTTTTAAATAATTTTAAATATATATATATATATTTTTATTAAGGCATTTATAGATAAACATCAAATGAAACCACAACCAAGGTAAAAAAGATAACTAACTGGAGAACACAGCATAACTCAATAAATAGCCAACAACCACAACCCGCCCTCCCTACTATACCCCCACCCTCTCTGTCTCCACTTTTTCTTGTTAACCCTAAACACCCCTCTCTCCCGCCCCCTGCTGACTTAACTATCCTGGAAGAAGTCAATGGATGGTTTCCATCTCCGGGCGAACCCATCCATCGACCCCCTTAAGGCAAATGTAATTTTCTCCAGCCGAAGGAAATCCGCAAGGTCACTCACCCATAACCCCGGCTTCTCAGGCTCTGAGTCCCTCCACCCCAACAGGATCCGTCTCCGGGCTACTACAGAAGCAAAGGCCAGAATGTCGGCCTCTCTCACTCCCCCCCTGGACTCCCGGGTCTTCCAAAACTCGAAACACTGCCAATTCCGGACTCAGGACCATCTTCACCCCCAGTACTTCCGACATCACACCAGCGAACCCCCGCCAAATTCCCTGCAACTTCGGGCAGGCCCAAAACGTGTGCACCCCCCCTCGCCCGCACACTGCCCACACCTATCCTCCACCCCCTCAAAGAACCTATTCATTCTAGCCACCGTCATATGCGCCATATGGACTACCTCAAATTGAATGAGACTCAGCCTGGCGCACGAGGAGGACCCATTCACCCTCCTCAAAGCTTCCTCCATGACCCAGCCTCCAGCTCGCCCTCTAGCTCCTACTCCCACTTTCGCTTAACTACTCCTATCGGGGCGCCCTCCCAGTCCATCACTTCCTTATATAATCTCTGACACCCTGCCCTCTCCAATCCCTGTTCTCGACAACACCGGGGGCAGCAGATCACGAAAGGACGGCACCTGCTTTCTCACGTAGTAAGATTGGAACCCGCTTCCGCTGAGCAACTCATACTCCTCAACCAGTACTTCCAAACTCGGGAAGCTGCTCTCCACGAACAAATCTCCAAATGGCTCAATCCCCACCCGCCGCCAACCCTGAAACCCCCTGTCCATTCCCCCCGGAGCAAACCTATGATTTTCACAGATCAGAGCCCAAACCAAGGCCCCTTCGAGCCTCAGGTGCTGTCGCCACTGTCCCCGCACCTTCAGGGCGGGGGCAAGACCCCGCGAGTAAGGAAGGTAATGTTTGAGTGGAATCAGGGGGAGGGCGGGCTGGCGCTGCCAAATTTTAGTAACTATTACTGGGCAGCAAATATAGCCATGATCAGGAAGCGGGTGGTGGGGGAGGGGTCGTCATGGGAGCGTATAGAGGCGGCTTCATGCAAGGGCACCAGTCTGGGGGTGATAGTAACTGCGCCTCTGCCATTCCCGCCGGCACGGTACTCCACCATCACCGTGGTGGTGACGGCCCTGAGAGTCTGGGGGCAATGAAGGAGACATGTGGGAGCAGAGGGAGCATCGGTCTGATCCCCAATCTGTAATAATCACCGGTTTCCCGGGAAGTATGGATGGGGGGTTACGGATATGGCGGAGAGCAGGGATTGAGAGGATGGGGGATATGTTTATAGAGGGGAGCTTTCCGAGCATGAGAGCGCTGGAGAAGTTTGGGTTGGCGAGGGGAAACAAATTCAGGTATCTGCAGGTGCGCAACTTCCTACGTAAACAGGTGTCAACCTTCCCACTCCTTTCGCTAAGGGGGATTCAGGACAGGGTAGTTTCCAGAGGGTGGGTAGGAGAAGGAAGCGTCTCTGACATTTACAAGGAATTTATGGGTAAGAGGAGATGCAGACCGAGGAGCTGAAGCGCAAGTGGGAGGAGGAGCTGGGAGGTGAGATAGAGGATGGTCTATGGGTGGACGCGTTGAGTAGAGTCAACGCGTCCGCAACATGTGCCAGGCTCAGCCTGATACAATTTAAGGTCGTTCACCAGGCTCACATGACAGTGGCCCGGATGAGTAGATTATTTGGGGTGGAAGACAGGTGCGCAAAATGTGCGGGAGGACCAGCGAACCATGTCCACATGTTCTGGACATGTCCGAAGCTTAGGGGATTTTGGCAGGCATTTGCAGATGTCATCTCTATGGTGTTAAAAAGAAGATGGGACTGAGTACAGAGGTTGCGATTTTCAGGGTGTCGGAAGACCCGGGAATCCAGGAGGAGAAAGAGGCAGATGTTCTGGCCTTTGCTTCCCTGGTAGCCCGGAGACAGATACTATTAGCTTGGAGAAACTCAAAGCCCCCGAAGTCGGAGACCTGGCTATCAGACATGGCTAGCTTTCTCTGTTTGGAGAAAATCAAGTTCGCCTTGAGAGGGTCACTGTTAGGCTTCGCCCGGAGGTGGCAACTGTTCGTCAACTTCTTCGCGGAAAATTGTCAGCAGAAGGTGGGGGGGGGGGGGGGGGGGGTTAGTTTAGCTTAGAGTAGGGGGTTAATAAAGGTGGGACCTGGAAGGGAGACGGCTTTTGCACTATGTGTACAGTTTCATGTACATTGTTTCTTTTGTTGTTGTTATAATACCAAAAATGCCTCAATAAAATGTTTTTTTTTAAAGTAGATCGCCAGACTTTCAATGCGGTACAACTGTCTTACCTTTATCTGTCTAGGCAGGCCATTGAATAAGAAAAGGGATCAAACTTCACAGCATGCCTCAACTGTTTTTTTTTTCCAGCTCCTTTACCAAGTAATTAACTCAGAGTTCTAATAAATCCTTTGTTTTCCTTCAAACTGGTATTTTTATTTCATATCACAAAGTCCAAAATCCTTGAATACCATGACGCATAGCTGTGCTGTCAGAACTTTGGTGGTTCCACAATTAAAACATTCGTTGACGAGGAGGCTGTTCACACATATTGACTTTATAATAAGGGTTTTGACAGACTAAAGAATGAGAAACTGCTTGCACTGGCAGCAAGGTCAGTAACCAGACGACACACATTTAAGATAACTGGCAAAAGGACCGGAGGTGAGATGAGTCGGTATTCTTTTTAAGAAGCATGTTATATTGACCTGAAATGCACTGTATGAAAAGACAGTGGAAGGAGAGTCAATAATGGTTCTCAAGGATGAATTAAACATACATTTGAAAATGAAAATTTCTGATCCGCTATGGTGAAAGAGTAGGGAATTAGGACTAATTGGGTAGTACTTACAAAGAGCCAGCACTGCAATGATGGACTGAATGGCCCCCATCTGTGCTGACTGATTCTACACATCAGTCTACGTTACCACACGGGGCTCACCGTCATGCTTAGGTTCACACAGCTGTCTGACTAGACACAACCTCTTCTGTTTCTTCTCAGGGGCGTTCCTCCTCGACTTAAAGGGCCAAACAACGGGAGCGTTGGATTTTTTTCTTCAAATTGCCATGAAACATTAATAGGAAATTGAGAGGTTGCTGGCATGATTGGTTGTTTTGTAAGTATATCTGATAAATATATGGAGAAAAATCTTTTTCAAAGACTCGGCTCACTGGAAATATAAGGATGTAGGGATAGGAAAGAGCGACTGTGCCAGCGCATTAGAGGCCAATTCATTTTCTCCGAGGAAAAGCTGGCCGCCACCTATCCGCATTCTCAACCAAGTGTACTGAAAATAGTTGCACAGACCAACAGCAGTTTAATAAAGCACAGGAAAGACAGACAGCAACGGAAACACAGAACCCCGGAGGAATTGTGCTCCAGAATATGAGCAGCAGGCTGCTTACATTCAATAAACAGATTAAAATATTGAGTTTTACACAGGGTAACATTTCCAGCTTCAAGCATACCACTGAGGATCTGAGAGAGCATGGGGCGCGATACAGCGGACTTGAAACTAAGTCCGCTTTCGGCAGGGTGTTTTATCGGCGATTGCAGTACTGATTCATCTCGCTATTCACCGGCACTTAGCCAGTTTTTTGAGCCACGTGGAGTTTCTCCGCACCGAGGCCACGCTTTAGTCGATTTACAGCAGGACCCGCTCCACGCAGATCGGGTTGCCATTTTGACCGGCTCCCTTTCAGTCCCCCCACCC
Organism: Scyliorhinus torazame; assembly: GCF_047496885.1. Classification (NCBI taxonomy): domain Eukaryota; kingdom Metazoa; phylum Chordata; class Chondrichthyes; order Carcharhiniformes; family Scyliorhinidae; genus Scyliorhinus; species Scyliorhinus torazame. The sequence goes on from NC_092712.1 coordinate 291,266,453, forward strand.
CCATCCCCTCCAAACCTTCTAGGGACACCCGGAACCACCCTTCAACCCCCTGGGCCCGTCCCCTGGCAGTGGCAACTTGGCACCCGGGCACATTCAACCTAGTTCCTTGGCACTACCAGCCGGGGCAGGGTGGCATTTCCAGGGAGCCACGCTAACACTGCCAGGGTGCCGAGATGTTAGGGTACCACTCTTAACTGTCCCCGACCACCTGGGAGTTTCTAATAGCCTGAGAGACCACCCTTCCCCCCCCCGAGGTGCCAACACGCCTGGTCCACGTCTGTGGAAACCAGTGGTGAATGGCGCCCAGTTAAGGTCCCGCAGGCATGGCCGTTGACTCTCACGCACTGGATGAAAGTGGCACCTGGGTATTTAAATGATCGAATAGCTGATTTAATTATGCTGATCTGGATCACGCCCAGCGAGAGCAAGACCCAGTTTGTGCTGGACAGGGCAAGTCAGCTGACTCCTGGTGGGTCCGGGACCCAGCGCCTGGCGCGGAGCCCAATTTGTGGTCTCGCGGGATTGAGCCAGGCGTAATGCAGTGGCTGTGTCCCGCCCAACCGCACTGTGGGGATTGTCAATCAAAATCTACCAGGGCAACATGTGAAATTAGTTCCTCCTTTTATCAACATCCGGAATTTGTTAGTTTTGAAACAGTTCTCGCCAATTTACTGAATGCTGTTTTTTTTTTACAATCTTAACATTTGTTTTCCACAGGACGTCTATTTTGTACCAGCCGCACTTCCAATTTACCCAGGCCAGTGTTTTCTAACTTAGTAGAGTACAATTTACAGATAATCCACGTAAATGTACTTCACCCGTATATATTTCCTTAACAGTCACACGTTCTGCTTGTCATTTTACCAATGTGCAGAAAGGCTAAAGTTCATATGCATATGTCCATGTGATTGTTACTTCAGGTCACATGACCAAACCCATTCTCTAATTTACCAATTAGAAATGCAATTAGCTGCATCTGGATTCCCAGTTAATCACATGTGGTTCACAGTTAACCTATCACTGATCCAGATCATTATGACTGAAAGGATGGAGTTTGCACATTCTCCCCGTGTCTGCATGGGTCTCACCCCCACAACCCAAAGATGTGCAGGGTAAGTGGACTGGTCACGCTAAATTGCCCCTTACTTGGAAAAAAAAATAATTGGGTACTCTAAATTTTTAAAAAATGATTGTAAGGAGTGTGGTAAACCACTGTGTTCCTATATTAAGGGTTGTATGGTAGAACCTGCACTACAGGTTCACCTGGGCCCCTGCATGCTAGCTCCGCCCAGGAGCCGGGTTATAAATATGCGTGGCCTTCAGCTATCAGCCATTTCGTCAGCTGCTGTAGGAGGCCACACTTCAGATACTAATAAAGCCTCAGTTTGAATTCAACTTCGTCTCCAGCCAAATTGATCGTGCCTCGAGGAGGTTTAATTTGAAGCCGTTTTGGTCAGTTGTCATTTTCTGGTTTCACCACGAACGTTCCAACTATTGGTTCTTAAGTTGAAGAGCCGCCCATTTTACAAAACCAGCTTCGCTTCATAGATCTATGAGGGGAGGGGGTAACGTAGTGGTATTGTTGCTGGGGAAGTAATGCTCTGGCGGACCTGCGTTCAAATCCCACCAAAACAGAATTTAAATTCAACAAAAATCTGGAATTAAAAGTCTAATGATAACCATGAAATCATTGTTGATTGTCAGAAAAACCCATCTGCTTCACTGGTGCCCTTTTGGGATGGAAATCTGCCATCTTTACCTGGTCTGGCCTACATGTGACAGCAATGTGGTAGACTCTAAAATGCCCTTTTAAATGCCTCACTCAATTGTACAGAATGAAAGTTGTAAGGAATGAAACAGGATGAACTACCTGCCAACAAGCTAGGCATCAGAAACCACAACGGTAAACCCACCCTGCCAACCCTGCAAAGTCCTCCTTACTAACATCTGGAGATAGTTGTCTCACAGACTAGCCCAGCATACTCACACTCTTGGAATCATATCTTACAGATAATATTCCAGCAGAGGTGGTGGCCCAGTGGTATACAGTCAGGAAAGTGGTTGCCCAGAGAGTCCTCAACATCGAATCTAGACCCCACGAAGTTCCATGGCATCAGGTCAAACATGAGGAAGCACTGAGGGTGGAGGGGCGCAAAATGTACCTGGGGGGGGGGGGGGGGGGGGGCTTGTTGATCATCAAGAGTGGCTCAGTAGCACCACCATAGACCAGCAAACCAAGGCCTAAAAGACCCTAGACTGGGTCTGCAGCAGTGGTTAGGGAATAAACAAGAGAGAAAAATATACTTTACCTTATGCTCGTCAACCTGCCTGCCACAGATGGATCTGTCAGTATTTGGAGGAGTGATCACCTCACAGTCCTTGTGGAGACAAAGTCCCATTGTCACATTGAGGATACCCTCCATCATCTTGTGTGGCACTACTACCCTGCAAAATGCGGTGATTCATAACAGATCAAGTAATTCAAGACGGGGCAACCATGAGGCGCTGTGGGGCATAGCAGCGGCACAATTGTACTCAACCACAATTTTTAAAAAAAAATTGTTCTTGAGATGTGGGTGTCACTGGCCTACATTTATTGCCCATCCCTGAGGGCATTTAAGAGTCAACCACATTGCTGTGAGTCTGGTGTCACATGTAAGCCAGACCAGATAAGGACAACAGATTTCCTTCCCTAAAGGACATTAGTGAACCGGATGGGTTTTACACCAATTGACAACGGTTTCATGGTCACCTTTAGACTTTTAATTCCAGATTCTTTTATTGAATTCAAATGTCACCATCTGCCATGGTGGGATTTGAACCCAGGTCCCCAGAGAATGATTCTGGGTATCTGGATTACTAATCCAGCGACAATACCACTACCTCCCCAACAAACCTGTAACCTCATGACCCGCCATATTCCCCACTTGACCATTACTACCAAGCTGGTTGATCAACCCTGGTTCAATGACAAGTGCAGAAGGGCATGCCAGGAGCAACACTAGGCATACCAAAAAATGAGGTGTCAACCTGGTAAAGCTACAACACAAATGTGTGCCACACACCATAAGCAGTAAATAATAATAATCTTTAATAGTGTCACAAATAGGCTTACGTTAACACTGCAATGAGGTTACTGTGAAAATCCCCTAGTCGCCACACTCCGGCACCTGTTCGGATACACTGAGGGAGAAATCAGAATGTTCAATTCACCTAACAAGCACGTCTTTCGGGACTTGTGGGAGGAAACCGTAGCACCCGGAGGAAACCCACGCAGACACGGGGAGAAGGTGCAGACTCCGCACAATCAATGACCCAGGCCAGGAATCGAACTTGGGAGACAGTAATAGACGGAGATAAGCAACCAACCAACGGATCAGATCTCAGCTCTTCAATCCTGCAAATCCAGATGTGAATGGTGGTGGCCAATTAAACAACTCACTGGAGAGGAGGTTCCACAAATATTCCCATCCTCAATGATGGAAGAGCCCAACACATTTGTGCATAAAATAAAGCTGGAGCATCCACAACCATCTTCAGCCAGAAGTGAATGATCCATCTTGTCCTCTTCTGGAAGTCCCAGCATGATTAGTGCCAGTCTTCAGCCCACTTGATTCATTCCACGTGATATCAAGAAATGGTGGAAGGCACTGCAAAGGCGATTGGCCCTGACAATATTCCGGCAATAGTGGCGAAGACTTGTGCTCCAGAACTTGCTGTGCCTCTAGCCATACTGTTCCAGTACAGCTACAACACTGGCCTCTACCCAGCACTGTGGAAAATTGTCCTGTACACAAGAAACAGGAAAAATCCAACCCAGCTAATTACAGCCCCATCAGCTGACTCTTGAGCATCAGTGTAGGGATGGAAGGGTCATCAACAGTGCTATCAAACGATACTTGCTTCGCAATAACCTGCTCACTGATGCTCTGTTTGGGTTCCACCTGGGTTATTCAGCTCCTGACCTCATTACAGCCTTGATTGAAACATGGACAAAAGAGCAGAATTCCAGAGGTGAGGTGAGAATGACTGCCCTTATCCATCAAGGCAACATTTGACTGAGCGTGGCACCAAGGAGCCCTAACAAAACTGGAGTCAATGGAAATCAGGGGGGAAACCATCCACCGGTTGCCACGAAGAAAGATGGTTGTGGTGGATGGAGGTCATTCATCTCAGTTCCAGGACATTTTAGATTTAGATTTATTGTCAAGTGTGCGGAGGTACAGTGAAAAATATTGTTCTGCGTACAGTGCAGGCAGATCATTCCATACATGAATAACATAGGACTTACGATAAATACAGAATCCAAATACATAGACAAAGACATCAGGTGAAGCATATGGAGTATAGTGCTACAACAGTAGAGAAGATGTGGAGAGAAATCAGTTCAGTCCATAAGACGGACATTCAGGAGTCTGGTCACAGTGGGGAAGAATCTTTTTTGAATCTGTTGGTGCATGTTGTCAGACTTTTGTATCTTCTGCCTGATGGAAGAAGTTGGGAGCGAGAATAACCTGGGTGGGAGGCTCTTTGATTCTGCTGCCCACATTCCCAAGGCAACAGGAGGTGTAGACACAGTCAATGGGGATGGGCTGACAAGTGGGAAATTAACATTCTCACCACACACGTGCAAGGCAATGACCATCTCCAACAAGAGAGAATCTAACCATCGTCCCTTAATGTTTATTGGCATTACCATCACAGAATCTCAGTATCATCATCCTTGGGGTTACCGTTGACCAGAAAATCAACTGGACTAGTCATACAAATACTGTGGCTACAAGAGTAGGTCAGAAGATAAGGCTCCCAAAAGCCTGTCCACCTTCGATAAGTCACAAGTCATGAGTGTGATGGAATATTCTCCATTTTCCTGAATAAGTGCTGCTCCAACAACACTGAAGAAGCCTGACACATTCAGGACAAAGCAGGCTGCTTGATTGGCACCCCTCCCACAAACATTCACTCCCTCCACAACCGATGAACAGCGGCAGCAGTGTGTACCCTCTGCAAGATGCAATGTAGAAATTCACCAAGGCTCCTTGGGCAGCACCTACCAAACCCATGGCCAAACCCAAGGACAGCAGATATATGGATACATCTCCACCTGGGAGTTCCCTGCCAAGCCACATACCATCATGACTTGGAAATATTTTGTTGTTCCTTTACTGTCGCTGGGTCAGAATCCAGGAATTCTCTTCCTATCAGCACTGTAGGTGTACCTACATCACATGGACTGCAGCAGTTCAAGAAGGCAGCTCACCACCAACTTCTCAAGGGCAAGTACAATTAGTGATGGACGGAAACTTGCAGCCTAGCCTACGATGCCCACATCCCGTAAATACATTTTAAAAAAACCTTGCTTCCTCAAGACAGAGTACTGGGGCTCTACTCCAATTTCAATCAGTGCTTCCTTGAAAATCATTATGCATCCAATAGGCCTCAACTGGTAGATGTTCGTCTTTCAATACAAACTTAAAGAGGCAAACACCATGCACACAGGATGCAGCATAAAGACTTTTAAATAATTTTAAATATATATATATATATTTTTATTAAGGCATTTATAGATAAACATCAAATGAAACCACAACCAAGGTAAAAAAGATAACTAACTGGAGAACACAGCATAACTCAATAAATAGCCAACAACCACAACCCGCCCTCCCTACTATACCCCCACCCTCTCTGTCTCCACTTTTTCTTGTTAACCCTAAACACCCCTCTCTCCCGCCCCCTGCTGACTTAACTATCCTGGAAGAAGTCAATGGATGGTTTCCATCTCCGGGCGAACCCATCCATCGACCCCCTTAAGGCAAATGTAATTTTCTCCAGCCGAAGGAAATCCGCAAGGTCACTCACCCATAACCCCGGCTTCTCAGGCTCTGAGTCCCTCCACCCCAACAGGATCCGTCTCCGGGCTACTACAGAAGCAAAGGCCAGAATGTCGGCCTCTCTCACTCCCCCCCTGGACTCCCGGGTCTTCCAAAACTCGAAACACTGCCAATTCCGGACTCAGGACCATCTTCACCCCCAGTACTTCCGACATCACACCAGCGAACCCCCGCCAAATTCCCTGCAACTTCGGGCAGGCCCAAAACGTGTGCACCCCCCCTCGCCCGCACACTGCCCACACCTATCCTCCACCCCCTCAAAGAACCTATTCATTCTAGCCACCGTCATATGCGCCATATGGACTACCTCAAATTGAATGAGACTCAGCCTGGCGCACGAGGAGGACCCATTCACCCTCCTCAAAGCTTCCTCCATGACCCAGCCTCCAGCTCGCCCTCTAGCTCCTACTCCCACTTTCGCTTAACTACTCCTATCGGGGCGCGCTCCCAGTCCATCACTTCCTTATATAATCTCTGACACCCTGCCCTCTCCAATCCCTGTTCTCGACAACACCGGGGGCAGCAGACCACGAAAGGACGGCACCTGCTTTCTCACGTAGTAAGATTGGAACCCGCTTCCGCTGAGCAACTCATACTCCTCAACCAGTACTTCCAAACTCGGGAAGCTGCTCTCCACGAACAAATCTCCAAATGGCTCAATCCCCACCCGCCGCCAACCCTGAAACCCCCTGTCCATTCCCCCCGGAGCAAACCTATGATTTTCACAGATCAGAGCCCAAACCAAGGCCCCTTCGAGCCTCAGGTGCTGTCGCCACTGTCCCCGCACCTTCAGGGCGGGGGCAAGACCCCGCGAGTAAGGAAGGTAATGTTTGAGTGGAATCAGGGGGAGGGCGGGCTGGCGCTGCCAAATTTTAGTAACTATTACTGGGCAGCAAATATAGCCATGATCAGGAAGCGGGTGGTGGGGGAGGGGTCGTCATGGGAGCGTATAGAGGCGGCTTCATGCAAGGGCACCAGTCTGGGGGTGATAGTAACTGCGCCTCTGCCATTCCCGCCGGCACGGTACTCCACCATCACCGTGGTGGTGACGGCCCTGAGAGTCTGGGGGCAATGAAGGAGACATGTGGGAGCAGAGGGAGCATCGGTCTGATCCCCAATCTGTAATAATCACCGGTTTCCCGGGAAGTATGGATGGGGGGTTACGGATATGGCGGAGAGCAGGGATTGAGAGGATGGGGGATATGTTTATAGAGGGGAGCTTTCCGAGCATGAGAGCGCTGGAGAAGTTTGGGTTGGCGAGGGGAAACAAATTCAGGTATCTGCAGGTGCGCAACTTCCTACGTAAACAGGTGTCAACCTTCCCACTCCTTTCGCTAAGGGGGATTCAGGACAGGGTAGTTTCCAGAGGGTGGGTAGGAGAAGGAAGCGTCTCTGACATTTACAAGGAATTTATGGGTAAGAGGAGATGCAGACCGAGGAGCTGAAGCGCAAGTGGGAGGAGGAGCTGGGAGGTGAGATAGAGGATGGTCTATGGGTGGACGCGTTGAGTAGAGTCAACGCGTCCGCAACATGTGCCAGGCTCAGCCTGATACAATTTAAGGTCGTTCACCAGGCTCACATGACAGTGGCCCGGATGAGTAGATTATTTGGGGTGGAAGACAGGTGCGCAAAATGTGCGGGAGGACCAGCGAACCATGTCCACATGTTCTGGACATGTCCGAAGCTTAGGGGATTTTGGCAGGCATTTGCAGATGTCATCTCTATGGTGTTAAAAAGAAGATGGGACTGAGTACAGAGGTTGCGATTTTCAGGGTGTCGGAAGACCCGGGAATCCAGGAGGAGAAAGAGGCAGATGTTCTGGCCTTTGCTTCCCTGGTAGCCCGGAGACAGATACTATTAGCTTGGAGAAACTCAAAGCCCCCGAAGTCGGAGACCTGGCTATCAGACATGGCTAGCTTTCTCTGTTTGGAGAAAATCAAGTTCGCCTTGAGAGGGTCACTGTTAGGCTTCGCCCGGAGGTGGCAACTGTTCGTCAACTTCTTCGCGGAAAATTGTCAGCAGAAGGTGGGGGGGGGGGGGGGGGGGGGTTAGTTTAGCTTAGAGTAGGGGGTTAATAAAGGTGGGACCTGGAAGGGAGACGGCTTTTGCACTATGTGTACAGTTTCATGTACATTGTTTCTTTTGTTGTTGTTATAATACCAAAAATGCCTCAATAAAATGTTTTTTTTTAAAGTAGATCGCCAGACTTTCAATGCGGTACAACTGTCTTACCTTTATCTGTCTAGGCAGGCCATTGAATAAGAAAAGGGATCAAACTTCACAGCATGCCTCAACTGTTTTTTTTTTCCAGCTCCTTTACCAAGTAATTAACTCAGAGTTCTAATAAATCCTTTGTTTTCCTTCAAACTGGTATTTTTATTTCATATCACAAAGTCCAAAATCCTTGAATACCATGACGCATAGCTGTGCTGTCAGAACTTTGGTGGTTCCACAATTAAAACATTCGTTGACGAGGAGGCTGTTCACACATATTGACTTTATAATAAGGGTTTTGACAGACTAAAGAATGAGAAACTGCTTGCACTGGCAGCAAGGTCAGTAACCAGACGACACACATTTAAGATAACTGGCAAAAGGACCGGAGGTGAGATGAGTCGGTATTCTTTTTAAGAAGCATGTTATATTGACCTGAAATGCACTGTATGAAAAGACAGTGGAAGGAGAGTCAATAATGGTTCTCAAGGATGAATTAAACATACATTTGAAAATGAAAATTTCTGATCCGCTATGGTGAAAGAGTAGGGAATTAGGACTAATTGGGTAGTACTTACAAAGAGCCAGCACTGCAATGATGGACTGAATGGCCCCCATCTGTGCTGACTGATTCTACACATCAGTCTACGTTACCACACGGGGCTCACCGTCATGCTTAGGTTCACACAGCTGTCTGACTAGACACAACCTCTTCTGTTTCTTCTCAGGGGCGTTCCTCCTCGACTTAAAGGGCCAAACAACGGGAGCGTTGGATTTTTTTCTTCAAATTGCCATGAAACATTAATAGGAAATTGAGAGGTTGCTGGCATGATTGGTTGTTTTGTAAGTATATCTGATAAATATATGGAGAAAAATCTTTTTCAAAGACTCGGCTCACTGGAAATATAAGGATGTAGGGATAGGAAAGAGCGACTGTGCCAGCGCATTAGAGGCCAATTCATTTTCTCCGAGGAAAAGCTGGCCGCCACCTATCCGCATTCTCAACCAAGTGTACTGAAAATAGTTGCACAGACCAACAGCAGTTTAATAAAGCACAGGAAAGACAGACAGCAACGGAAACACAGAACCCCGGAGGAATTGTGCTCCAGAATATGAGCAGCAGGCTGCTTACATTCAATAAACAGATTAAAATATTGAGTTTTACACAGGGTAACATTTCCAGCTTCAAGCATACCACTGAGGATCTGAGAGAGCATGGGGCGCGATACAGCGGACTTGAAACTAAGTCCGCTTTCGGCAGGGTGTTTTATCGGCGATTGCAGTACTGATTCATCTCGCTATTCACCGGCACTTAGCCAGTTTTTTGAGCCACGTGGAGTTTCTCCGCACCGAGGCCACGCTTTAGTCGATTTCCAGCAGGACCCGCTCCACGCAGATCGGGTTGCCATTTTGACCGGCTCCCTTTCAGTCCCCCCCCACCCCACATCCCCTCCAAACCTTCTAGGGACACCCGGAACCACCCTTCAACCCCCTGGGCCCGTCCCCTGGCAGTGGCAACTTGGCACCCGGGCACATTCAACCTAGTTCCTTGGCACTACCAGCCGGGGCAGGGTGGCATTTCCAGGGAGCCACGCTAACACTGCCAGGGTGCCGAGATGTTAGGGTACCACTCTTAACTGTCCCCGACCACCTGGGAGTTTCTAATAGCCTGAGAGACCACCCTTCCCCCCCCCGAGGTGCCAACACGCCTGGTCCACGTCTGTGGAAACCAGTGGTGAATGGCGCCCAGTTAAGGTCCCGCAGGCATGGCCGTTGACTCTCACGCACTGGATGAAAGTGGCACCTGGGTATTTAAATGATCGAATAGCTGATTTAATTATGCTGATCTGGATCACGCCCAGCGAGAGCAAGACCCAGTTTGTGCTGGACAGAGCAAGTCAGCTGACTCCTGGTGGGTCCGGGACCCAGCGCCTGGCGCGGAGCCCAATTTGTGGTCTCGCGGGATTGAGCCAGGCGTAATGCAGTGGCTGTGTCCCGCCCAACCGCACTGTGGGGATTGTCAATCAAAATCTACCAGGGCAACATGTGAAATTAGTTCCTCCTTTTATCAACATCCAGAATTTGTTAGTTTTGAAACAGTTCTCGCCAATTTACTGAATGCTGTTTTTTTTTACAATCTTAACATTTGTTTTCCACAGGACGTCTATTTTGTACCAGCCGCACTTCCAATTTACCCAGGCCACTGTTTTCTAACTTAGTAGAGTACACTTTACAGATAATCCACGTAAATGTACTTCACCCGTATATATTTCCTTAACAGTCACACGTTCTGCTTGTCATTTTACCAATGTGCAGAAAGGCTAAAGTTCATATGCATATGTCCATGTGATTGTTACTTCAGGTCACATGACCAAACCCATTCTCTAATTTACCAATTAGAAATGCAATTAGCTGCATCTGGATTCCCAGTTAATCACATGTGGTTCACAGTTAACCTATCACTGATCCAGATCATTATGACTGAAAGGATGGAGTTTGCACATTCTCCCCGTGTCTGCATGGGTCTCACCCCCACAACCCAAAGATGTGCAGGGTAAGTGGACTGGTCACGCTAAATTGCCCCTTGGAAAAAAAAATAATTGGGTACTCTAAATTTTTTAAAAAATGATTGTAAGGAGTGTGGTAAACCACTGTGTTCCTATATTAAGGGTTGTATGGTAGAACCTGCACTACAGGTTCACCTGGGCCCCTGCATGCTAGCTCCGCCCAGGAGCCGGGTTATAAATATGCGTGACCTTCAGCTATCAGCCATTTCTTCAGCTGCTGTAGGAGGCCACACTTCAGATACTAATAAAGCCTCAGTTTGAATTCAACTTCGTCTCCAGCCAAATTGATCGTGCCTCGAGGAGGTTTAATTTGAAGCCGTTTTGGTCAGTTGTCATTTTCTGGTTTCACCACGAACGTTCCAACTATTGGTTCTTAAGTTGAAGAGCCGCCCATTTTACAAAACCAGCTTCGCTTCATAGATCTATGAGGGGAGAGGGTAACGTAGTGGTATTGTTGCTGGGGAAGTAATGCTCTGGCGGACCTGCATTCAAATCCCACCAAAACAGAATTTAAATTCAACAAAAATCTGGAATTAAAAGTCTAATGATGACCATGAAATCATTGTTGATTGTCAGAAAAACCCATCTGCTTCACTGGTGCCCTTTTGGGATGGAAATCTGCCATCTTTACTTGGTCTGGCCTACATGTGACAGCAATGTGGTAGACTCTAAAATGCCCTTTTAAATGCCTCACTCAATTGTACAGAATGAAAGTTGTAAGGAATGAAACAGGATGAACTACCTGCCAACAAGCTAGGCATCAGAAACCACAATGGTAAACCCAGCCCTGCCAACCCTGCAAAGTCCTCCTTACTAACATCTGGAGATAGTTGTCTCACAGACTAGCCCAGCATACTCACACTCTTGGAATCATATCTTACAGATAATATTCCAGCAGAGGTGGTGGCCCAGTGGTATACAGTCAGGAAAGTGGTTGCCCAGAGAGTCCTCAACATCGAATCTAGACCCCACGAAGTTTCATGGCATCAGGTCAAACATGAGGAAGCACTGAGGGTGGAGGGGCGCAAAATGTACCTGGGGGGGGGGGGGGGGGGGGGAGGGGGGAGGGGGGGGGGGGGGGAGGGGAGGGGGGGGGGGCTTGTTGATCATCAAGAGTGGCTCAGTAGCACCACCATAGACCAGCAAGCCAAGGCCTAAAAGACATAGCTGCTAGACTGGGTCTGCAGCAGTGGTTAGGGAATAAACAAGAGAGAAAAATATACTTTACCTTATGCTTGTCAACCTGCCTGCCACAGATGGATCTGTCAGTATTTGGAGGAGTGATCACCTCACAGTCCTTGTGGAGACAAAGTCCCATTGTCACATTGAGGATACCCTCCATCATCTTGTGTGGCACTACTACCCTGCAAAATGCGGTGATTCATAACAGATCAAGTAATTCAAGACGGGGCAACCATGAGGCGCTGTGGGGCATAGCAGCGGCACAATTGTACTCAACCACAATCTTTTTTTTAAAAATTGTTCTTGAGATGTGGGTGTCACTGGCCTACATTTATTGCCCATCCCTGAGGGCATTTAAGAGTCAACCACATTGCTGTGGGTCTGGTGTCACATGTAAGCCAGACCAGATAAGGACAACAGATTTCCTTCCCTAAAGGACATTAGTGAACCGGATGGGTTTTACACCAATTGACAACGGTTTCATGGTCACCTTTAGACTTTTAATTCCAGATTCTTTTATTGAATTCAAGTGTCACCATCTGCCATGGTGGGATTTGAACCCAGGTCCCCAGAGAATGATTCTGGGTATCTGGATTACTAATCCAGCGACAATACCACTACCTCCCCAACAAACCTGTAACCTCATGACCCGCCATATTCCCCACTTGACCATTACTACCAAGCTGGTTGATCAACCCTGGTTCAATGACAAGTGCAGAAGGGCATGCCAGGAGCAACACTGGGCATACCAAAAAATGAGGTGTCAACCTGGTAAAGCTACAACACAAATGCGTGCCACACACCATAAGCAGTAAATAATAATAATCTTTAATAGTGTCACAAATAGGCTTACGTTAACACTGCAATGAGGTTGCTGTGAAAATCCCCTAGTCGCCACACTCCGGCACCTGTTTGGATACACTGAGGGAGAAATCAGAATGTTCAATTCACCTAACAAGCACGTCTTTCGGGACTTGTGGGAGGAAACCGTAGCACCCGGAGGAAACCCACGCAGACACGGTGAGAAGGTGCAGACTCCGCACAATCAGTGACCCAGGCCAGGAATCGAACTTGGGAGACATTAATAGACGGAGATAAGCAACCAACCAACGGATCAGATCTCAGCTCTTCAATCCTGCAAATCCAGATGTGAATGGTGGTGGCCAATTAAACAACTCACTGGAGAGGAGGTTCCACAAATATTCCCATCCTCAATGATGGAAGAGCCCAACACATTTGTGCATAAAATAAAGCTGGAGCATCCACAACCATCTTCAGCCAGAAGTGAATGATCCATCTTGTCCTCTTCTGGAAGTCCCAGCATGATTAGTGCCAGTCTTCAGCCCACTTGATTCATTCCACGTGATATCAAGAAATGGTGGAAGGCACTGCAAAGGCGATTGGCCCTGACAATATTCCGGCAATAGTGGCGAAGACTTGTGCTCCAGAACTTGCTGTGCCTCTAGCCATACTGTTCCAGTACAGCTACAACACTGGCCTCTACCCAGCACTGTGGAAAATTGTCCTGTACACAAGAAACAGGAAAAATCCAACCCAGCTAATTACAGCCCCATCAGCTGACTCTTGAGCATCAGTGTAGGGATGGAAGGGTCATCAACAGTGCTATCAAACAATACTTGCTTCGCAATAACCTGCTCACTGATGCTCTGTTTGGGTTCCACCTGGGTTATTCAGCTCCTGACCTCATTACAGCCTTGATTCAAACATGGACAAAAGAGCAGAATTCCAGAGGTGAGGTGAGAATGACTGCCCTTATCCATCAAGGCAACATTTGACTGAGCGTGGCACCAAGGAGCCCTAACAAAACTGGAGTCAATGGAAATCAGGGGGGAAACCATCCACCGGTTGCCACGAAGAAAGATGGTTGTGGTGGATGGAGGTCATTCATCTCAGTTCCAGGACATTTTAGATTTAGATTTATTGTCAAGTGTGCGGAGGTACAGTGAAAAATATTGTTCTGCGTACAGTGCAGGCAGATCATTCCATACATGAATAACATAGGACTTACGATAAATACAGAATCCAAATACATAGACAAAGACATCAGGTGAAGCATATGGAGTATAATGCTACAACAGTAGAGAAGATGTGGAGAGAAATCAGTTCAGTCCATAAGACGGACATTCAGGAGTCTGGTCACAGTGGGGAAGAATCTTTTTTTGAATCTGTTGGTGCATGTTGTCAGACTTTTGTATCTTCTGCCTGATGGAAGAAGTTGGGAGCGAGAATAACCTGGGTGGGAGGCTCTTTGATTATGCTGCCCACATTCCCAAGGCAACAGGAGGTGTAGACACAGTCAATGGGGATGGGCTGACAAGTGGGAAATTAACATTCTCACCACACACGTGCAAGGCAATGACCATCTCCAACAAGAGAGAATCTAACCATCGTCCCTTAATGTTTATTGGCATTACCATCACAGAATCTCAGTATCATCATCCTTGGGATTACCGTTGACCAGAAAATCAACTGGACTAGTCATACAAATACTGTGGCTACAAGAGTAGGTCAGAAGATAAGGCTCCCAAAAGCCTGTCCACCTTCGATAAGTCACAAGTCATGAGTGTGATGGAATATTCTCCATTTTCCTGAATAAGTGCTGCTCCAACAACACTGAAGAAGCCTGACACATTCAGGACAAAGCAGGCTGCTTGATTGGCACCCCTCCCACAAACATTCACTCCCTCCACAACCGATGAACAGCGGCAGCAGTGTGTACCCTCTGCAAGATGCAATGTAGAAATTCACCAAGGCTCCTTGGGCAGCACCTACCAAACCCATGGCCAAACCCAAGGACAGCAGATATATGGATACATCTCCACCTGGGAGTTCCCTGCCAAGCCACATACCATCATGACTTGGAAATATTTTGTTGTTCCTTTACTGTCGCTGGGTCAGAATCCAGGAATTCTCTTCCTATCAGCACTGTAGGTGTACCTACATCACATGGACTGCAGCAGTTCAAGAAGGCAGCTCACCACCAACTTCTCAAGGGCAAGTACAATTAGTGATGGACGGAAACTTGCAGCCTAGCCTACGATGCCCACATCCCATAAATACATTTTAAAAAAACCTTGCTTCCTCAAGACAGAGTACTGGGGCTCTACTCCAATTTCAATCAGTGCTTCCTTGAAAATCATTATGCATCCAATAGGCCTCAACTGGTAGATGTTCTTCTTTCAATACAAACTTAAAGAGGCAAACACCATGCACACAGGATGCAGCATAAAGACTTTTAAATAATTTTAAATATATATATATATATTTTTATTAAGGCATTCATAGATAAACATCAAATGAAACCACAACCAAGGTAAAAAAGATAACGAACTGGAGAACACAGCATAACTCAATAAATAGCCAACAACCACAACCCGCCCTCCCTACTATACCCCCACCCTCTCTGTCTCCACTTTTTCTTGTTAACCCTAAACACCCCTCTCTCCCGCCCCCTGCTGACTTAACTATCCTGGAAGAAGTCAATGGACGGTTTCCATCTCCGGGCGAACCCATCCATCGACCCCCATAAGGCAAATGTAATTTTCTCCAGCCGAAGGAAATCCGCAAGGCCACTCACCCATAACCCCGGCTTCGCAGGCTCTGAGTCCCTCCACCCCAACAGGATCCGTCTCCGGGCTACTACAGAAGCAAAGGCCAGAATGTCGGCCTCTCTCACTCCCCCCCTGGACTCCCGGGTCTTCCAAAACTCGAAACACTGCCAATTCCGGACTCAGGACCATCTTCACCCCCAGTACTTCCGACATCACACCCGCGAACTCCCGCCAAATTCCCTGCAACTTCGGGCAGGCCCAAAACGTGTGCACCCCCCCTCGCCCGCACACTGCCCACACCTATCCTCCACCCCCTCAAAGAACCTATTCATTCTAGCCACCGTCATATGCGCCATATGGACTACCTTAAATTGAATGAGACTCAGCCTGGCGCACGAGGAGGACCCATTCACCCTCCTCAAAGCTTCCTCCATGACCCAGCCTCCAGCTCGCCCTCCAGCTCCTACTCCCACTTTCGCTTAACTACTCCTATCGGAGCGCCCTCCCAGTCCATCACTTCCTTATATAATCTCTGACACCCTGCCCTCTCCAATCCCTGTTCTCGACAACACCGGGGGCAGCAGATCACAAAAGGACGGCACCTGCTTTCTCACGTAGTAAGATTGGAACCCGCTTCCGCTGGGCAACTCATACTCCTCAACCAGTCCTTCCAAACTCGGGAAGCTGCTCTCCACGAACAAATCTCCAAACGGCTCAATCCCCACCCGCCGCCAACCCTGAAACCCCCTGTCCATTCCCCCCGGAGCAAACCTATGATTTTCACAGATCAGAGCCCAAACCGAGGTCCCTTCGAGCCTCAGGTGCTGTCGCCACTGTCCCCGCACCTTCAGGGCCGCCACGACTACCGGACTTGTGGAGTGCCTGGCCGGCGAGAACAGCAGAGGCAGCGTCAACAACGCTCCCAAGCTAGTACTCTTATACGTGGCTGCCTCCGTCCGCTCCCAACCCAACCCCTCCCCCACTACACACTTTCCTACCATGGCTATATTTTCCGCCTTATAATAATTATTAAATTTGGCATGGCCAACCAGCCCCCCCCCCCCCCCCCACCCCTCGTCCCCGCTCCAACAGTGCCTTGTTTACTCGAGGGGCCTTCTCCACCCACACAAATCCCAATATCAACGAGTTAACCTTCTTGAAAAAGGCTTTGGGGATAAAAATCGGTAGGTCTGGAATGCAAACAAGAACCTCAGGAGTACAGTCATCTTTACGGAATGCACGTGCCCCACCAATGACAACGGAAGCACATCCTACCTTTTAAATTCGCCCTTCATTTGCTCCACCATTCGAGCCAGATTCAACTTGTGCAATTGCATCCAACCCCGTGCCACCTGAATACCCAGCTACCTAAAGCTCGCCCTCACCACCTTAAATGGCAACTTGCCCAGCCTCTTCTCCTGCTCCCTAACCTGAATTGGAAAGACCTCACTCTTTCCCATGTTTAATTTGTACCCCAAAAGACTGCCGAATTTCACCACAATGTTCATAATAGCCCCTACGCTTTCCAACAGGTCCGATATATACAACAACAGGTCGTCCGCAAATAGGGACACCCTATTCCCCCCCGTCCCCCCGTCCCCTCCACCCCCTGCACAATTCCTTTCCAGCCCCTAGATGCTCTAAACGCCATCGCCAGTGGCTCTATCGTCAAGGCGAAAAGCTACGGAGAGAGTGGGCATCCCTTCCTTATCCCCTAGTACAACGTAAAACAGGCATTGCCAAACTCGGGGGCGCGACCCACGGGTGGGTCGTGTGCGGGTGTCGGGTGGGTCGCAGAGCAGTCTGTCGTGGTGCTCCCGATTGCACAATAATGCCGCTTCAAGCGGCCTTCAAAATGGCCGCGAACATGTCAAAAAAACGCAGCCGCACTGCACATGCGTGCCAGATCATCGGTGCGCATGCGCAAAACTATGTGCATGCACGCCGATGATCAGGAACGCATGCGCAGTGCGGCTGTTTTTTTTTAGAAAACGGTCGCAGCATTTGTTTTACAGGTTCTGGGGGGTTTTATTCCTTTTATTCATTTATTTTATTCATTTAATTTTTATTTTGTTCATTTAATTTATTCATTTTTTTTAACAGTTTGGGGGGTTTTATTTGTTAAAATTTTACAGGAAAAAAATGCAGAACTTTGGACAGATGGAGATTCCATACTTTCCGACACCAGAAGGCTTCTCCTTCATCCAACAGGTTCCATTGGACGAGCGTGTACGAGGGTCAAAGGGACCCAAAACCATTTCCTCCATTTTTGTCAGCAGCAAACAAGGTAAGAGAAAATGGTGGGCCGCGCAGGTCGGCCGGCGTGGGTCGCCAAGGTCAGCTAGGTTGGGTCCCGAAGGTTGGCTGGTTGGTAAAAATGGGTCCCCGGAACAAACGTTTGAAGAACACTGACCTAAAATACCCCAAACTCACACGATTCGTTCTGACACGGCCACCGGCGGCCAGTATATGACAATCAAATCCAATCCACAAATCTCTGCCCAAACCCGAACCGCCCCAATATCTCCCACAAATACCCCCACTCTATCCGATCAAAGGCCTTCTCCGCGCCCATTGCGACCGCCACCTCCACATTTCGTCCCTCCGGGGACATCATTATGACATTTAATAGGCGCCTAATATCGGCCGACATGTGCCTCCCTTTGACGAATCCGCCCCCATCACCTCTGGCACACAATCCTCAATCCGCGAGGCCAGAATCTTAGCCAGCAACTTGGCATCTACATTCAACAGAGATATTGGACGGTAGGACCCATAATGCTCCGGGTCCTTGTTCCTCTTCAGGATCAGAGATATTGAGGCCTGCGCCAACATCAGGGGGAGTTCAACCTTCTCCCTTGCCTCATTAAATGCCTCACCAGGAGGGGCCCCAGGTCACCCAAAAACATTTTATAAAACTCTACTGGGAAACCGTCCGGGCCTGGGGCCTTCCCTGCCTACATTGCCTCCATACCCTCCAGCACCTCCATCAATCCGATGGGCGCTCCCAGCCTCTCTACCAGACCCACCTCCACCCTGGGGACTGTCCAAAGAATCTCACATTCCCTCCCCCTCAACCAGGGGTTCCGATTCATAAAGCCTCCTATATAATTCCTCAAACACCCCATTCACCGCCACCAGATCCAATACCACTCCACCCTTGCTGTTCTTCACCCTGCCAATCTCCCTCACCGCCTCCTGCTTCCTGAGCTGGTGGGCCAGCATCCTGCTACCCTTCTCCCCGTACTCATACACTGCCCCTTCCTTGTGGGCACCAAACCTACTCCATCTGGGCTGTCTGACTCTCCTTCAACAATCCCGCCCCCGGGGCCACTGCGTACCTTCCGTCCACCCACATAATCTCGTCCACCAATCTTTACATCTCCGCCTGGTACTACCTTCTCCCTGTGAACCCGAATTGATATAAACTTCCCCCTGACCACTGCATCGAATGCCTCCCATTGCGTGTCGGCCGAGACCTCACCTGTATCCTTTACCTCCACATACCCCCAGATGGCAGCCCTCACCCGCTCACACACCTCCTCCTCTGCTAGCAGGCCCACATCCAACCTCTACTGTGGGCGCTGAGCCTGCCCCAATCCATTCACAACTCCACTCAATGCGGCCCAAACTTCCATGGGTCCACTCCCCCCTTGCGCTCCATAAACCCCTTCAGCACCTCCACCACCACTGACTCCCTCCCCAATCTCAAACTCGACCGGTCCATCCCGGGTCAATGACCCCTCCCCCCGCTCAATAATGAACCGGTGCAAGTCCAGGAAGGGGATCTTCATCAATACTTGCTCATAAACTGCACAGAGTTCCAATTTGGGGCATAAACATTAACTAGGACCACTAGCATCCCCTCCAATTTCCCGCTTACCATCACAAACCATCCCCTGAATCCACTGTCACAATATACACCAGTACATCATGGTGCAGACACACACTGATGGACACACAGTGGGACCAATCAACACACACAACACCGCAGCCAATCACCAGTTAGAGCACACGCACCAAAAAGACAGGGGGCATCAGAGTTCTCGCTCATTCGAGCTGCAGCTAGCTAGGAGGACAGAGCTCACAGCCTGCAGCACAGACATTCATCATGTGCTGAGTGCATCGACTGGTTAGGACAAGGCAAAGGTCTTTAGTTAAAGCTAGTATCGTGTTAACCCACAGTCAGAGTATGTAAACAACAGTTAATGATTCAATAAAATAGTGTTGCACTATTTCAAGTGTTGGTGCCCTGTATGTGTTCCACGGATCCAGAACACCCAACACAACATCATACCAGGAGTTGAGGGATATTAGCACTTCTTAGACCTACCTGCAAGTGATTTGCCTTCCGCCAGCATTCCGTCATCCTGCACCATGGACAACATCAGCCCGTCGCCGCCGCTCCACATCGCCGGCAACCTAGGGGCCAACGGGAAGATATTCAAACAGCGTTTCCAGCTCTTCCTTGAGGCCACAGACAGGGAGGACACCTCGAATACCAGGAAGATTGCTCTCCTCCTATCCACGGCCGGAGACCATGCCATCCACATTTTCAATTCTCTCATCTTTGCGGATGATGAAGATAATACAAAGTTCAAGACGGTCCTCCTCAAGTTTGACACTCACTGCAGCGTAGAGGTGAATGAAAGTTTTGAGCACTACATGTTCCAACAGCGTTTGCAGGGGAAGGATGAACCTTTCCAATCCTTTCTCACACACCGCCGCATCCTTGCGCAGTCTTGCAGCTACGGGCCCACCTCCGACTCCATGATACGCGACCAGATCGTTTTCTGCGTTCAGTCGGACCCCATACAACAACAGCTCCTCAAAGTAAAGCAGCTCACCCTAGCGATCGCCATTGAGACCTGTGTCTTACACAAAAATGCCACAAGTCGGTATTCCCACATCCAAGCGGCTGAAATGGCGTGGCAAGGTCCCCACGAGGCGGAATGGGTACAAGCGATTGAGCAACTCCAGGGCCTCAGCCTGGATGAGGGCGGCCATTTTGCGCGCTTTTCGCGGACTCCCGCGCTTGTGCGCACCAAGCGAGGGGACGGCGAAGAACATAATGCGCAGGCGCACATCACGCACGACCGCACCGCGCATGCGCGGTGGCACAGCGAACGTGCTAACGCTACAACGTGCGGCAACTGTGGCTCCACCCATTTAATACGACAATGCCCTGCCAAATCTCAACAATGCCTAAGATGTGGCAGACTTGGCCACTATGCTGCCTTCTGCCGAGCAGCTCAGCCTGCCAATTCATATCGCTTCAGCCAGCCTCGCAGGAATGTCCGGGCAATTCAACCCACGGTCACCGAGTCCGATGCAGACCTCCCACACAGCAGTGACACCGAGGACCCAAAGGCACCTTTTCGAGTCGGTATTGTGACTAAAAACAGGCTGTCCCCGAAGCAAAGACACCAGCCGCTGTCGATATACAGCATCGATCCAGACGATGAGTGGTGTGCCACCCTGACGGTCAACCGGTCCCAAATACAATTCTGCCTGGACACTGGTGCCTCCGCCAATCTCATTGCGCGGTCTGACTTCCAAAGCCTTTGTGTCAAGTCAGCCATCCTTCCATCAGGCTGCCAGCGATTGGATTACAATGGCAATGTAATTGTTGCTAGTGGCTCGTGCCAACTTGAAGTGACGCACAGGTCACGCAAAGCCATCCATCCTTTTGAAATCGTGGGCTCCTCGAAAGCCTCCCTGCTTGGCGCGCAGGCATGCAAGCTGTTGAACCTGGTTCAGAGAGTTCACTCTCTCTCTCCTGATGACACGTCTGCCTTTCAGAATACTGACTTCAGGGTGCAAGTCAACGCCATCATCGACCAGCACGACGTCTTCGAAGGCATGGGCACGCTCCCATATACCTACAAGATCTTATTGAAACAGAATGCCACGCCTGTAGTGCACGCACCTCGCAGGGCCCCAGCACCCCTTGAGGACCGGCTCAAGCAGCAGCTGCAGGACCTCCAGAACCAATGAAATGAAATGAAAATCGCTTAGTGTCACAAGTAGGCTTCAAATGAAGTTACTGTGAAAAGCCCCTTGTCGCCATATTTCGGCGCCTGTTCGGGGAGGCTGGTACGGGAATTGAACCGTGCTGCTGGCCTGCATGGTCTGCTTTCAAAGCCAGCGATTTAGCCCAAGGAGTGATCTCCAGAGTCACGGAACCAACCGACTGGGTCAGTTCCATGGTATGTGTGAAAAAGCCTTCCCAAGGATGTAAATCGCAATATTATGAGGGAGCATTATCCAATTCCCAAACGCGAAGAGCTCACATGTGAGATGGCTCGCACCAAGCTCTTCACCAAACTCGACGCCTCAAAAGGATTCTGGCAAATCCAGCTCGACAAATCCAGCAGGAAACTGTGTACATTCAATACCCTCTTTGGCAGATATTGTTACAACAGGATGCCATTTGGGATCATATCTGCTTCAGAAGTGTGCCATAGGATCATGGAACAAATGATGGAAGGCATTGAGGGTGTTCGTGTCTATGTCGACGACATAATCATTTGGTCCACCACCCCGCAGGAGCATGTCAGTCGCCTCCAGCACGTCTTCAAACGCATACGTAAGCAGGGCCTACGCCACAACAGGGCCAAATGCTCTTTTGGTCAGACGGAACTCAAGTTCCTCGGGGACCACATCTCCCAGTTAGGTGTGCGGCTGGATGCGGACAAGGTGGCTGCTATCACAGCCATGAAACCGCCAGAGGACAAGAAGGCAGTCCTCCGATTTCTGGGCATGGTCAACTTTTTAGGGAAGTTCATCCCTAACCTCGCCTCTCATACCACGGCTCTCAGGAACCTGGTCAGGAAGATCACAGACTTCCAATGGCTCCCTGCCCACGAGCGCGAATGGAGAGAACTCAAAACCAAACTCACCACGGCCCAGGTCTTAGCTTTCTTTGATCCAGCAAAAGAGACCAAAATTTCGACCGATGCCAGCCAATCCGGCATTGGGGCAGTGCTCCTGCAACGCGATGAGGCCTCATCATGGGCCCCCGTTGCATATGCGTCACGCGCCATGACCCCCACGGAACAACGCTACGCGCAGATAGAAAAGGAGTGCCTGGGCCTTCTGACCGGTGTGGTTAAGTTTCATGATTATGTGTACGGACTTCCTCAACTCACCGTCGAGACCGACCATCGCCCGCTGGTCAATATAATACAGAAAGACTTGAACGACATGACGCCTCGCTTCCAGCGTATTCTTCTCAAGCTCCGGTGATATGACTTCCAGCTGGTATACACCGCAGGCAAAGACCTCATCATTACCGACGCTCTCTCCAGGGCTGTCAGCACTCTGTGTGACCCAGCGGGATTCGTCTGCCAGGTTGACGCCCGTGTGGCCTTCGTGGCCTCCAATCTACCTGCCACGGATGAACACCTCGTACAAATTCGCCTCAAGACAGCGGCTGACCCTTTGCTACAGCGTGTCATGTGCCACCTAACAGACGGGTGGCACAAGGGCCAATGCCCTCAGTTCTATAATGTCAGAGATGATCTGGCGGTAGTAGACGGGGCTCTTCTGAAACTGGACCGCATAGTCATCCCGCATAGCATACGCCAGCTCGTCCTGGAACAGCTACACGAGGGCCACCTTGGCGTGGAAAAGTGCTGCCGACGGGCCCGAGAGGCAGTGTACTGGTCCGGCATTAACGACGACATAGCCAACACAGTGCTCAACTGCCCCACTTGTCAGGGCTTCCAGCCGGCCCAACCAATTGAGACCCTGCAGTCCCATGAGTTGGTCACGTCACCTTGGACCAAGGTGGGCATCGACCTGTTCCACGCGCTGGGTAGAGACTATGTCCTGATTGTGAACTACTTTTCAAATTACCCGGAGGTGATACAGTTGCACGACATCACATCGTCTGCAGTCATCCGTGCCTGTAAGGACACCTTTGCTCGACACGGCATCCCCCTCACGGTTATGTCGGACAATGGCCCCTGCTTCGTAAGCCAGGAATGGGCCAACTTTGCCAGGCGGTACAATTTTGCACATGTGACATCCAGTCCCCTGTACCCCCAATCCAACGGCAAAGCGGAGAAGGGCGTCCACATAGTTAAACGGCTCCTCTGCAAGGCTGCTGATGCTGGGTCCGATTTCTACCTCGCCTTCTGGCCTATCGCTCCGCCCCACTGTCCACTGGCCTGTCTCCATTCATGTCCCAGACCTCGACCATGTACCGGTCCTTCGACGGATGCAGCTGTCTCGTGCACAGCACAAGGCAGCTCATGACTCCCGTGCAGCTGATCTCTCTGCTCTGTCTCCAGATGACAACGTCCGCATCCATCTTCCGGATGGTGGCTGGCCTGCAGCCTCTGTGGTCCTTCGGCAAGTGGCCCCCCGCTCGTTCCTGGTTCGTCTACCGGATGGCTCCATTCTACGCCGCAATCGACGCACCCTTCGTCTCGTTCCGCGCTCGCTATGTGATCCTCCACTGTCGCCTCGCCCTCCTGCTGACGCTGCCATGGACTATGCAGAGATCCCAGTCACTCTGCGTCCTCCTCACTCTGACGCAGTCCAGCCCGCTCCTCAGCCGGCGGCTCCCGACACACCCTTTGAGGTGGTCAACCAGAATTCGTCGCCCGCCTCAGAGACTTAATTTGTGAACTTTGTGGACTTATGGACGTTCTGATTTGTTCTGTTCTTCCGTTCGATTGTTTACATGGTTTGTATATAGTGTTCATCTCGTTATTCTTGTGACATACTGTTTTTCTGCATCAGGTGCCTTCCCAGGTAAATAGCTTAGTTCTCATGTACATAGTCCTGTAAATTTTTTGCACACACGTAGTCAGGGACATTCTCACCATACACTATTTATTGCCACACAGGTACATTCTTTTATAAAAGGGGGGATGTCATAATATACACCAGTATATCATTGTGCAGACACACACTGATGGACACACAGTGGGACCAATCAACACACACAACACCGCAGCCAATCACCAGTTAGAGCACACGCACTATAAAGACATGGGGCATCAGAGTTCCCGCTCATTCGAGCTGCAGCTAGCTAGGAGGACAGAGCTCACAGCCTGCAGCACAGACATTCACCATGTGCTGAGTGCATCGACTGGTTAGGACAAGGCAAAAGTCTTTAGTTAAAGCTAGTATCATGTTAACCCACAGTCAGAGTATGTTACAACATTTAATGATTCAATAAAATAGTGTTGCACTATTTCAAGTGTTGGTGACCTGTATGTGTTCCACCGATCCAGAGCACCCAACACAACATCCACTACAATATCCCCCACCTCAAATGGCATCCGTTTATTGACCAGCACCGCCACCTTACGCATCTTCATATCCAACCCCGAATGGAAAACTTGCCCCCCCCCCCCCACCTTTTCCTTAGCCTTGTCTGGTCCCCAATCTTCAGATGTGTCTCTTGCAAAATGGCCACATCCATCTTCAAATTCCTCAAATGCCCGAAAACATGCGGCCGCTAACACTACTTTCATGATATTCAGATAAACATCATGGTGCAAACACACATATGCACTGATGGACAGATCAATGGACCAATCAATACACACGCAACATCACAGCCAATCACAAGCATGAGCAGACACACTATAAAACGGGGATCACGACACTTCCGGTTCATTCCAGCAGGAGACAGCTCAGGTCACAGAGCTCACAGCAAGCCTCTCAGACATTCACCATGTGCTGAGTGCCTCTCCAAGATAGTGTTAGGGCTGGGTCCACACGTTAGAGGGTAGTGAACGAACCACAGTAACCAGTTTACAAATGTTAATACTGCAAGTAATAAAACTGAGTTGTACCTTCCGCAACCATGTTGGTTCGTCTGTGTAGCAGAGCACCCAACACGACAACTACTATTTCTTTCACAGTTCTGCTTTTGATCTGCCCCTATATCTCTGTGCCCTCCTACTTCCCTATTTGCCTTAAAAAGTCTCATAGAAACTACCTTTGTGAAACTACTTTGAACCATCTGCAGTAGCCGGAGCCCACTGAGACAACTCCTGACCTTGAGCCCAAGTTCCTCTGTATTCAAGCACATTTCCTGCATTGCAACAGTGACTAAGCTCTAAAAAGTACTTCATTGGCTGCAAATTGTGTGCCAGCCAAGGCTCAGTTGGTCGCACACTTACCTCTGAATCTGTTTAAGTCCCGTTCCAAGGCTCGAGCTTGACAAAAATCGAGTCTGATACTCCAATGCTGTACAGAGAGAGAGGAATATTGAATTGCTGGCGGTGCTGTCTTACACATGCGATGTTTACCCGAGGCACCATCCACACACCCCACCCCTTGCTTTGCCGGATGTAAAAGATACCTGGCACTATTTCAAAGAAGGACAGGTGAGAGTTCCCCGGTGCCCTGGCTAACATCTATCTCTGAAAAAACAGACTATCTGGTCATTGTTACATTGCTGCATGAGGAAGCTTGCTGAGTGCAAATTAGCTGCGAGGTTTCCTGTGTTACCAAAAGTGACTACACTTCAAAAGCTGAAGTACTTTGCTGGCAGTGGTCATGAACATTAGAAATGCAAGTATTTCTTCTTTAAAAGTGGTTTGAAATATCCAGTGGTCATGTACAGTGCTATGTAAATGCAAGACTTCCGTTCGTTATCCAAATAATCTAGAGCCAATGGTCACGGAGGGATTGCTGTGCACTTCGGAGATTCTTGGATGAGATGCCAAACCGAGGCGCTGTCTGCCCTCACTATCGGATGCAAAACATTCCATAACACGACTTGATGAGGGGCAGGAAATAACATGTAAAATTCTAGAAAGAATTAGGAGAAACTGTAGCCGTCTAAGATGGCCACCTGCAAAGGACCATGGGAATTATGGCCAAACCAGGACTCAGAGAGATATATAGCCTATGTGTATCTAAAACACAGGTAACCAGACCTGACCGAAACCCCCGCTCGTTTACATTTTAATGGCCCATTTTCCCAGGACAATAGAACTCCAATCAAGCAACCGGTGCAGCCACACTGATCGGCGCCCCTCCCCTTACTCAGAAAGCACAACTGCCAAGGTCAATGACCGCTAAGGACCCGCCCAGCTACCAAGGCACCTGCCCCTTTATTGGCCAAAATCGAAGAGAGTGATCAGAGCCATGTCGAACTATTGGGTCCAAGGTTAAGGACCGCCCCAAAGAGCACGAAATTCCAGGGGGATAAAAGAGGACACAGCCATGTGTTCTGTCTCTCTTGGATCCGGCCTGTGCCTACCCAATTGTAGCAGGAACAGCCAGCTAAGTTCAAGACCAGCGATCGCTACCTGACGGATGAGCCCAGCAGAGACTGAGCCACTTTCTTTGAACCAGCCAAGTGAAATCCAGATAAAGGCCTTTATCCATTTGCACAGTGCCGGTCACCCTGAAGTTAAGTATAAGTTATTGTAGCTGATAGGTGTAGTTTAACCCGTAGTAGATATTGTGTTTTCATGTTGAGATAACTCTTGTGTATGTAAATAAACCAGCTTTTGAACTAACTAACTAACTGGTTATGTGGTCATTTGATCGATATAAGGGAAGGCTTGTGGTTCACCGAGATAAATAAATAGAGCAACAAAACTATTTTTACTCATGGATCTCCTGATTGGACTGCAACAATGCACATTTATACAGTACCTTCACCAGGGCAAATTAGAGGATATGCATTGACAGGAGAGACTAGAAAGAAAGAGCTTGCATTTATATAGTGCCTATCTGGGCTTCAAAGTGTAGTCAGTGCTGTAATGTAGGAAACCGAGAAGCAAATTGGCACATGCCAAACTCCCACCGACAGCAATGTGATAGTGACCAGGCCATTTGTGCCTGGTTGAGGCCCCACTATTCAGATTCAAGATTCAGCTGTGTAAGATCGGGGGACCTGCCTGTAGCGATACAACGGGCATCAACATCTCATCCAAGTAATATTAATGAGGCTCGAGGTCCAATTTTAAGGTGATATTGAGCCTCATATTTGTGGTACATGCTGCATGTGTGCCATGGGTTGTGCATCAAATAGCAAATAACCAATTTCTAAGGCAGTATCGTGTTCAGGTAGAGTTTGGAAGATACAGACTCCCAAGACTGTAAGAAACCACAGAGAGTCATGAACACAGCCCAGTCCATCACCTGAACCCGCCCCCCATCTGCCTACACCTCCCGCAGAACAATACTTTTGACTGTACCTCGGTACACGTGACAATAAATCTAAATCTAAACTAAAGAAATCCTGACTTCTAGATATTGGCAAGAAAGATCAACGTATTCAATTGATGAACAGTATAAAGCTAGAATTCAGCAAATGAAAGTAATAGCCTGTGCTCAGGCCCTTTCTTCCTTGACACTTGCTTGTTTCCTTGACACTAAAATTAGGGATTGGACATGATCCATGAGTATCTTATTGCTCCAGTTCATTGCAAGCCATCTGCAATCCTTATTTATAGTGCTCCAGAGAGCAGTTGATAGCGTGAGATATTTCAGTAATGAATTCCTGAAAACAAAAATCACCTGCTATTCCTGTGGAAGGTACTTGTATTTCTGTAACGGCACTGATCTAAGTTACTGATGATTTATTTTTGTTTAAGTGGTATGTGCAGGAAGTGAATGACAGATATGTTGAGTGCATTTGCCAGGACAGCCATCACTTTGACAGATAGGAACAGCATGCAGCTTATTTCAAAGAGAGTAGATAAGTTGCTACATAAAACGGAGTTCTTTCTTTCCAGTAGAATCAGCTGTTATTCTGACCTTCAGATGTGGGGAAGACCTTTTCCACTCAACCCAAGTCATATAATTGCATTCAGATGCTTTCTCTTGGTTTATATCAGCAATGTCAGTCTGTCCGATGGTATTTCCATCTGACTGCATTGCTATTACATCAGTGATGACAGAGAGGGCATGGAATCTGATAGGCACCTCCTCACAGCACTGGGGCTGACACCAGGCCACAGCTTCCAGTCACCAAACAGTCATAGAATAACAGGTACAAAACTCTTGGCAGCTTCTTTTCTGAACGGAACCCCGTAGAAGGAATATGCAAAATATTGATTAAGTTAATCTGTGTGGAGATTCCCTAGCCAGATGTTACAGGTCGATCACATTAGGAGTACCATTGCTTTGAAATGTGGATTGCATGTCAATCTTGCAGGCACATAAAGATGCTGTTCTCAAGACAATAAAGCAGAGCTTTCATTTTCAGACCCCTAGGATGTTGGCCTGGGGATTTGTCCAATTATAGACCCTTGCGTTCCTTCAGTACTTTTTCCTTTGATGATTTTCTTTTCTTTATTCTTTCAAGGGACGTGGGCAGTGCAGGCTAGGCCAGCATTTGTTGCCCATCCCTAATTGGCCTCGAGCCGAGTGGTATTTTTTAAGAGTCAATCACATTACCGTGGGTCTGGAGTCACATGTAGGCCAGACCAGGTAAGGATGGCAGATTTCCTTCCCTAAAGGACATTAGTGAACTAGATGGGCTTTTACGACAATCGACAATGGTTTCATGGTCATCATTTTAATTCCAGATTTTTTAAATATTCAATTCAAATTTCACCATATGGCAGGATCGAACCCGGGTCCCCAGAGCCTTACTCTGGCTATCTGGAGTACTAGTCCAGTGACAATACCACTGCGCCACTGCCTCCCCTAATGTCCTTAATTCCTTCAATCATTTTTGCATCTAGGTTACTCTCTATTTTATGGTATGCAACTTACTGTGAAGTCATGAACATGAAGATTGCGCCAGCAGGAATGGTCGGAAAATCTTGCCCATTGTGTATCCTGCAATATTTATTTCCTGGTCTTGGTTATCATGTAACCACCTCTGTAATGGCAATTAGATCCAAACCATTCATCTCTAATTATGCCACTCATTCATACTGTGAATGAGTGCATTCAGATAAAGAACCTTTAATTTCATTTTTTTAAATTAGTCCTATTCCCTGCATGGGCTGATGCGCAATTACTGTTAAATCCTCTGTCTCCTCCACTTCGTGTGATTTTACCTGCATTGCTACACTGTTCTACTGCCTTGACATTTTCTTTGGATTTCTAAATATACCTTCACCCCCCCCCCCCTCCCCACCACCCCTGTTAGTTTAAAGCCCTACCCACCACCCTAGTTGTACAATTTGCCATTTGCCAAAAGGTATTTCACTGTCACTCTCAAAAACCTGGCAAACTCCAAGTCACTGTGTGGACAGATCAATCAAGGAACCCAACTCGGGGACAGACGCTAAAATAGGTGCCGTGGGCCTGGGCACCTTCCACCATGCAGCATGGGCCCAAAGTGAATGTCTTGTTATAAAAAGAAGTTCTGCTCCTATCCTACTCCAGGCTGGGTGATTACCTACATGACCATGGGAACACTTTTCAATACTTAAAGGGCCCAGAGATTTGTGCACATAATCCAGTGCAGTACTCTTGTGTGCTGCACTGCGAGAGGCGCCACCTTTTAGATGGTACCTTAAACCAAAGCCTTGTCTGCCCTCTCAATTGTGAGTAATGGTAACACTGGAGCATTGTATAGAATTCTCAGGGAACAGGCTGCAGGATGGAAGATGGGTATTCACAGCTGATGATGCACAAATAGCCAAATAGGATGCCTGGCATTGGGCCTCGGGCCTCATGATCTCTCCGAGGGCCACTTGCTATTTCAAGCAGCTGGATTTCAGGCTGCTTGACCTCCACCCTGTGGTCCATGGGGTCGTGTGGATGATAAGAGAAGCAGACAAAGGAAATGGGGAACCAATCATGTGTTTGCAGTTGTTCTCAGAAGTGCTGGGGGCAGGAACCGGGGGCCATCCACCTGCTCTTCTGGATCTCACTAGGTTGGAGGGGCTCGGGGCCCCCAGAGTCGGGGATATGGGTTGGCGACATGCTGGGGTTTCTCAGACTTGAAAAAATTAAATTCGCCTTGAGGGGTTCGTTGCAGGAGTTTGCTCAGAGATGGCAGCTGTTCATCGACTTCTTCAAGAAACATTAAGCTGTCAGCAGGGAGGAAAAAGAGGGGGAAGGGAGGCATGGGAGAGACGAATAAGGATAGGAGAACCAACGGGGGGAGGGGGGTTGGGGAAGGTGGCATTGTTTGTGTAAGCCATGTTGGCTGGGGTCTGTGCCCAGGGAAGGTGGGGGGGGGTTGTTGGTTATATTGTGTTTTTGTTTGAAATGTGATGTTTAAAAATAGTGAAAATTATACAGGCCTCGACAAAATATTTTCAAAAAAAAAAGATGGTTTAGAAAGAGCGGGAGCTGAGAGTCAGAGCGGAGATTTATAAAGAGCGGGAGCTGAGAGTCAGAGCGCAGATTTATAAAGAGCGGGAGCTGAAAGTCAGAGCGGAGATTTATAAGGAGCGGGAGCTGAGAGTCAGAGCGGAGATTTTGAAAGAGCGGGAGCTGAGAGTCAGAGCGGAGATTTAAAAAGAGCGGGAGCTGAGAATCAGAGCGGAGATTTAAAAAGAGCGGGAGCTGAGAGTCAGAGCGGAGATTTTAAAAGAGCGGGAGCTGAGAGTCAGAGCGGAGATTTAATAAGAGTGGGAGCTGAGAATCAGAGCGGAGATTTAAAAAGAGCAGGAGCTGAGAATCAGAGCGGAGATTTAAAAAGAGCGGGAGTTGAGAGTCGGAGCGGAGATTTATAAAGCGCGGGGGCTGAGAGTCAGAGTGGAGATTTAAAAAGAGCGGGAGCTGAGAATCAGATTCGGAGATTTAAAAAGAGCGGGAGCTGAGAGTCAGAGCGGAGATTTAAAAAGAGCGGGAGCTGAGAATCAGAGCGGAGATTTAAAAAGAGCGGGAGCTGAGAGTCAGAGCGGAGATTTTAAAAGAGCGGGAGCTGAGAGTCAGAGCGGAGATTTAAAAAGAGCGGGAGCTGAGAATCAGAGCGGAGATTTAAAAAGAGCGGGAGCTGAGAGTCAGAGCGGAGATTTTAAAAGAGCGGGAGCTGAGAGTCAGAGCGGAGATTTAAAAAGAGTGGGAGCTGAGAATCAGAGCGGAGATTTAAAAAGAGCGGGAGCTGAGAATCAGAGCGGAGATTTAAAAAGAGCGGGAGTTGAGAGTCGGAGCGGAGATTTATAAAGCGCGGGGGCTGAGAGTCAGAGTGGAGATTTAAAAAGAGCGGGTGATGAGAGTCGGAGCGGAGATTTTAAAAGTGCGGGAGTTGAGAGTCAGAGCGGAGATTTATAAAGCGCGGGAACTGAGAGTCGGAGCGGAGATTTAAAAAGAGCGGGAGCTGAGAGTCAGAGCGGAGATTTATAAAGAGCGGGAGCATAGAGTCAGTGCGCAGATTTATAAAGAGCGGGAGCTGATAGTCAGAGCGGAGATTTAAAAAGCGGGAGCTGAGAGTCGGAGCGGTCATTTAAAAAGTGCGGGAGTTGAGAGTCAGAGCGGAGATTTAAAAAGTGCGGGAGCTGAGAGTCAGAGTGGAGATTATCAAAGAGCGGGAGCTGAGAATCAGAGCGGAGATTTAAAAAGAGCGGGAGCGGAGAGTCAGGGCGGAGGTTTATAAGGCGCGGGTGCTGAGAGTCAGAGTGGAGATTTAAAAAGAGCGGGAGCTGAGAGTCGGAGCGGACATTTAAAAAGTGCGGGAGTTGAGAGTCAGAGCGGAGATTTATAAAGAGCGGGAGCGGAGAGTCAGAGCGGAGATTTATAAAGCGCGGGAGCTGAGAGTCAGAGTGGAGATTTAAAAAGAGCGGGAGCTGAGAGTCGGAGCGGACATTTAAAAAGTGCGGGAGTTGAGAGTCAGAGCGGGGATTTTAAAAGTCCGGGAGCTGAGAGTCAGAGTGGAGATTTAAAAAGAGCGGGAGCGAGAATCAGAGCGGAGATTTAAAAAGAGCGGGAGCGGAGAGTCAGAGCGGAGGTTTATAAAGCGCGGGTGCTGAGAGTCAGAGTGGAGATTTAAAAAGAGCGGGAGCTGAGAGTCGGAGCGGACATTTAAAAAGTGCGGGAGTTGAGAGTCAGAGCGGAGATTTATAAAGAGCGGGAGCGGAGAGTCAGAGCGGAGATTTATAAAGCGCGGGAGCTGAGAGTCAGAGTGGAGATTTAAAAAGAGCGGGAGCTGAGAGTCGGAGCGGACATTTAAAAAGTGCGGGAGTTGAGAGTCAGAGCGGAGATTTTGAAAGTCCGGGAGCTGAGAGTCAGAGTGGAGATTTAAAAAGAGCGGGAGCTGAGAGTCAGAGCGGAGATTTAAAAAGTGCGGGAGCTGAGAGTCAGAGTGGAGATTTAAAAAGAGCGGGAGCTGAGAGTCAGAGCGGAGATTTAAAAAGAGCAGGATCTCAGAGTGGAGATTTAAAAAGAGCGGTCTGAATTTGAAAACAATTCAAGAAGGATGTCAGAGGCTGGTAAGAAAACAATTCAAGAAGGATGTCAGAGGAAAAGGATATGTTCATTGGCTGGTAAGTCACTGCTAATTTGAATTACCTATTCTAAATTGCTTTCAGATTAAAGATAAGAAGTGGAAATATTTTAGAGATTAGAACGACTTAAAACCAGCTGGAAATGTAAAAAAACAAATTAAACATGAATTAAATAGAGATGTGTTGTACCTGCAAGATGTGGGAGCTGGTGGACCCCATTGTAGTTCACAGTGAACACATCTGTAGCAAGCGTTGGTTGTTTGAGGAACTTCGGCTCAGAGTTGATGAGCTGGAGTTTGAGCTTCGGAAGCTGCGACACATCAGGGAGGGGGAGATTTATTGGGTGCTGTGTTTCAAGAAGCAGTCACATCTCTTAGATTAACTACCTTGAATTTTCCCAGTAGTCAAGGGTGACCAGGGGTGACCAGGGGTGACCAGGGGTGAGAGTCCTGAACGTCGTGTTGCCCACCTGGTGCTTGGGTTTGGGATATCTCATCTGGGCTGCAGAGGAACTTGGAGTGGGAGGGTAAAGATCCAGTTGCCATGGTCCACGTAGGTACCAACAACATAGGTAGAACAAGGATGATGATGATAATGATAATCTTTATTGTCACAAGTAGGCTTGCAATGAAGTTATTGTGAAAAGCCCCTAGTCGCCATATTCCGGTGCCTGTTCGGGTACACAGAGGGAGAATTCAGACTGTCCAATTCACCTAACAAGCACATCTTTTGGGACTTGTGGGAGGAAACCGGAGCACCCGGAGGAAACCCACGCAGACACAGGGAAAACATGCAGACTCCGCACAGACAGTGACCCATCCAGGAATCGAACCTGGGACCCTGGCGCTGTGAAGCAACAGTGCTAACCACTGTGCTACTGTGCTGCCCAAGAATAGAGGTTCTACTGAAATAATATGAGCAGCTAGAGGCTAAATTAAAAAGCAGAATCAAAAAGGTAATAATATACAAATTACAACATGAGCCACAAGCTAATTGGAAGAGGATCAATAAGATTATAGATGTAAATGCATGGCTTAAAGATTGGTGCGGGAGAAATGGGTTTGAATTCATGGGACATTGGCACCAGTACTGGGGAAGGAGGGAGCTGTTCGGATGGGACGGTCTTCACCTGAATCATGCTGGGACAAGAGTCCTGACGAATTGCGTAACTAGTGCTGTAGATGGGGCTTTAAACTGAATTGGGGGAGGTGGGGAGGGTTCAGTTGTATGGAAAATTAGAAAATCAGTGTTAAAGGAGAAGGTAGGTGTGCAGGTTACTGATGAGGTGGATTGTTACCAGAAAATAAAAGGAAGGGATAGAACGTGTGAATGTCATATTGTACCAAGGAATCAGACAACAGTAGGGAAATTTGATAATAGAAGAAGCTTAAAGACTTTGTGTTTGAACGCTCGAAGCATTCAAACAAAATTTATAAGTGAACAGCGCAAATAGAGACAAGCGGGCATGATTTGGTGGCGATTACTGAGGAATGGTTACAAGGAGACCAGGTCCGGGGGTTAAATATTCAAGGGTACTCAGTTTTTCAGAAGGATAGACAGAAAGGTAAAGGAGGTGGTGTAGCTTTGCTGATAAAGGAAGGGATCAGTGCTGGTTTGACAAATTATCTAGTCTCTGGAGATCAAGATGTGGAATCAGTCTGGGAAGAAGGAAATAGCACAGGAAAGAAGTCCCTGGTGGGAGTAATCTATAGATCCCCAAACAGTAGTTGCACAGGTGGACACAGTATAAAGCAGGAAATAGTGGAGGCTTGTAAGAAAGGTACAGTAATAATCATGGGTGATTTTAATATGCACATAAGACTGGATTAATCAAATTGGCAAGGGTAGCCTTGAGGGATAGCTAACTGAGTGTGTTAGAGATTGTTTCTTGGAGCAATGTGTTGTGGGACCAACCGGGGAGCAGGCTACTCTGGATTTGGTATTGTATAATGAGGGATTAATTCATGATGTCATAGTTAAGGATCCTCTAGGGAAGAGTGATCATAGCATGTTTTAATTTTAAATTCAAGTTGAGGGCGAGAAACTGAAGTCCCACACTCGCATTCTGCAGTTAAACAAAGATAATTACATTGGCATGAGGACAGATTTGGCCCTAGTGGACTGGGCAGGAGGAACGTTGATGAGCAGTGGCAGTTATTTAAGGAGATATTCAATTTATCCCAACTAAAATATATTCCAGAGAAGAAGAAGATTGTAAGAGGGGGAAAAAAGCATCTATCGCTGAGCAAAGGTGTTAAAGATAACGTAAAG
This sequence comes from Scyliorhinus torazame, assembly GCF_047496885.1. NCBI lineage: Eukaryota > Metazoa > Chordata > Chondrichthyes > Carcharhiniformes > Scyliorhinidae > Scyliorhinus > Scyliorhinus torazame. The sequence continues at coordinate 291,301,486 of NC_092712.1, forward strand.
ACAAAAGTGAAGGCATACCATATTGCAAAAGCCAGTGGTAGGCTGGATGATTGGGAAGATTTTAAAGATCAATAAAGGGTTACTAAAAAAGTAATAAAAAGAGCAAAGGTAAATTATGAAACAAAATTAGAGCAAAATATAAAAATATATATCAAAAGCTTCTATAAGTATATAAAAGGGAAGAGAGTAGCTAAAGTGAATGTTGGTTCCTTGGTGGATGAGACTGGGGAGTTAATAGTGGGGAACACAGAAATGGCAGAGATGGTAAATCAATATATTGCCTCTGTTTGCACGGTGCAGGACACTAGTACCATTTCAATAGTAGCAGGTAATGCAAAGATAATAGAAAGGGAGGAACTTAAAACAATCATCATCAATAAGGAAAAAGTACTCAACGAACTATTGGGATTGAAGGCAGACAAGTCCACAGGGCCTGATGGCCTACATCCTAGGGTCTTAAAGGAAGTGGCAGCGGAGATAGTGGATCCATTATTATAATATTCCTGAGGATTGGAAAAATGCTATGTTATTCAAAAAGGGAGGGAGGAAAAAAGTAGGAAATTATAGACCAGTTAGTTTAATATCTGTTGTTGGAAAATTGTTAGAATCCATGAAAAGGAAGTAATAACTATTCAGAAATTATTCAGAAAGTCAAAACGCAATACATGGTTTTATGAAGGGTAAATCATGTTTGACTAATTTGCTAAAGTTCTTCGAAGATGCAACAAGCCAAGTGGATAATGGGGATCCTGTAGACGTAGTATTTCTGGACTTCCAGAAGTCATTTAATAAAGTGCTGCACAAAAAGTTAATATACAGGGTAAGATCACGCGGGGTTAGGGGTAATTTATTAGCTTGGATAGAGGACTGACTAACTGACAGAAGGCAGAGAATCAGGAAAAATGGGTCTTTTTCTGGTTGGCAAGATGTAACTAGTGGGGAACAACAGGGTGGTTCTCCTCAATTACCCCTTAATTGAAAAAAAAAAATTGGGTACTCTACATTTGTTTTTTTTTAAATATCTGAATCACCCATTCAGCCAGGCCATTAGATGGCGGGTGTTACAGGGCATTCCTGATGTATCCGATTCCGTACATCTTCAGAACTCTTCACTTGTGAATGGTGTCCCGTTGTTGGTTTCCAGGACTTCCGGGATCCCGTGAGTGGTGAATGAGCACCTCAACATCTCAATGATGGCCTTTGATGTGGTAGAGCTATCGTGTAGATAGCGAGCCATTTGGAATGGGCGCCCACAATGATAAGAAACATGGACCCCATAAAAGGTCCGTTAAAATCAGCATTGAGTCTTATCCAGGGGCTCCCTGGCCATTCTCAGGGGTGGACTGTGGCTGCAGGTAGAGGGTTTTGAAGTTCCTGACACATTGAACAACTACACACAACCTGTTGATGTTCCCATTGATTCCAGATGTAGCTTCGGTCAAGGATCTTCACTTTTGAAGAGCCGGGGTGACCACCAGTGGGTGTCTGTTCACCTGCAGTGTGACCCGAATTGGTGCCACCTTCGGGGTCATGATGTAGTTTAAATGCATCATGTTGTCTTCCTCAGGTGGAGCCATGTGCAAGGCCCTAGATCGTGGTGACTTGATCGCAGCTCTCTCTCCACCAATCTGTCAATGCGGTCGGAATTCTTCTCATCCTTGTGGGAGATATCCTACTGGACTGCAGCGGCTCCCACATACTGAGCCCGACTGAGGTATTGTGCCTTTGTTTGTCGTTTGGGAGGTGACCTGGCCATTTGGGCACTGCCGTGGGATATCGCGGAAGTCCGATATGGACGTCAGGTCACACTATGGACTCAATAGTCCATGGACCCTTGCGGTTCCTGTACTCCTTTCTCCGGGACAGTGCTAACTCAATGGTCCGCTTTAAGTTCAATGTGGGCTCCGCCAATAGCTTCCATGTTAATTATTCCACAGAGCAGCCAATCCCTCAGCATTTCAGATGGGGATGGCCCGAACCTACAGTACTCCACCAGCTACCTGAGGCGGGCCAAAAGAATTAGTCACTGAACCTCCTGAAGTTCACACAACCATGTTGAACCGGTACCATTGCATAATAACTGATGGCTTTGGATCATAATGGTCAGACACCAATGCAACTGGCTTATCAAATGACTTTGAATCTGGAGCAGCTGGGTAGGTAAGGCTCTTTATAATCCTAAAGATTGCGGCCCCACAATCTGTTAGGAGGTTTACCTTCTGCCGGTCTTCTCCCATTGGGACAAGCGGCCTGCGGGTTCCTGCTCGCGCTGGGTTTATGCTCAGTTTAATAAGCTCCGCCCACTACCAGGGATGTTCATACTCCCCGAGCCCTACGGGAGATCAATTAAGGTTTCCCAGTGGGCCTCGTGGGGACTATGACAGGAAAACAGTTCAATTTTGGTGGATCAAGAGAGGAAGGAAATAGTGGAAAGCTTGTGATATTGGCCTTTTAAACTTGTTATTTGCTTTGCATATAACAAAAAACATAAGGAAGCCAGGATAATATTTTTCAACAGCTCTGTGTGGCAAAAATGGTCTCCTCCTTGCTTTATTTTTCACTTTCAATGTTTTAAATTCGTACATATCTACAGTAGTTCTTAGTATTTGGGCTTTAACTCGCAAAGTTAGGCAGCGGGGGGATCCAGCATTCCAGCAGGGACTCCGCAACAATCCTATCAAGATACTCCAGAACCCAGTACTCACAAAACGAGTTCTGAAATGTAGCTTTTCTGGAGTCTGCCAAAGTTGAGCAGTGGCCCCTAGAACACTGCACGTGAATTTTTAACATGAACACGTCCCTGAATGTCTGGAGGCAGGCCCACAGTACAACCACTGTTGGGCAGAGCTGATATCATTATACCACAACTATAACAGCCAGCACAGCTTACATTAACCCAAAAGTAAATGTTCAGCATGTCAAAAGGACAAATGTAACAGCCCAGAAGAACAGATTTACTGTTAAACCACTATTGAAGATAAAGTCAGCATAGTAAACCTTTCAGAGAAGCCTTGTAACAGCGACAACACTTCAAGAGTACTTCATTAGCTGTTATGAAAAGGTGCTAAGCAAAGTTTTACAATTCTTTGCAATGGTTATGTTACTGTAACCGGACTTGTAATCCAGAGGCCTAAATTAATCATTTGAAAGTGATTTCAATAATAATTCGAACCACTATGGCAGATTTCGAATTCAGGTTTTTTCAAAATCCAGGAATAAAAGCTGCTAGAAGTAGGACTGACCACCTTGAATGAACCCAGGCCACTGGTGCAAGCAAGCCAGCGGTTATCAGTGCCAGTCCCAGCCCGGATAAACAAGGAGGGTTTATGGCAGGAAGGGCCTCAGGCTGTAGGACCAACCGTCCAATACAGAAATGACGGTTGACACAAAGAGAGATCGGCCAGCTGGAAGGCTGCATGGTAAAGTGGGAAAAGCTGAAAGTAGAAGAATGAAAATAGAAACCAGTAGACGGGACCATACAGTCGTCTGGGTATCATCAAACCAAAACTTGTTTACTAATGTCTTTTTGGGATGGACTCTTTACTGAGTCTGGCCTATTTGTAACCCTAGACCAATTGCAATGTAGCTGAGCTTTAACTGCCTTCTGAAGTAGCAAGCCACTCAATTACATCAAATCAGTACATAGGATGACCACATTGACCATAGCGGTTCAAGAAAGTGGCCGCCATCACTTTCTCAAGACAACCAGAGATGGAAAATTAGTGCCAGCCTTGGCAGCAAAATACACAATGAGATTTTAAATAAATTTTACCCTCAATAACAACTTGTAATTATCTAGTGCCTTCATCATGGTAGCAAAGTCACAGAAGAGATATTAGACAAAAGATGAAGAAAAGATTTTTTGTCTCCCTGTGTCAGACTTGGGGGGACCGGGCAGTCCCTAGGAGCATGCTCTCTTGTCCCTGAGAACCAGTTGTTCAGAACCAGGGTGGCGTGGTGGCACAGGGGTTAGCACTGCTGCCTCACAGTGCTGGAAACCCGGGTTCATTTCCGACCTCGGGCAACTGTGAAGTTTGCACGTCCTTCCCGTGTCTACGTGGGTTTTCTCCGGATTCTCCAGTTTTCTCCCACAGTCCAAAGATGTGCAGGTTAGGTTGATTGGCCATGCTAAATTACCCCTAGATGGGGTTACCGGGCTAGGGTGGGGGATTGGGCCTAGGTGGGGTGGTCTTTCAGAGGGCTGGTGTAGACTGAATGGGCCAAATGGCCTGCTTCTGCACTGTCGGGATTCTTACAGTTAATTTACGCTCTGATTTCCCTTGCAACCGAGAGGGAGGGGAGCACCTCTTTGCAGTCTCTACCCCAATTTCCCAGCTGATATTTGCACTTACCATATTGGGCATGTGCCAGATTCGAGGAACCACATGCCTGCCCAGCAATTATTTCAAAGCTAGTTGGACAAAATGATCCCCGCCCACCACCCCCAGAGTGAGGAGATGGCACCTGCTGAAACCTGTTTTACATGAAAACCTCAATTATCAGCTCGCCTCACCTCAGATGCTAAGTCGCGTAGAGCCCTATCTAAAGAAGCATGCCCCATTGGGGCAGGTAAAGCTCATCACTACATAAACGCAAGCCTTTCATTCTCTTGTTTCCTATAAGCATTGTGGTGAATGGAACTACTGTTAATTCACCAGTGCACTGTGATATCATGTTACTGCTGTATTGTGTTACGTTATGTGTCTAACCCTGTGGGCTCCACCTATGGGCCATTGTACGGCTTCACCCACAGGGGGATATGTCGGGGCATGTACGGGCTCGCCCATGGCTCCACCCCTTACAGGAAGTATAAAGGCAGCTGACCTGCGGGGCCGCATTCATTGTTGTACCGGTCACAGGCAGGCTCAGTTGTAAGCTGATTAAAACCACGGTTTACTTCTCAACGTGTCTCTCAGTGAATTGATGGTCGCATCAATTTAATCAGCTTAAAATCCTACTATGGAATCATCCCTCAAACCTGATAGCCTGGAACTCGATCAACAGGCCGCGGAGGCGAGAGAAATTTATTTGCACCGGCTTCGATGCTTCAAGGCCCATCTCGCCGCGTTGTCTACGCCATCCATCACGGACGAACAGAAACTGAGTCTTCTCCACACATGGGTGAGCCATCGTATTTCTGTCCAGCTCGACGGCGCCGCGTCCTATACAGAGGCCCTCGCACTACTCGAACGCATATATGTACGGCCCGTGAATGAGATCCATGCGCGACACATCTTCACCACTCACCGCCAGCGCCCCGGGGAGTCGCTAGATGACTACCTACGCGACCTCAAAGCCCTCACGCGCAACTGTAACTACCAGGCCATTACAGTCCCTCAGCATATGGAGCTCGCTAGCCGAGACGTTTACGTGGCGGGGGTCCAATCGAACTATGTAAGACAGCGCCTGCTCAAAAAAGGGGCCCAGGACCTGGAGGACACGGTAACACTAGCTACATCTCTGGTGGTTGCGTTTCAGAGCCTTACTGCATTCCCCGCCGACCACGCGTCCCCCTCGTGGACCCCCGACCAGAGACTACCCCAGGCTTGTGCCGCGCGGCCACCTGCCCATCATGGGGGGCTGCCCTGCTATTTTTGAGGCCAGTCCCAACACCCCCAACAGCAATGCCCGGCCCGCAACGCGAACTGTAGTAACTGCGGGCGAAAAGGACACTTTGCCAAAGTCTGCCTGGCCAGGTCTAAAAACTCAAACTCACAGACCCGATCCACAGACCCAGAGGCCCGCAGACCCCGCAAAGTGGCAGCATGTCTGCCGACTCCACCTCCGCACAACATGTGCGACTCATGGGGGCCGCTATCTTGGCCATCCTCCCCCACGCGGCCAGCCACGTGCGATCCATGGGGGCCGCCATCTTGGACGCCATCGTCCTCACCGCCCGCCACGCTTGACCAACGGGGGCCGCCATCTTGGCCGCCATCTGCTACACCGCCCGAGATGTACGAACGGCATGGACAGCAGCCATCGCGGGGCCGCCCCAGCACCTCTGATCACGCCGCCGGCTACCCCCAGCTCAGCGCGGTCACCCTGGACCAGTCGCGACCGAAGCACCTCCGGAGCTCCATTATGGCCGTCCGGGTAAACGGGTACGAGACACCTTGCCTTTTCAACTCCGGGAGCACAGAGAGCTTCATTCACCCGGACATGGTAAGACGTTGTTCGCTCCCAATATTCCCGACGCAACAAACTATCTCCCTTGCCTCTGGGTCGCACTCGGTGCAAATCCAAGGGAGAACTACTGCAACCCTAGCGAACCAGGGTGCTGAGTACGCTAATTTTAAACTATATGTGCTCCCAGACCTCTGCGTTCCACTCCTCTTAGGACTCGATTTTCAGTGCAACCTCAGGAGCCTAACTCTTAAATTCGGGGGGCCCCTGCCCCCGCTCACCATATGCAGCCTCGCGACCCTAAAAATCGACCCTCCCCCCCTCTTTGCGAACCTCACCACCAATTGTAAGCCAGTAGCCACCAGAAGCAGGCAGTATAGCATGCAGGACAGGACGTTCATTAGGTCCGAGGTCCAGCGTCTCTTGCGGGAAGGGGTCATAGAAGCCAGCAATTGCCCCTGAAAAGCTCAGGTGGTGGTCGTCAAGACCGGGGCAAAGTTCCGGATGGTGGTTGATTACAGCCAGACCATTAACCGGTTTACACACCTCGATGCGTACCCCCTTCCCCAGATTGCAGACATGGTAAATCAGATTGCGCACTACCGCGTGTTCTCTATGGTAGATCTGAAGTCTGCATATCACCAGGTCCCAATCCATCCGGAGGACCATCACTACACGGCGTTTGAGGCAGATGGCCGCCTTTTCCATTTCCTCTGGGTCCCCTTTGGCGTCACAAACGGAGTTTCGGTGTTCCAACAAGCAATGGACCGAATGGTGGACCAGTATGGGCTGCGGGCCACGTTTCCGTACTTGGACAATGTAACCATCTGCGGCCATGATCAGCAGGACCACGACGCCAACCTCCACCGATTTCTCCAAACCGCCCAAAAACTCAACCTCACCTACAAGTAGAAATGCGTTTTCCGCACAACCAGGCTAGCCATCCTCGGCTACGTCGTGGAAAACGGGGTCCGAGGGCCCGACCCTGACTGTATGCGCCCCCTCCTCCAATTCCCTCTCCCTCACTGCCCCAAGGCCCTGAAGAGGTGCCTTGGATTTTTCTCCTATTACGCCCAGTAGGTCCCCCAGTATGCGGAAAAAGCACGCCCACTATTTAAGGCCACCATTTTTCCACTGGCAGCCGAGGCTCACCAGGCCTTCAACTGCATCAAGGCGGACATCGCCAAAGCGGTGGACGAGTCCGCCTCTTCCAGGTGGAGAGTGATGCCTCAGAGGACGCTCTCAACGCCACTCTCAACCAAGCAGGCAGACCGGTAGCGTTCTTTTCCAGCAACCTCACCAGCTCTGAAATTCGACACTCCTCAGTCGAAAAAGAAGCCCAAGCCATCGTGGAAGCCGTACGGCACTGGAGTCACTTCCTCGCTGGTAGGAGGTTTACCCTCATCACCGACCAACGATCGGTTGCCTTTATGTTTGACAATACGCAGTGGGGCAAGATCAAGAATGACAAGATCTTGAGGTGGAGGATCGAACTCTCCACCTATAACTACGATATAGTATATCGTCCTGGGAAGCTCAACGAGCCCCCAGATGCCCTGTCCCGCGGCACGTGCGCCAGCGCGCAAGATGACCGATTACGTGCTATCCACGATGACCTCGGTCACCCGGCACGCCCACTACATCAAGGCACGCAACCTGCCCTACTCCATTGAGGAGGTCAAAGCTGTAACCAGAAACTGCCAAATCTGTGCGGAGTGTAAACCGCACTTCTATCGACCAGATAAGGCCCACCTGGTAAAGGCGTCCCGGCCCTTTGAACGTCTTAGTATCGATTTCAAAGGGCCACTCCCCTCCAATAATCGCAACACGTACTTCCTGAACATCATAGGCGAGTTCTCCCGTTTTCCGTTCGCCATTCCCTGCCCCAATATGACCACTCCCACAGTCATCAAAGCCCTGCATAGTGTCTTCACCCTGTTTGGTTTCCACAGCTATGTCCACAGCGACAGGGGCTCGTCGTTCATGAGCGACGAACTGCGTCAGTACCTGCTCAGTAAAGGCATCGCCTCGAGCAGAACTACCAGCTATAACCCCAGGGGAAACGGGCAGGTGGAGAGGGAGAACGTGACGGTCTGGAAGACCGTCCTACTGACCCTACGGTCCAGGAATCTCCCGGTTTCTCACTGGCAGGAGGTCCTCCCCGATGCGCTCCACTGTATTAGGTCCCGCCTTTGCACGGCCACAAACCAAACCCCTCATGACCGCTTTTTTGTTTTCCCTAGGGGAGCTCCCTCAGGGGCCTCGCTTCCGCCCTGGCTGATGACACCGGGTCCAGTCCTCCTCCGAAAACATGTTCGGAGCCATAAGACCGACCCCCTGGTAGAGAGGGTCCAGCTCCTGCACTCCAACCCACACTATGCGTATATCAGACACCCCGATGGCCGGCAGGATACCGTCGCCCTCCGGGACCTGGCGCCTGCAGGCTCCAACACCACGACCACGACTGCACCCCCCACACTAGATCCCGTCCAACCTCCCATGTTCAGCGCCCCTACCCCTATCCAACCTCCCATGTTCAATGCCCCTACCCCGATATGGTTCTCGCGCTCCATAATGCAACACTTCGCATTATGAGCTATTGGCATAGTTTCGCAGCAGTTACATTTACCTGTATTACTGGACCAGGAACCCAGAGTCCTAAGCTAATACAATGGGCGGGATTCTCTCAGCCCGATGCCGGGCAGGAGAATCGCGGCAACTGGCATGAATTGCGCCACGCCGCCTTGATGCCGGGATGCGGCTCTACGGGGCCCCCCTGGCGATTCTCTGCCCGTCGCCATTCTAACATGCTGTTAGCCAGAGGGACCTCGGCGTGGAAGGATCCAGGGGTGGCCTGGGGGAGGTGGGGGAGGGGGGGTCCGACCCCGGGGGTGCCTCCGCTGTGGCCTGGCCTGCGATCGGGGCCCACCAATCGGCGGGCCGGTCTATCAGGCTGGGGGCCTCCTTTCTTCCACGCCTTGCCCTGTAGCCCTACGCCATATTGCGTTGGGGCCGGCGTGCAGAAGGGAGTCACTGCGCATACGCGCGTTGGCGCGGGTGCCACTGTGCATGCGTGCGTTGGCGCCGGTGCCACTGCGCATGCACGGACCCCGCGGCGCCCAGTTGACACCGGGATCGGCAGCTGGAGCAGCGTGGGTTGTTCCAGTGCCGTACTGGCCTCCTGTAGGGGCCAGAATTGCTGATCCTGAGGCCATGTCGGCGTTTACGACGGCGTCAACACTTAGCCTCAGGATCAGAGAATCCCGCCCATTGAATTTGGGTTCAAATCCCACCATGGCATTATTTGAACACAGCTTTTAAAAAATCGAGAACTCAAATGCTGGTATCAGTAAAAGCAAACATGGAGCTGTCGTATTAATGCAAAAGTACAACTGGTTGACTAATTTTTTTTAAATTTCTAAATTTAGAGTATCCAATTATTTTTTTCCAATTAAGGGACAATTTAGTGTGGCCAATCCACCTACCCTGCACATCTTTGGGTTGTGGGGGCGAGACACACGCAAACACGGGGAGACTGTGCAAACTCTACATGGACAGTGACCCGGGGCCGGGATCGAACCTGCGACCTCGGCGCCGTGAGGCAGCAGTGCTAACCACTGTGCCACCATGCTGCCCAACTGGTTCACTAGTGTAGGGAAGGAAAGTTTCTGTCCTTCCCCAATCCGGCCTAGATGTGACCCCAATCGCGTACCAATGCTGCTGACTCTTATGTTGCTCTCGGAAGTGTCTCTGCCAGCCACTGAGCTGCATTAAAACTCTACATAGAATAACCACATTGACAGCAGAGGTTGAAGAAGAACACCAGCCCATTCACGAGACAGCTAGGGATGGATAACAAATGTCATCCTTGTAGCAACACAAACATCCCGAGAGACTCGTAAAATTAATCTTTGCATCAACAATGACAACTTGCATATATAAAGCTCCTTTAACATAGGAGAACAATCACAGGAGCATCATCAGACTAATACTTCACGCCAAAGCCACTGGCGGGAGAGGGAAGCAAAGGTTTGGTCAGTGCGGTCGGTTGCGAGGAATATTGTGCTGAGCAGATGGGGAGAAACAAAGAGCTTTATGCAGGGAATTCCGCAGCTTAGGATCTAGGCAGCTGCAGGCACATCCATGGCTCAGCGAAGGAAGTGGTGGAACCGCACAAGGAGCCAGAATTGGAACAACACAGAATTCACGGAGAATTGTAGGCCTGGGGGAGTTTCATATCTCCTTGTGTCAAGACGCCAGAGATCGCAAAGTTTATAAGGCAGACTCTCCTGCATCCAAACCAGTTTTTATTATTTCACTCTTTGATACGCCCCTACCGGCCCAAAGCCCCAGGGCAGGGAAGCACATCTTATCCACCCCTCCCCCAATAATGCAGATAATATTCCAACTTACCATGTGCCACAGTGGAGGTGCTCCACTCAAAAAATCATTCAAAACGTCCTGCACAAGATTCTACCCCAGAGTTAATATCTGCACCAATGCAAACCTGATTTATATTGACACTGAAATCCCCAATTAAAATTTCCAGGAGTATACATTGCACAGACTGACATTGTTTACAATAAGCTCCTGTACTTACACAGCATATTCACCAAGCAGCCATGTACCAGAGTCCCAGCGACATACACTTGTATCAATCTGATTTGTTCTTCTGCCTGACTACAGTATGACTCTTGCAGCTATTTACAGGAAATGAGGTCTGGCTTGCTGAAATGCCCAGCAAAGTATGGCTGCCTGCCAGAAAAACTGCAGGCAAAACCCGACAGAGAGAACTTCTGAAGCTCCATTGACATAGCTGCCAAGTGAGAATATATCTGCGTTATTTTACAGGGAGCCAGCGATTAATTTAGCATTCCACATCCTTCCCACAGAGTCAAAATAAGTATCTCACTAAACCCTTTGCCCTTCCATCGCATACTTATACAGATTTCTGACCACTTCATAGACAGATGTACTGTGACAGAGATTTCTTTCATTTGTCACTGTGGTAGTCACCACTGATTGTATAATAGTTGTTATTAGAGGTAATACGGTAAGGCTCCTGTATTACAGGTATGGGGGTAAATCCCTGCCTGCTGGCTCCGCCCAGTAGGTGGAGTATAAATGTGTGTGCACACTGAGCTGCTCCCATTCTGGCAGCAGCTGCAGGAGGCCACACATGTCTGCTTAATAAAGCTTCGATTACTCTCTACTCTCGTCTCGTCGTAATTGATAGTGCATCAGTTTATTAAGCAGAGATATTACAGCGATGGAACTACGCACCAAGCCAGATCGCCGACAGCCGCACCCGCAAGCAGCCAATGCTAGGTCGGCCTTCGACCACTGGCTAGCTTGCTTCGAAAGCTACCTCGGATCAGCGACTGAACAACCCTCGGACGCACAGAAGCTCCAGATCCTGTACTCACGGGTGAGCTCCGAGATTTTTCCCCTTATCCGGGATGCGCCCACTTACCCTGAAGCTATGGAGCTTCTGAAAGGACACTATATCCGGCCGATCAACAAACTCTACGCCGGGCACCTCCTGTCCACGAGGCAGCAACTCCCCGGTGAGTCATTAGACGATTCTTGGCGTGCCCTGCACATCCTGGCGAGGAACTGCAATTGCCAGGCAGTTTCGGCTGCCGAACATACAGAACACTTAATCAGGGACGCTTTTGTTACGGACATGGGGTCGGCATACATCCGCCAGCACCTATTAGAAGGGGGTACGCTTGACCTCGCGGCGACCAGGCAACTTGCGAACTCGCTAACAGTAGCCTCCCGTAACGTACAGTCGTACGCCCCCGACCGCACAGCGCCCTCATGGACATCGTGGGCCCCACCAGCTGCCGCCCCCAGCCAACCCCAAGCTTGTGCCGCGTGGCAGCCAGCCAACTCCGGGGAGCCCAAATGCTATTTCTGTGGGCAAGCAAAGTACCCCCGGCAGCGCTGCCCGGCGCGGAGTGCAATCTGCAAGACCTGCTGGAAGAAGGGACATTTCGCTGCTGTGTGCCAGGCCCGGTCGATCGCTGCTGTATCTAGGCCCAGTGTTCCTGCACCCCCACTTGCAACCCGTGGGCGCCGCCATCTTCCTCCCAGCAGACCACGTGCGGCTCTTGGGCGCCGCCATCTTTAACGCCGCCCGCCATGTGTGTCCCGTGGGCGCCGCCATCTTTGGCGCCATTTTGGACAGTGCCTCAAGACCCTTGCTCGTCGGCCACTTCATCTGGCCATTCATCGCCTGCCACCGCCGCCGACCAGCCCGGGGCCTACCAACACCAGCCGCAGCTTGCCTCCATCAAGCTCGACCAGTCCCGGCCGCACAACCTCGCAACCGTGACGACGACAGTGAAAGTCGATGGGCACAAGACATCTTGCCTTCTTGACTCCGGGAGCACGGAAAGCTTCATCCACCCTGCTACAGTAAGGCGCTGCTCCCTCGCGGTACACCCCGTTACCCAGAGAATCTCCCTGGCCTCCGGATCCCATTCCGTGAAAATCCAGGGGTACTGCATCACCAGTCTCACCGTCCAGGGCGTAGAGTTCAGCAACTTCCGGCTCTACGTCCTCCCCAAACTTTGCGCTGCCCTGTTACTCGGCCTGGATTTCCGGTGCAACCTCTAAAGTCTAACTCTAAAATTCGGCGGACCCCTATCACCCCTCATCGTTTGTGGCCTCACAACCCTTAAGGTCGACCCACCTTCCCTGTTTGCAAACCTCACCCTGGATTGCAAACCCGTCGCCACCAAGAGCAGACGGTACAGTGCCCAGGACAGGACCTTCATCAGGTCAGAGGTCCAGCGGCTGCTGCAGGAAGGCATCATCGAGGCCAGCAACAGCCCCTGGAGAGCCCAAGTGGTAGTAGTAAAGACTAGGGAGAAACACAGGATGGTCATTGACTACAGTCAGACCATCAATCGATACACGCAGCTCGATGCGTACCCCCTCTCACGCGTATCTGATATGGTCAATCAGATTGCACAGTACCGGGTCTTCTCCACAGGGGACCTCAAATCTGCCTACCACCAGCTCCCCATCCGCAAGGCGGACCGCCAATACACTGTGTTCGAAGCAGAAGGCTGCCTTTACCACTTCCTAAGGGTTCCTTTCGGCGTCAGTTACGGGGACTCGGTCTTCCAACGTGAGATGGACCGAATGGTTGACCGGTACGGACTGCGGGCCACATTCCCGTACCTAGACAACGTCATCATCTGCGGCCATGATCAGCAGGACTACGACGCTAACCTCTTCAAATTTCTCCACACCGCTAAACTCCTTAACCTCACGTACAATAAGGAGAAGTGCATGTTCCGCACCAACCGCTTAGTCATCCTTGGCTATGTTGTGGAAAATGGAGTTCGAGGGCCCGACCCCGACCGCATGCGTCCCCTCATGGAACTACCCCTTCCCTACTGCCCCAAGGCCCTGAAACGATGCCTGGGGTTTTTCTCCTATTATGCCCAGTGGGTCCCTAACTACGCGGACAAGGCCCGCCCACTCATCCACTCCACGGTTTTTCCCCTGACGGCTGAGGCCCGCCAGGCCTTTAACCGCATCAAGGCAGACATCGCCAAGGCCACGATGCACACGGTCGATGAGTCCCTCCCTTTCCAGGTCGAGAGCGATGCATCGAACGTCGATCTGGCTGCCACCCTCAACCAGGCAGGTAGACCCGTGGCATTCATTTCCCGCACCTCCCCAACGCGCTCCACTCCATCCGATCACTACTCTGCACTGTGACTAATGAAACCCCCCATGAACGTCTCCTTGCCTTCCCTAGGAAGTCCACCTCCGGGGTTTCGCTCCCAACGTGGCTGGCAGCTCCAGGACCCGTTCTCCGCAAACATGTGCGGATCCACGAGGCGGACCCGTTGGTCGAAAGGGTACAACTTCTTCATGCGAACCCGCAGTACGCCTACGTGGAGTACCCCGACGGCCGCCAGGACACAGTCTCCCTCAGGCACCTGGCACCAGCTGGATCCCCACCCACGGCTCACCACCACCCGACCCCCCCCTCCGATTGCCCCGGCGCCACTCCCCCTCCCCCCAGCGCACCTCACTACAGCCCCGCCCCAGGACGATCCGTCCTCCCACTGGTTCCACCCGGGGATGAAGATGAGGACAACACGCTCCCGGAGTCACAGGCGACCAAGTCGGCGTCTGCATCACCACCGGGACTGAGGCGCTCACAGCGGAGGATCAAGGCACCCGACCGGCTGAATTTGTAAATTTTCACCAGACTGTAAACTTAAAATTTTCACAAACCTGTACATTTTTTTACACCACCCCCACTGGACTCTTTTTTAACAGGGGGTGAATGTGGTAGTCACCACTGAATGTATAATAGTTGTTATTAGAGGTAATAGGTTAAGGCTCCTGTACTACAGGTACTGGGGGAGATCCCTGCCTGCTGGCTCCGCCCAGTAGGCGGAGTATAAATATGTGTGCACACCAAGCTTTCCCATTCTGGTAGCAGCTGCAGGAGGCCACACATCTCTGCTTAATAAAGCCTCGATTACTCTCTACTCTCATCTCGTCTCATCAATCACTAAATATGAAATTCTGCATGAAGGTTTAATATTTCTCAGTTTGACAGAAAATGCCTTAAGAAAAGTCTTAAACTTTGATCCACATGTTTTTTCTATTCTTTTGAAAGACACACACTTATACGTAAAGTAAACTTCATGTCCAATTATTACCTACATCCTTGCATCATAGTGCTGTTATAGTCCTGTGACCAACATTTCTTTTTACAAAAGAGTGCAGGAATATATTTGTTGAAGTCCCAAAGCAGTTCTGCTATGCAGGGCGGGGTTCTACATTGGCTGTCGCCAAAATTGCAAAAGGGCGGAGAATAGGTTCTGATGCAAAAATTGCGTCAGGTGCTGATTTGTCGGCAAATGGCAATTCCCTATCACCTCGACAGTGGTGTCAATGTGGTCCGGAACGCACACACAGTAAACACTATTTGCATGTCATTAGTGGGCCCGACCCGGTATTCTCCGGGGCCTCCGCAATGCTCCGCCTCCGATGGGCCGAGTTCACGATGGCACGGTTCGCTTCTGCTTTTAAAAACCATGAAACTGGCGTCTTGGCCACTGAGGGAGAGAGGGGGTATGGAAAGTGTTCAATATCGCCATAGTTGTGCCGTTGGCCGGGGTGCTTCTGCCAGGGCTGGGAAGAATAGCGGGTGGTGGCCAGGAGGTGGGCTGTGGGGTTGGGGTGGAAGGGCACGGAACACCATTTCATCAGCCGGCAAGGTAGCCATGCAGCTGCACACACCGCTAAACGCCCACTGTGAACTTAGGGCCACTGGTTGTATAGGTGTCCCCCCCAGGCCATCCCCCTAGGAGCCCTCTGGCTCCAGCCAACCCACCAGTTGTATGGGCGCGCTCCAGCACAACCAGTGCCATCTTGTTGGTGGGATGGTGTGTGTGGGGAGTAAATTGTGTATATGCGCCTGCAGCTTGTCAGCCTCCCGAGTGTCAATCACGGACCCAGCGAATCCCGCACCATTTCTCATTGGAATTGATTGTGTTCCACGTGGCGCCAGTGCTAGCCCCTCCACAATTGCTGAATCGGTCCAGGTTCGGCGACAGTTTTGATGTCGTGAAAGTCCATGAATTCTGCATCGGCGTCAACACATAGTCTCAGAAACAGAGAATCCCGCCAGTGGTATCTGCAGGCGTTTTTTCTGAAATTCATTCACAGGCAATGAGAATTCAGATGAACTTGCATTTACATGGCACCTTTCATGACCACAGGATGTCCCAATGCACATTACAACCAGTTGGTACTTTTAAAGTGTAGTCTCTGCTGCAATGTAGGAATGGACACTAACAAGGTCAGCGTTTCATGGAATTCCCAGTTGCCCTTGAGATGGTGCTGGTGGATCTTCTCAAACTGCTGCAATTTCCATGGTAAAGGCGCTTCTAAATTGTTTTTACGGAGTTCCAGAATTTTAGCCCAGGGAACGGTGATAATGCGCCCAAGTCAGAGTGGTGTGTGACTTGGAGAGGGACTGCCAAGGTATTGGTGTTCCTGTGCATTTGCTGCCTTTGTCCATGTAGATGATGGAGATCTCAGATTTGGAAGTGCTGTAGAAGAGGCCTTGGTGGGTTGCCACATTGTATCCCGTGGTGAAATAAGATGATGGGTAGGTTGCTGAATAATCAAGCTGCTTTGCGCTGGATGGCGTCAAGCCTCCTGAACATTGCTGCCTTGGCAGAGATGGAATCAACAGCTTGGCTGTACACTTCCCGGGAACAATGCATAGTTCTAGGGAACAAGATCACTTGATGATAATTCCTTAGGGTTCTGGCCACATTAAATATTAGGTGGGCTAATGGAAGCACAGAATAAATTTGTGGTCTCACACTACTCTTTTTTTGGGGAGAATTCGCGCTCACATTGAACATGTCTGATGCATGTGGCCAGTAGCAATCTCCTGACTGACTTACCTCCCTCAGATCTTCCATGCACCAGGTTGCTGAGGGGTGGATATGCTTTTTGCCACAATTAATTGGAAAGTGATGCCTCTACTTGCAGACAGCAGTGGCAGTTTGCATCAGACTACATGTTAAAGAAGGATAAGGAAAATCTTCAGTCATAGGGCCAGGGAATACAGAGAAACTGTGAGGCCTCGCATGTTTGCTGGGGCCTCCCAAAGTGCTGCGCAGAATGGCTGAATGCAGAGGCATGATCACAGCACATGTAGTAGTGGGTCCTTCAGGCCATGGTGCCTCTAGCAGTGTGTAATGTGTTGGGTGTTCTGCATCACAAACAGGTCACCAACACTGGAAGTGGTGCAACTCTATTTTATTATAAGTTTAACTATATTAACATACTTGAACTGCGGGTAAATGCAATACCAGCTTTAACTGTTGACCCTTGCCTAATCCTAACCAGGTGATGCACTCAGCACATGGTGAATGTCTGTGTTGCAGGCTGTGAGCTCTGTGCTCCGAGCTGGCTGCTACTAGAATGAGCGGGAACTTTCCTGTCCCCTGTCTTTATAGTGCGTGTGCTCTCACTGGTGATTGGCTGCAATGTTGTGTATGCTGATTGGTCCCACTGCATGTCCATCAGTGTGTGTGTGTGTGTGCGTCTGCACCATAATATACTGGTGTATATTATGACAGTGTGATGTGTAAAGCTGACAAAAAAACGTTTAATCCCATCCTTAAAGTTACAACGCCAATGCACAGAGTGGACAGGACAAATCCTTAACCCATCTCATTGTTTGCTCCAAAACTCAATTCAAATTCAAATAGAAGCTAATTCATGGTCTCCACAAGAGAGACATACAAGATCCAAGCTGACAAAGAAAAGGCATTGCACCTCATCTTGGGCTTGATCTGATGCTTGATCATAGCCAAAAGGCTGAGAAGCGATAACGTGTAAAGCTTTTGATGGTTTCAGTCCACTGAGTGTTTCATGTTCTGCTGCGTTTGGCTTTTTAAAAAAATTGTTCTCAAGGTGTGGGCATGGCTGACATGACATGATATACCTAGCTCGTGAACCTGTTTTTAGAACCACTGCAATCCTTATGGTGCTAATAGAAAGGTAGTACCTAACCCAGGTATAGGGGAAGGGTCTGTTTTCATCACGCCTCACACTATGATTCCACCATTACCTACACGTCTCAGTCCAAACTCTTTAACGCTCCAGGTCCGTGGATCTTTGGTTCTGCTAGCTGTCTGAGATCCAGAAGCAAGGGAGCAACTCAATAGGATCATACAGCATGGAAGGAGACCATTCAGCCCATCACACCTGTGCTGGACCTTTGAAAAAGCTATCCAATTAGTCCCACATCCCTACAGTTCCCCACAGTTCTGCAAATGTTTCCTTTTCAAGTATGTGCTCAATTCTGGTCTCCAGAGTACAAAAAGGATATGAAGTTACTGGATAAGGTGCAAAGGATGTTTACAACTGTGATACCAGAGTCAGAACTATCAGTAAAGAAGGAAGTGGCTGGGATTCTTTACTCTGGAAAGGTTTGAGAGGGTAGTTGTGGAGATTGGGGTTTCCATTTCTGGGGAAATTCAAAACGAGGGGTTCATAAGATCATCATTGAAAGAACTGAGGCAGAGGAGAGATACAACAGGAGTCATGCTTCCACAAGAACGGTGGTGGGCAAGACCATCAGGTTGCTGAAGATGTGCTTCTGATGCCTTGACCAATCTGGGGGATCATTGCAATAACCATCAGAGTGTGTCTCCCTCAAACTTGTCACATGCTGTGCCTTGCACAATCTAGCTCTGACAAGGGGATAGCCAGTGGAGGCTGAGGAGAGCGAGGCAGGGCTGCAGACCAGGGAGGGTGAGTCCAGTGATGAGTCTGAGGGTCAACTGGGATCACACCGAGTGAAGACATTGAGGCAAACAACATGAACACTCTGGGGAAAGGAACGCTAGGGATGGATTGATCCATCGAACCTTCAGCTAGGCATCCAAGGCATGGAGGCTGACACAATCCAATGGCAATATCTCACTCAAGAGCCCAACCCAGAAATGCTGCACCAAACAAAGCCTTCAGCTTTCAAACCTGTGCAACATCTTGCCAACATAGAAAGCATGCAGCCAACTCAGCCCACTGAATAGAGAAAAATGTTTATGTGACTTAACAGAACAACAGCATACAAATGTGTCAAACCTAACAGAAAACGCAAAGTAATGAAGACAAAAAAAACCATCACCCATGACATGCCCCTGTTGTGCTTAAGGTGCCTTAAACTATGTCTGTGTGCGCTACGTCTTAGTGCCCCTCTTACTGCCAGCGGCATTGGAGGCAACCTGCTGATTTTGCTGTCATGGTGGCTCTGATAACCTTTGGAAGAACCTTTGGAAGAGACAATAGACAGCTTGTCCGCCAGGGTGAGGTGTATCAGCACTTTCCTGCTCACCATTGATGATCCATCTCTCACAATGGCAGTGACCTCCTGAGATGTGTTGACTTGCAGGTCTGAGTGCGACCCCTGGAACCACTCAGTTGTTCCAGAAGCAACCTCTCCATGTCAATCGCCACTCTCTCAATGGAAGAGGACATGCACTCGTTTCTCAGGGACGGCGCAGTGCTCGTTCCGCATTGACTCCTCCATGACAGAGACCAGGGCACGCAGACTCATGGATCTCTGCCAGATCTCCCCGTGCATGCCGCTGGATGTACAGCATCTGCTGCCTGATGGACACCTCCAGAGGCTTATCATCCACCTCAGACTCAGTGTGGTCCCAGTCTTTAGCAATGCTCCCACTGTCGGTGCCCTGAGACCTCTCTGCCTCTGCAAGCTTCTCACGTCAATTTGCTGCACCCTCAGCACATTGCACTATTTGGGAAGCTGCCAACCTAATGCCCACCAATGTGTAATTATCTGCACTGCTGCCTGGTTCCAAGAGAGGGTGTGACACTGCAGGAGCAATGTCTTCCTGGGAGCTTAACAGGAAACCTCAGGGTCGCCAGCTGCTCTTACAGATGGCGCATCCACGGAAGGAAGCATAAGGATCAGTAAATTCAACCATCATAGTGTCTATGTATTTTAGGCAGGCGGAAGAGAGAATGGAGAACTGATGGATGGTGCCATCTGCAATGGAGCTTCAATGGGCACTCTGGTTGCGGCAGTTCACATTCCGATGACAGTAGCCCATAATGTGTCCAGTAGCTGTGGCACACGCATCTGTGAACTGCACTCATACCTCCGTCCGAGACTCCCACCACACCATGACCAGAGGAGCGAGCTGGCTGCTGGCACTCCAGCTCATCACTTCCATGCTTTGTGGGGACTAGCACATTTGGCACTCCTCCCACAGTTCTGCAGCGCTCCGCAGCATTATGACCTGTCTTTTCCTGACAGGGAACAGTAGAATACCTCATTAGTGTTTCATCTCCCTTTACAGCTTCCTGCGCCCCAGGCATTAAGCAGGCCATTTCACTATGGCACACCTCAGCCTCCAATGGGCTGAGGCCAATCATGCTGATGCTCCAGCCTTGTCAGAGAAGGCTTCAATACCAGTTGGCAAACACACTCAGACCCCTGAGTGCTTAGACAAACGGGAACCTGACTACACTTACCAACACAGGTCCATGCCAACTCTGCACATACCCTTCCGGCTGCGGAATATCATTGAACCTTTTATGGCACTGAAGCCACATGCGGCGTATCACATCGCGCCCACCAACCTAGGCTGTGACCTCTGCCCAGGATCTTTTGGTCAGGTGGGGGTGGGCCTTTTCTTGCCATGCCTGGGCATGGGAGTTTGCCACCTGTCACTGACTCCCAGGCACTCTCGAAGAAATAGAGGGCAGAGTGCCCACCCAAATTGACCTCCCACCTCCCATGAGCACCAGGGACTGAGGCCATGAATGCGGAACAGGGGCAGTTTTTGGCATCCTCCCAGGCCACTCCCTCAGCCTTCCCATGACTCCTGGCAGCCTTCAGGGAGCTGTCTTTTCTGTCAGATCCCCATCCCCTCGTGCAGCGCAAACCCAACTGGCACACACGGTTCATGCTGGGCAGGTCTTAATTGGTCATCCAGCGGATATCACGATAACATTGCCACCTTGGTCAGGAGCGGGTTTTACACCCGTTTCCGGCCGCTGTAACTTCAGGTGCACCCTGAGGGTAAAATTCAAACCATGGATATGTATAAACGGAAACCAGGCGAGGACATGAGGGAGTACGAAATAGAAGGATTTGGCGATAGAATTCGATGAATTAAGGTGATAATAAGCTCATGTGCAGCATACACACTGGCATAGATCAGTTGGGCTTTCGGATATTTTCCTAAGCTAAAGGTGCTACAGAAATGCAAGCTACTGATAAATAACTTATTTTTTGTGCTGTTACTTCAATGAGAGTATGTATCCAGTGTCCAAGAAGAAAAGTTAAAACCGGCTGTAGACATTGGAGGAGACCCACATAAACGTCTATTTCCATTTTAAGTGAGTATATCTGTGCTTCCAAAATGAGTCATATGGACCAACAATTGTAGTAATATACTGAAAACTATTTGCAACTGGAAGCACACTCCACTTATCTGGTTAGGCAATAACCTAATTGTAAAGGACGTGTTGACATCCTCTGGAATTTCCTCACACAGTAACTACTCAATGTCATGGGAGGCTGGATCTCTCTTGTTTGCCTTTAACTGGGTCAATTCACAACAGGCTGACTCATTCTGTAAAAAAAACCTTCCTTGATTACCATGTTTCAGTGATACGTACTAAAGAATAACCTCGGCAGCTACTTTTAAATTGTCTTTTCTTCAACTGTACAGCGCAGCGAGGTGATTTAACTGTCTGCTGGTAGAAATGTATATCCATGCCTTCCATAACTTTGGTGCCTGCAGGCTAATCGTACAGGGTTAAGGATCTAGGAGCCAAAAGTTCAAACGTCATCATGGGAAATTGTGAAACTGCATTAAGTCTGTTAATCTGTGGAATTTGCATGAAAGCTTCCAGATTGTTGCAAAACCCAATCAGTTCACCAAACTTCCCCCACCAGGGGAGAGAACTTCACCACTCCTCTTCCATCTACCCCATACATGATCCAATTTTACACTATGTTTACCTTGTGGCCTTTTAACACATCCACTAAGTTCAGTAAGGAGAAGATAATTGGACTGGCCACTCAGCAATGATCCAGGCACATCAAAGCTGAGAGAAAGAGTTGCAAAACTGACCAACAGCTCTGACTATGCTCACAGAGCTGCTGCCCACAGTGGGGTCATTCCACCTAATGCTACTCTGATTACTGCCGACTAGAACGATGACAGTATTTGCTTTCTCTCCTGCTCTGCCACATATACACTGGCGAGCTTGAAGATTGGGCATTGAATTTCCATTTTTTGGTTGTTACCGGAAAATAATAATCTTTATTGTCACAAGTAGGCTTACATTACCACTGCAGTGAAGTTACTGTGAAAATCCCCTAGACGCCACATTCTGGTGCTTGTTTGGGTACACAGAGGGAGCACAGAGGGAGCATTCAGAATGCCCAAATTACCTAACAGCACTCTCACATAAGATAAAAACAAATTGGAAATGGATTGGAATGGAATGGAATGGAAATTGGAATGGAAATGGAATGGAAACTGCTTATTGTCACAAGTAAGCTTCAAATGAAGTTACTGTAAAAATTAGTGCGATAATGGAAACTAAAACAGAAACAAAAAATGCCGGACAATCTCAGCAGGTCTAACAGCATCTGTGTGGTGGTATGTATTAGGGGTAATACGATACACCATGAATGCCGAGGAGCTATTGGAGGACAGATGCTGGGTCCCGATTGGATCTGCCGCCTACTGGGCTCCACCCAGATAGGCGGGGTATAAGAACCCGGTTTACTCCCTGCAGCTGCATTCTGTGACTGAGCTGCTGGGGAACAAGTCTGAACAAGTCTGCTCAATAAAGCCTCGATTGATGTTCTCTCCGTCTCGCCTCGTGTGTGATCGATGGTGCTACAATTTATTGAGCAGACTTAAAAAGGAATATGGAGCTCCGGATCACCCCGGAGTGCCTGCAAATCGGCCCCCAAGCAGCTAATGCAACATCGGCGTTTAAACACTGGCTTGCGTGCTTTGAGGGGTACCTCCGAACGGCCCCCGGCAGACCAACGGAAGACCAGAAGATGCAGGTCCTGCATTCCAGAGTGAGTCCCGAAATCTACGCACTCATCGAGGACGCGGAAGAATTCCCAGCGGCGATCAACTTGCTGAAACAGACCTACATTAGGCCCGTCAACCAGGTCTACGCACGCTACCAGCTCGCGACGAGATGACAAATCCTCGGGGAATCGCTGGACGAATTCTTCAATGCACTGACGATCCTGGGAAGAAACTGCGACTGCCCAGCGGTAACGGCGAATGAACATACGGACCTCCTGATCAGAGACGCTTACGTAGCAGGTTTGGCATTGTCGCAAATTCGCCAGAGACTTTTAGAGAAAGACTCTCTCGGACTCACAGAGGCACGGGCCCTTGCAGCCTCCCTCGACGTGGCCTCCCAAAACGCCCGCGCCTATGCCCCCGACCGCACTACAGCCCCTTGGGCTCGGTGAACCCCCGCCGCGACCGACCCCCCCGGCACACCCCATCCCTCCGCAAGCGTGCGCGGCCAGAATCCCAGCCCACCCGGGGGGGCCCCGCTGCTACTTCTGCGGGCAGCCGAAACACCCCCGCCAGCGCTGCCCGGCCTGCTCGGCCACTTGTAAAAGCTGCGGCAAAAAGGGGCACTACGCAGTGGTGTGCCAGTCCCATGGGGTCGCCGCTATCTCCGGGGAACAAACGGGACCACGGGCTCAACCCCCCAGCGACCCACGGGCGGCCAACGGGCGCCACCATTTTGGACCCCCGACACCACGAGGGGGGGACGGGCGTCGCCATCTTCCTACCCACGGGCCGCGTGCGATCCATGGGAGCGGCCATTTTGTCCACCCCCGGCCTCGTGCGATCCATGGACGCCGCCATCTTGGCTGACAGGCAAGGACCCCAGTGTGGACGACTCCACATTGCCTGAAGACAACGATCTGATGCACCAACCACGTTTGGCATCGGTGACCCTCGACCAGTCGCGGCCCCGGACAACGACAAAGGTGCTGGTGAACGGGCACAATACGCCATGTTTGATCGACTCGGGGAGCACGGAGAGTTTTATTCATCCGGACACGGTAAGACGCTGTTCCCTGGTAATTCGGCCATGCACCCAAAAATTTTTCCTGCCGGCGGGGTCCCACTCCGTTGCAATCAAAGGGTTCTGCATCGCAAACCTAACGGTGCAGGGGAGAGAGTTCAAAAATTACCAGCTGTATGTCCTCCCCCATCTCTGCGCTCCCACTCTCCTGGGGTTGGACTTCCAATGCAACCTCCAGAGTTTAACATTTAAATTTGGCAGCCCTATACCCCCATTGACTATCTGCGGCCTCGCTACACTCAAGGTCGAACCGCCCTCCTTGTTTGCGAACCTCACCCCGGATTGCAAACCCGTCGCCACTAGGAGCAGACGGTACAGCACCCAGGACCGGACGTTTATCAGGTCCGAAGTCCAGCGGCTGCTGAAGGAAGGCATAATCCAGGCCAGCAGTAGTCCCTGGAGAGCTCAGGTGGTAGGAGTGAAGACAGGGGAGAAGCAGAGGATGGTCGTAGACTACAGTCAGACCATCAACAGGTACACGCAGCTAGATGCGTACCCTCTTCCCCGCATATCCGACATGGTCAATCGGATTGCACAGTACAAGGTCTCCTCCACCGTGGACCTTAAGTCTGCCTACCACCAGCTCCCCATTCACCCCGGTGACCGCAAGTACACTGCCTTCGAAGCAGACGGGCGGCTATACCACTTCTTAAGGGTTCCATTCGGCGTCACGAACGGAGTCTCGGTCTTCCAACGGGAGATGGACCGAATGGTTGACCAGCACGGTTTACGGGCCACGTTCCCGTACCTCGACAACGTCACCATCTGCGGCCACGACCAGCAGGACCACGACGCCAACCTCCGCAAATTCCTCCAGACCACTAACGCCCTCAACCTCACCTACAACGAGGAAAAATGCGTGTTTAGCACCGACCGTCTAGCCATCTTGGGCTACGTAGTGCGTAATGGAGTGATAGGCCCCGACCCTGAATGCATGCGCCCCCTCATGGAGTTCCCTCTTCCCCACTGTGCCAAAGCCCTGAAACGCTGCCTAGGCTTCTTTTCTTATTATGCCCAGTGGGTCCCCCACTAAGCAGACAAGGCCCGCCCACTAATCCAGTCCACTACTTTTCCCCTGTCAACAGAGGCCTGCCAGGCCTTCAGCCGCATCAAAGCGGATATCGCAAAGGCCACGATGCGCGCCATCGACGAGTCCCTCCCCTTCCAAGTCGAGAGCGACGCATCCAACGTAGCTCTGGCGGCCACTCTCAACCAAGCGGGCAGACCCGTGGCCTTTTTCTCCCGGACCCTCCACGCTTCAGAAATTCGCCAATCCTCAGTAGAAAAGGAGGCCTAAGCCATAGTGGAAGCTGTGCGACATTGGAGGCATTACCTGGCCGGTAGGAGATTCACTCTCCTCACTGACCAACGGTCGGTAGCCTTCATGTTCGATAATGCACAGCGGGGCAAGATAAAGAACGACAAGATCCCGCGGTGGAGGATCGAACTCCCCACCTACAGCTATGAGATCTTGTACCGTCCCGGAAAGCTGAACGAGCCGTCCGATGCCCTATCTCGCGGCACATGTGCCAACGCACAAGTGGACTGCCTCCAAGCCCTCCACGAGGACCTCTGCCACCCGGGGGGGTCACTCGCTTCTACCACTTTATAAAGGCCCGCAACCTCCCGTACTCCGTCGAGGAGGTCCGAACAGTCACCAGGAACTGCCAAATCTGCGCAGAATGCAAACCGCATTTTTTCAGGCCAGATAGAGCGCACCTGATAAAAGCTTCCCATCCCTTTGAACGCCTCAGTCTGGATTTCAAAGGCCCCCTCCCCTCCACCGATCGCAACACGTACTTTCTTAACGTCGTTGACGAATACTCCCATTTCCCCTTCGCTATCCCCTGCCCCGACATGACCGCGGCCACGGTCATTAAAGCCCTCTGCACCATCTTTACCCTGTTCGGTTTCCCCGCCTACATCCATAGCGATAGGGGGTCCTCCTTCATGAGTGACGAGCTGCGTCAATTCCTGCTCAGCAAGGGCATAGCCGCGAGCAGGACGACCAGCTACAACCCCTGGGGGAACGGGCAGGTAGAGAGGGAGAACGGAACGGTCTGGAAGACCGTCCTACTGGCCCTACGGTCTAGGAGTCTCCCAACTTCCCGCTGGCAGGATGTCCTCCCGGACGCTCTCCACTCCATCCGGTCCCTGCTGTGTACCACCACGAACCAAACGCCGCACGAGCGCCTCCTTGTCTTCCCTGGGAAGTCCGCTTCTGGAACGACACTTCCGACCTGGCGGGCAGACCCGGGACCCATCCTGCTCCGGAAACATGTGCGGGCGCACAAATCAGACCCACTGGTGGAAAAGGTATATCTACTCCACGCCAACCCACAGTACGCCTATGTGGCGTTCCCAGACGGCCGACAGGACACGGTCTCTCTGCGGGACCTGGCGCCCGCCGGAGCTCCCCATACCCCCCCAACATCAATCACCACCCCCTCACTCCCGCCGGTGCACCCCACAGCCACCCCCTTCCCAGGGGGATCGGCTCTCCTCCCAGGCCCATCCAGGGGTAAGGAAACAGAGAGGGACAGCGCGATGCTCCCAGAGTCGACCGGACCCGAGCCAGAACCACCACCACCACCCGGGCTGAGACGATCGGAAAGGGCGACCAGAGCACCATCTCGACTCATCAAGTCGACTTAAGATGTATATAATTCAGTGGCCCAGTAAAGCGACATTGTTGTAAATAGTTAACGCTGCAAATCGGGTAAAATGTGAATAATTCAGTGGCCCAGTAAAAGCGGCATGGTTGTATATAGTTCAATGGTTAAGGTACCGACCCTGTAAACCCCTACCACCATACCACCCACCACCCCGCCGGGTTCTTTTTAACAAGGGGAGAATGTGGTGGTATGTATTAAGGGTATACGATACACCATGAATGCCGAGGAGCTATTGGAGGACAGATGCTGGGTCCCGATTGGATCTGCCGCCTACTGGGCTCCATCCAGATAGGCGGGGGATAAGAACCCGGTTTACTCCCTGCAGCTGCATTCTGTGACTGAGCTGCTGGGGAACAAGTCTGAACAAGTCTGCTCAATAAAGCCTCGATTGAAGTTCTCTACGTCTCGCCTCGTGTGTGATCGATGGTGCTACAATCTGTGGAGAGAGAAGGGAGCTAACGTTTCAAGTCTAAACCTGTAAAGCACTTTTGATGTCTTGGGGTTGTGGAAGACTCTTTGGCAAAGCCAAGACCCGAATAGTTAGTTCGGTTCTCTCTCCACAGATGCTGTCAGACCTGCTGAGATTGTCCGGCATTTTCTGTTTCCACTTCTCTCACGTTCCTTTTGGGTTGTAACTTAAAATCTAAAGATCTTAATCTTAATCTTTAGTTATTGGATTTTAAAAAAAATCATGCTTGGCTTTCTGATAATGTTCTGCTGTGCATGACCAAGTATGAACATCATGTCCGGGATTCTCTGAGGCCGCGCCGGGTCGGAGAATCACTGGGGGGGGGGGTGCGCAAATCTCGCCACGCTGCTCCAACAGCAGGCCGCCGATTCTCCGGTCACCGGAGAATCGGCGCCGGAGAATCGGCGACATTCGCTCTGGCGCGGTCGCTGCAGCATCAATCGTGGGCCGTTGAAAGCGGCCCCCATGGCGATTCTGCGCGCTCGACGGGCCGAGTGACGGCCAAGTTCCGCCGAGTCCCGTCGGTGTCGTTCGCGTATGGTCCTACCCGGTGGGACCTCGGCGTTTTGGCTGCGGGGGCTGTCCTGGTGAGGGGGAGTGGGGGGAGCCAACTCTTGTGGGGGGGGGGGGGGGGTGAGCCTTCACGGTGGCCAGGTCCGCGATCGGGGGCAACCAATCGGCGGTTGCGTAATTCCGGGGGGGGGGCTATGTTCCTCCGCGCCGGGCCCCTGTCGGGCTCCGCCATGTCGCAAACGCGAGCCGGCTTTTGGCACCAGAGCAGCGCACAGGACTCCACCATCATTTTAGCCCCCGAGGACGGGGAGAATAATTGGGCCTGGAGACCCGTTTAAGCCGGCGTCGGTCGCGACGGTTTTGACGCCAGCGTCAACACTTGCCCAGGGTTTCAGAGAATCCCAGCCCATGTACTGTGTCTGTCACAACCCCAAGACATCAAAAATGCTTTACAGGTTTAGTCACTGTAGTAATTAATGTTAAGGAATGCAGCAGCCAAATTGTACACAGTAAGATCCAACAATTCAATAATGTGATAATGACTAGATAATTCATTTTATTGATCTCCATCCTTCCCAGGGATCTCTTATGCCCCACCTCATTCTTCCCTAATGTTTCTGAGCTGATACTTTGGACAAAGTAACAGGTTGGTCAAAAGTAACAGTTATCCAGAATGTACAGCTGGCAAGCCGGCGGGGTGTGACAGAAAAGCTGCCCCCCCACAGTCTGTGTTCAAGGGGCCCGGGCTCGGATTTTCACCTCAGCCACCGGCACACACTCCACCCCCATAACCCAAAACCAGAAACCGCGCCGCTCCACCTCCGCCTCTCACCTCACTGTTTCGGCTTCGGAGGATCACGGCCCTGGGATGGCGAGATAGCCGAGTGCCCAACATAGAAATCAAATGATCCCGCAGAGCCAGCAGCCTGAGTCCAACCGGAGGAATCTAACAACCCAAGCTGTGAGAGGCCGCCCTCTCCCTTCACACTGCAGGCAGAGAACAGCAGTAAACCAGTACAGCAAGACAATCCCTTCCTGGTCATTCTTTTATCTACAGTAAGAAGTCTTACAACACCAGGTTAAAGTCCAACAGGTTTGTTTCGATGTCACTAGCTTTCGGAGCGCTGCTCCTTCCTCAGGTGAATGAAGAGGTCTGTTCCAGAAACATATATATAGACAGATTCAAAGATGCCAGACAATGCTTGGAATGCGAGCATTAGCAGGTGATTAAATCTTTACAGATCCAGAGATGGGGTAACCCCAGGTTAAAGGAGGTGTGAATTGTGTGAAGCCAGGACAGTTGGTAGGATTCTTTTGTCTAAATAGAGACCCCGTGCCTCGTTCTCCTTCTTACTCCACTTCATTCCGCGCTATATTTCTGTTTAATTTCTTTTTTTCCCTTTGCAATTGTTAAAACATTCATATTAAAATTTAACACAAACATTTGACACAACGCTATAACCCTGAAATAATTTGAGTGATCGCATTTTTACAATTAATTGACCCTGGTCTGAAACACCATCGAATTTAATCATTTGCAGTCAATTAGGTATTTTATTAAATTGTGAAACACCAGCGTACTCTCTATTATTTTGTTTTGGGCAATTTAGGTGTACAGCCATCGAGTCTGCAATCACCCTCCAAAACAGCACTCTATCCAAGCCCACACCACCCCCGCCCCCGCCATATCCCCATAACCATTGATCAAGGCCAACCCACCTAACCTGCACATCTTTGGACTGTGGGAGGAAATCGGAGCACCCGGAGGAATCCCACACAGAGACAGGGAGCACCAACAAACTCCAGATGGTCGCCCAAGGCTGGAATTGAACCCGGGTCCCTGGTGCTGTAGACAGCAGTGCTAACCTCTGTGCCACATGTGCAGTAACTTAAAGGGATGGCAGAACTAGGTACTAAATGTTCACGGATAGAAGGCAACAACTTCTGGCCTTGTGGGTAACGACGGTGGCTCTAATGACTAAGCAGAATATTGCAGTGCTGGAGCTAAAGGATGTTCTGGATGGGTTCAAAGAGAGAATCTATTTAGTTATGAGTTAAGAAAAATAGAGGTGTCATAATACTGCTGGGTTTAATTTGTAGGTCACCAACTAGTTGGAAAGATATAGAGCAGTAAATTTGCACGGATATTTGTCAGGTAACAGGTAGTTTTAAGTAATCTATGTTCAGTGGATATTAAAAAGAAGATATAAATTTAAGTGAGTTTCATTTAGTTTTTCTGTGTATGAAAGGGTTAAACTTTAGTTAGACTCATGTTAAACAAAGGTGTTTGCATGTATGGGGGTTTCGGTTTCATTTCAAATTGTTTATATTGTGTTTTGAAAGTTACAACATGAAAAGCAAAAAGAGCTTAAAGAAGGACTGGGCTGTTGCTTAGCAACCAGGGGCCACCTTTAAGTTAGCAAGACCATTTGAGTTTAATTTTAACTGGACCCAAGACAGCTTGGAGCTTAGCAACTGGAGAGGGAACAACTCCCACAGCTCTGCTGGAAGCAGAAGCAAAAGTAGGATAATGGAAGAAAGCAAGTCCCAGAAACTAAAGAACAGCTAGTTCCAGAAACTTGGGAATGAAAAGACACATTTCAGGAAGACTGAAGTCAAAGGGACAAAGGGAACTGGAACATGAACAAGTAAAAGGCAGAGAAAGTGCTCTGAGTTAAACAGACAGTTGCAAGAACCAGATTTAAAGTGGGGAACAAGACATCCGAAATAAATCAAAAGTTTGGTGACTTCTTAATACAGCCAGTGAAGCAGTGATGTTCTACTGGAATGGCTGAGCACGTGAGAGATTGTATCGAAGCTTGAATCCATGTGTCAATTCAAGGCAGAGAAATACTGAAGGGAGAGTTGGAAATCCTGGAAGTGGATCCTTGCTGAGAAAAAGCATTGCTGGAAGATGATTCTAAGACATGTCTTTAGAGAGTGGAGTTTGGGAAACACTTGTGTGCAAGTCAGAGTCCAGTGAGGCCAGTTGGCTCATGGTGTAAGAATCATCCATGGGGGAGTGGAGAGGGGGGAATTTGAGGAGAAATCCACAGAAGTTCAATTTGGTGGCATCTGCTACTTGGTTAAAGAGTGGGGTGTGTCTGACCACAGTTGGCCTGTTAATTTACAGGGAGGACTGTGTTTACTGAAAACCTTATAGCATAAGATATATTTTGTAACCTGTGTTATCCTTTAAACCTGCGTACTTTGTGAAGATAAGTGGGAGTGAAGGAGTATTGTATTATAGTCAAACTTTTCATGTTTAATAAATGTTTTTTGTTGTTGTTAAAAGCTAATTGGCAATCATGTGACTGTTCATCCACATTTTCTAAAGAAAAAGTAAACATTACGATCTTTTGAGCTAGGGTTCCATTCTGGGATTTTCCGGTCCAGTAGTAACACCAACTGGAATTGTAACACATTACATAGGCATAGACAGTAGTGATAATTGAGGAATTTAACTATCCCAATATATACTGGGGTAATATATATTGGGATAGTTAAATTCCTCAATTATAGTGTAAAGGGCAGAGCGAGGGAAGAGTTTCTGAAGTTCAAGATAATTTTTTTCATCAGCATGTTTCCAGTCTAACAGGAAAGGAGGAATTGCTGGATTTGGATGTGGGGATCAAATGCCAGTTAGGGAATTTTTAGGAACCGTGGTCACACTATCATAAGGTCTAGGCTAGTCATGAGAAAGGACAAGGGGCAATCTAGAATGAAATAAACCTGGATTGGAGAAGGGCCAATCACATTGGCATAACAAGATCTGCCCCGGTTAAACTGGAGACATAGATTAGCCAACAAAACTAACAAAGAGGAGGTAGTTCAGGTACAGTTGAGGTACATTCCCACCTGCTTCAAAGTTAGGGCAAGCTAAATCAGAATCCCTGGATGACAAAATTAAGATGAAGCAGAGAAAAATGAGCAGAAGACAGATGGCAAGTTAATAACTTAAGTAAGAACCAGGCCGAAAGTTCAGAGAGGAAGTGTAAAAGGAACTTAGTGGGTCAAGGGGGAAGTATGTAAAAAGATTGGGATTGGCAGCTCACAGAAAGGGGAATCCAAAAATCTTCAATAGCATATAAATAGTAAAATGGTATTTTAGAGAAGGGATGGCGCCTGTTCGAAGCCAAAAGGGCAAACTATGCACGGAGACAGAGACATGACTAAGGTATTAAATAATCTCTCTATACCAAAGAAGATGTTACCCAAGTCATAGTGAAAGAGGAGGCAATTAAGATACTCAAATGGTTAGCACTGCTGCCTCACGGCGCCGAGGACCCAGGTTCAATCCCAACCCTGGGTCACTGTCCATGTGGAGTTTGCACATTCTCCCTGTGACTGCATGGGTCTCACCCCCACAACCCAAAGATGTGCAAGGTAGGTAGACTGGACATGCTAAATTGCCTCTTAATCGGAAAAATGAAAATGAAAAACAGACACTTGAATAGGACAAAAATCCAAAAAAGGAGGTATTAGAAATACCGGTTGTACTTAAAGTTGATGGGAGGCATCTTGGGATGCTGAAGGAATTAATGGCACTGGCCATAATCTTCCAATCTTCCTTAGATACAGGCATGGTGCCAGAGTACTGGTGAATTTAAAATGACATGCCCTTGATCAAAAAGGATAGAGATGCTAACCCCGAGAACAATTTACAGTCACTTGGACAAGTGCAGCTTATTTAGGAAAAACCAACCTGGAATTTGTTTAAAGGTGAATTTTGTTGAACCAAAGTGTTTTGAGAGGGTTGATAAGGGTATTGAGGATGACTTAGTGTATACAGACTTCCAACTGGCATTTGATAAACTGCCACATAATATACTTGTCAGTCCGGTCAGTTAGTGGGCAGCATAGTAGCACAGTGGTTAGCACTGTTGCTTCACAGCTCCAGGGTCCCAGGCTTGATTCCCGGCTTGGGTGACTGTCTGTGCAGAGTCTGCACATTCTTCCCGTGTCTGCATGGGTTTCCTCCGGGTGCTCTGGTTTCCTTCCACAGTCCAAAGATGTGCAGGTTAGGTGGATTGGCCATAATAAATTGCCCTTAGTGTCCAAAAAGGTTGGGCGGGGTTACTGGGTTATGGGGATAGGGTGTGGGCTTCGGTAGGCTGCTCTTTCTAAGGGCCGGTGCAGACTCGATGGGCCAAATGGCCTTTTGCACTGTAAATTCTATGATTCTAGGTTGAATGCCACAGAATAAAAGAGAGAGTTACAACATGGGTATGTGTTTAGCTGAGTGACACGAAACAGAGCGCAGTGGTTAATGTTTTTTTCCCCAGGCTGGGCGAAGATATTAT
This sequence comes from Scyliorhinus torazame, assembly GCF_047496885.1. Lineage (NCBI taxonomy): Eukaryota > Metazoa > Chordata > Chondrichthyes > Carcharhiniformes > Scyliorhinidae > Scyliorhinus > Scyliorhinus torazame. The sequence goes on from NC_092712.1 coordinate 291,334,257, forward strand.
GTTTTTCTAAAGATATGAAGGCACCGCTCACTCATCAGGGATGGTGTAAACGCATTGTGGGTATTTATTATGACTAGGAGCATGAGGACAGATAAACATGTGTATAAAACTTCAAGCTGCAGAGCTGTATGTGTGTGGTCTATTGAAAGCAAAAATGAAACTAAAACAGGATTGCATGATACACTTCCTTTCCAGTGATAAGGCTGCCATAGTAGTTAGCACTACTGCCTCACAGTGCCAGGGACTTGGGTTCCATTCCAGCCTTGGGTGATTGTCTGTATGGAGTCTGTACGTTCTTCCCATGTCTGCGTGGGTTTCCTCTGGGTGCTGCGCTTTCCTCCCACAGTCCAAAGATGTGCAGGTTAGGTGGATTGACTAAGCTAAATTGCCCCTTCTTGTCCAGGGGTGTGCCGGTTAGGTGGGCTTACGGGGTAGGGCGGGGAATTGAGCCTAAGTAGGGTGCTCTTTCAGTGGGTCGATGCAGACCCGATGGGCTGAATGGCCTTCTTCTGCACTAAAGAGATTCTATTCTATTCTCTGTCATGTTACAATCCCTTAAAGGCATATTACAACAGAAGATATACGGGAGTGAACAGACAATAATACGAGAATCACTGCTGTTCTTGAATTATATCCATGACCTAGGCTGGGTTTGCAGGGCACAATTTTACAGATGACACAAAACTTGGAAGTATTGTGAACTGTGAGGGGGATCGTAAGAAACTTCAAGAGGACATAAACTGGCTGAAAGAATGAGTGGACACGTGGCAGATGAAATTTGACGCAGAGAATGCGAAGTGGTATATTTTGGTAGGAGAACGAGGAGTGGCAATTTAAAATAATGAGCATAATTCTAAATAGAGTGAAGGAACAGAGAGGCCTGGTGGTGTCCGTTGGATATTTCTGCTTTAATTTTATTTTTTTCAAATGGGGGTGCCCTTTCAAAATGGGGCTCTGATCTGTCAGGAGCTAAGGTTGCCGGTGGGGCATTGTGGAACCCCCTCCCTTCCATTTTTTCCTCTAAGTGTTTAAAAATACAGCGGGGAAACCCAGCAAGGCCGCTGATGGGCCTGCCTACATTGTCCCTGCCCAAGGCAACATTTCTGAAAAAAAATCTAAACATTCCGCCCATAGTGTCCAATTCTGGGCACTAAATGTAGGAAGGAAGTGAAGGCCTCAGAGAGGATACAGAAAAGATTCATGAAAATGGTTCTAGGTGTACTGGATTGCGGTTACTTTCTTAAATAAATTTAGAGTACCCAATTTATTATTTTTTTTCCAATTAAGGGACAATTTAGCACGGCCAATCCACCTACCCTGCACATCTTTGGGTTGTTGGGGTGAGATCCGAGCAGTCACAGGGAGAATGTGCAAACTCCACACGGGCAGTGACCTAGGGCCGGGGTCGAACCTGGAACCTCGGCGCCGTGAGGCAGCAGTGCCACTCTGGATTTCAGGTACATGGAGAGATTGGAGAAACTTGGGTTGTTCTCCTTAGAAAGGAGAAGGTTGAGCGGAGATATGACAGAGCTGATCAAAACCATAGATGGAATTCTCCCATTTGGTGGTGGTCAGTTCTGGTGGCCTCTGTCCCATCGCCCAGAATAGCGCGATACCGCGTCAACTTCAGGCGAGTTTCCCTCTGACTCTTCTGGCGGGCCAGCAGCTGATTCATCCGCCCGCTCTCAGCTGACGAGTTCGAAGGTCCCGGCACCATATTTAAATTCCAGTCCAGCAAACTCGTGTCATTTTCCCCAGCCCACCTGTCTTCACTAGACCGCGCAGGATGTCAAGCAAGCCAGAGCGAAAAGTCTGGCAACCTCAAGAGGGTGGCAGCACCAGCTTTCAGTGCCAGGGCGCTCAGTGGTGCGGGCAACCCGGAATGCCCTCTAACGTAAGGATAGCTCAAAGAAGCACATGAGCTTCACTTCTCCACCTGGAAGATTGTTGTCCGGGAGGTCAGCACGGCTGTCACCCGGGAAATGGCATCCGCAGTAGCAAGCGGGTGAATAATCTCATCCATTCTGCCTCCCTCAATTCCCTTCACGATCAAACTCTGGCATCATCTACTCAAATAGCTTCTCTCTTCACAGACCTCACACATTCACTCTCAGAAGACACATATCAACACACACTCTCTCAACAAGATATTCACAACACCACCATGCCATGTGTCTTATTGCCCAAACTCTAATCAAGTTCGAGGAGGCTGCTGCAGAGCTTGCCACTGAGAACTGGGATTGCTCCTGTGGCGATACAGAGCTTGGTCTCTCGCAACAACCTGGTATGGATCTCAGCTCCATCCTGCAGTTCACACTGAGTGCCGTGTACTCTGAATTAGCTTCAGCTCATCTACTAAAACTGTCCTTCTGTCTTTTACGGGTACCAGCAGACCGTGGGCAGCCAGATCAACTCTGCATGCTCCCAGAACACGTCTGAGGATGGAGGGGCTCGAGGAGAACCATCGCAGCACTCAACCTCCACCAGCACAGAGGCACACACCTCGGTGGCGCGTAGTTCAAGGTTGGACCCGGGGCCACTTTCTGGGGAACACCTCACAGACAGGTCCAGGCATCTGAATCACATCTTCAGCAGTCCGATGGTCTGCTCGATGAGGAAGTATGTGGTAACGTGAGCAGCATTGTACCTTTCCTCGGCTGCAGTCTGAGGGCGACACACCAGACTCATGAGCCACTGTTTAATTGGATAGCCCTTATCCCCCAGCAACCATCCGTGCAAACTTTCTGACATCTCGAAGATGTTAGAATATTGTCTGTCTGTCCTGTGTTCCCTTTTAACGCCCCTTTTGCTGCTTGTTATGATCTGCCGTCTTCTATTTAAATTGTAGTCTTTGGACATTGGAAAACTCCCTGTTCTGATGGGCTGATCCAAAAACATCCCCTTTAGGTTCTGTGGCAGAACCTGTGATGTCGACTTGGCAAGCAGCCAATCAGCGTATGTGGAGTTTTCAGCCTTCTCCTATCGTAGCCTGGGGTTGGTGAAGTCAGACAGAAACTTTCAGGAAAGAAGGCGGGTCTTCTAGAGAGTGGCATCTGTTGTTCAGTTCTGTGTGAAAAGCCAGTGAGTAAGGACCCTGAGGACTCGCTCCTTTTCTCGCTCTACTGGACGATTTTGAGAGGCATTCTAGCCAAATCTGAGAAAACCTTCCTGTTTAAAGGGGCACAGACAGCCATCAGAACTGGGAAAGAGATCTTGGGTGAGATTCTCTGACCCCCCGCCGGGTCGGAGAATCGCTGGGGGTTGGCATGAATCCCGCCCCCCCTGGTTGCCGAATTCTCCAGCACCGGATATTCGGCGGGGGCGGGAATTGCGCCGCGCTGGTTGGCGGGCCCCCCCCCCCGCTGCTAGGATGCCTGTCCCGCCGGCGTGGATTAAACCAGCTCTCTTACCGGCAGGACAAGGCGGCGCGGTCGGGCTCCGGGATCCTGGGGGGGGGGGGGGGGGTGCCCCCACGGTGGCCTGGCCCACGATCGGGGCCCACTGATCCGCGGGCGGGCCTGTGCCGTGGGGGCACTCTTTTCCTTCCGCCTTTGCCACGGTCTCCACCATGGCAGAGGCGGAAGAAACTCCCTCCACAGCGCATGCGCGGGGATGCCGTGAGCAGCCGCTAACGCTCTCGCGCATGCGCCGCCCGGCAATGTCATTTCCGCGCCAGCTGGCGGGGCACGTCCACCAGCAGGCGGGGCGGAAATCAGTCCAGCGCGGGCCTAGCTCCTCAAGGTTGGGGCTCGGCCCCCCAAGATGCGGAGGATTCCACACCTTTGGGGCGGCGCGTTGCCCGACTGAATTGCGCCATTTTTGGCGCCGGCCGACGGACATCGCGCCGATACCAGAGAATTTTGCCCCTTGAATGTGAACATGCAAGCAATTTTACCAAAGGTCAGTAACCTTCAAACTGTGTGTGTCAGGGGCTGGGAAGAGCTGTAGAATTGAAGCTTAAAGTGGAAGCATTTGTGATAAAGCCGCCAGAGTCTTGTACAGGAATCAGGCAAGTAAAAACTGTTAAATTCCGGGATCAGTGCTGGATTGTTCTCACAGGGAGGCGAAAACTCCCTCTGGTGGTAAAAAGGCAGAAGTGGACCAATTTGAGCATCCTGTGTACAGCACCATCTGGTGCCCAGCGACAAGAACTGTACTGATCTGAACATCTCGGACCTAGCGCCACCTGGTGGCCGAAGAGCAGAATTGCCCTGAACTGGAATTTTTAATGTGAAATGCCACCTGGTGATCGAAGGAAAGAATTGTGTCAACTTGAAACTCTCGAGTAAATCTATTTCCAGAGGCTGAAACCACAGCAGTGAAGATTCATCTCAAACCTATCCTTTAATCCCCATTTTTTAAATCCTGATGACCCTTACCTTGTGTCTGGCTTGTGTGTCTGGGTAGAGGGTGGGATGGGTTTTTGGGAGTAGGTAGTCTGGTAGATGATTATCCTGTTATTTCCTTATATGTTCATCTTTTCTCCTTTTTATTAATAAATAGTTGTTAATGTTATACTTATAAATCTGATGTCTGTAACTCATAGGAGCAGTCAAGGGTTAAAGATCTTCGGAAAATGTGAATTATTGGTTAATTCATCTTGAGTTTACAACCATTCTGCCAATGGGGACATCAAAGAACAAAGAAAAGTACAGCACAGGAACAGGCCCTTCGGCCCTCCAAGCCCGTGCCGACCATGCTGCCCGACTAAACTACAATCTGCTACACTTCCTGGGTCCGTATCCCTCTATTCCCATCCTAGTCATGTATTTGTCAAGATGCCCCTTAAACGTCACTATCGTCCCTGCTTCCACAACCTCCGGTAGCGAGTTCCAGGCACCCACTACCCTCTGTGTAAAAAACTTGCCTCGTACATCTACTCTAAACCTTGCCCCTCTCACCTTAAACCTATGCCCCCTAGTAATTGACCCCTCTACCCTGGAGAAAAGTCTCTGACTATCCACTCTGTCTATGCCCCTCATAATTTTGTAGACCTCTATCAGGTCGCCCCTCAACCTCCGTCGTTCCAGTGAGAACAAACTGAGTTTATTCAACCGCTCCTCATAGCTAATGCCCTCCATACCAGGCAACATTCTGGTAAATCTCTTCTGCACCCTCTCTAAAGCCTCCACATCCTTCTGGTAGTGTGGCGACCAGAATTGAACACTATACTCCAAGTGTGGCCTAGCTAAGGTTCTATACATCTGCAACATGACTTGCCAATTCTTATACTCAATGCCACGGCCAATGAAGGCAAGCATGCCGTATGCCTTCTTGACTACATTCTCCACCTGTGTTGCCCCTTTCAGTGACCTGTGGACCTGTACTCCTAGATCTCTCGGACTTTCAATACTCTTGAGGAGGGTTCTACCATTCACTGTATATTCCTTACCTGCATTAGACCTTCCAAAATGCATTACCTCACATTTGTCCGGATTAAACTCCATCTGCCATCTCTCCGCCCAAGTCTCCAAACAATCTAAATCCTGCTGTATCCTCAGACAGTCCTCATCGCTATCCGCAATTCCACTAACCTTTGTGTTGTCTGCAAACTTACTAATCAGACCAGTTACATTTTCCTCCAAATCATTTATATATACTACAGACAGCAAAGGTCCCAGCACTGATCCCTGCGGAACACCACTGGTTACAGCCCTCCAATTAGAAAAGCATCCTTCCATTGCTACTCTCTGCCTTCTATGACCTAGCCAGTTCTGTATCCACCTTGCCAGCTCACCCCTGATCCCGTGTGACTTCACCTTTTGTACTAGTCTACCATGAGGGGCCTTGTCAAAGGCCTCACTGAAGTCCATATAGACAACATCCACTGCCCTACCTGCATCAATCATCTTTGTGACCTCCTCGAAAAACTCTATCAAGTTAGTGAGACACGACCTCCCCTCCACAAAACCATGCTGCCTCTCACTAATACGTCCATTTGCTTCCAAATGGGAGTAGATCCTGTCTCGAAGAATTCTCTCCAGTAATTTCCCTACCACTGAAGTAAGGCTCACCGGCCTGTAGTTCCCTGGATTATCCTTGCTACCCTTCTTAAACAGAGGGACAACATTGGCTATTCTCCAGTCCTCCGAGACATCACCTGAAGAGAGTGAGGATCCAAAGATTTCTGTCAAGGCCTCAGCAATATCCTCTCCAGCCTCCTTCAGTATTCTGGGGTACATCCCATCAGGCCCTGGGGACTTATCTACCTTAATATTTTTTGAGACGCCCACCTCGTCTTTTTGTATCTCAATGTGACCCAGGCTATCTACACCCCCTTCTCCAGACTCAACATCTACCAATTCCTTCTATTTGGTGAATACTGATGCAAAGTATTCATTTAGTACCTCACCCATTTCCTCTGGCTCCACACATAGATTCCCTTGCCTATCCTTCAGTGGGCCAACCCTTTCCCTGGCTACCCTCTTGCTTTTTATGTACGTGTAAAAAGCCTTGGCATTTTCCTTAACCCTATTTGCCAATGACTTTTCGTGACCCCTTCTAGACCTCCTGACTCCTTGCTTAAGTTCCTTCCTACTTTCCTTATATTCCACACTGGCTTCGTCTGTTCCCAGCCTTTTAGCCCTGACAAATGCCTCCTTTTTCTTTTTGACGAGGCCTACAATATCTCTCGTACTCTGTCTAGACCACTCATGGAGCAATCAAAAGGTCACAGCTATGCCAAGTCAATGAGTGGAGTTCAGAGCCACATTGCTTCAATGAGGTAATTTACAAGTTCTCTCCCCCCCTCCCTGCCCCCCCTCCCCTCCCTGCCCCCCCTCCCCTCCCTGCCCCCCCTCCCCTCCCTGCCCCCCCGCCCCCCCTCCCCTCCCTGCCCCCCCGCCCCCCCTCCCCTCCCTGCCCCCCCCGCCCCCCCTCCCCTCCCTGCCCCCCCGCCCCCCTCCCCTCCCTGCCCCCCCGCCCCCCCTCCCTCCCCTGCCTCCCCCCCTCCCTCCCTCCCTCCCCTGCCTCCCCCTCCCTCCCCCCCCTGCCCCCCCCTCCCTCCCCCCCCTGCCCCCCCCTCCCTCCCCCCCCTGCCCCCCCCTCCATCCCTCCCCTCCCTGCCCCCCCGCCCCCCCTCCCCTCCCTGCCCGCCCCCCCCTCCCCTCCCCTTCCTGCCCCCCCTCCCCTCCCCTCCCTGCCCCCCCTCCCCTCCCCTCCCTGCCCCCCCTCCCCTCCCTGCCCCCCCTCCCTGCCCCCGCGCCCCCCCTCCCCTCCCACCCCCCCTCCCCTCCCCTCCCCTCCCTGCCCCCCCGCCCCTCCCTGCCCCCCGCCCCCCCTCCCCTCCCCTCCCTGCCCCTCCCCTCCCCTCCCTGCCCCCCCGCCCCTCCCCTCCCCTCCCCTCCCCTCCCCTCCCTGCACCCCCGCCCCTCCCCTCCCCTCCCTGCCCCCCCGCCCCCCCTCCCCTCCCCTCCCTGCCCCCCCGCCCCTCCCTGCCCCCCCCGCCCCCCTCCCCTCCCTGCCCCCCCCGCCCCCCTCCCCTCCCTGCCCCCCCCGCCCCCCCTCCCCTCCCTGCCCCCCCCGCCCCCCCTCCCCTCCCTGCCCCCCCCCGCCCCCCCTCCCTGCCCCCCCCGCCCCCCCTCCCTCCCTGCCCCCCCCGCCCCCCCCTCCCCTCCCTGCCCCCCCGCCCCCCCTCCCCTGCCCCCCCGCCCCCCTCCCCTGCCCCCCCCCCTCCCTCCCCTGCCCCCCCTCCCTCCCCTGCCTCCCCCCCTCCCTCCCTCCCTCCCCTGCCTCCCCCTCCCTCCCCCCCTGCCCCCCCCTCCCTCCCCCCCCTGCCCCCCCCTCCCTCCCCCCCCTGCCCCCCCCTCCATCCCTCCCCCCCTGCCCCCCCCCCTCCCTCCCCTGCCCCCCCTCCCCTGCCCCCCCTCCCTCCCCTGCCCCCCTCCCCCTCCCTCCCTCCCTCCCTCCCCTGCCCCCTCCCCTGCCCCCTCCCTCCCTCCCCTGCCCCCCCTCCCCTGCCCCCCCCCCTCCCTCCCTCCCTCCCTCCCCCCCCTCCCTCCCTCCCCCCCTCCTCCCCCCCTCCCTCCCTCCCTCCCCTGCCCCCCCCCTCCCTCCCTCCCTCCCTCCCCTGCCCCCCCCTCCCTCCCTCCCTCCCCCTCCCTCCCTCCCTCCCTCCCCTGCCCCCCCCTCCCTCCCTCCCTCCCCTGCCCCCCCTCCCTCCCTCCCTCCCTCCCCTGCCCCCCCTCCCTCCCTCCCTCCCCTGCCCCCCTACCTCCCTCCCCTGCCCCCCCCTCCCTCCCCTGCCCCCCCCTCCCTCCCTCCCTCCCCTGCCCCCCCCTCCCTCCCTCCCTCCCCCCTCCCTCCCTCCCTCCCCCCCCTGCCCCCCCCCTCCCTCCCTCCCCTGCCCCCCCCTCCCTCCCCTGCCCCCCCCCTCCCTCCCTCCCTCCCTCCCCCCTCCCTCCCTCCCTCCCCTGCCCCCCCCTCCCTCCCCTGCCCCCCCTCCCTCCCCTGCCCCCCCCTCCCTCCCTCCCTCCCCTGCCCCCCCCCTCCCTCCCTCCCTCCCCTGCCCCCCCCCTCCCTCCCTCCCCTGCCCCCCCCTCCCTCCCCTCCCTCCCTCCCTCCCTCCCCTGCCCCCCCCTCCCTCCCTCCCTCCCTCCCTCCCCTGCCCCCCCTCCCTCCCCTGCCTCCCCTCCCTCCCTCCCCTCCCTCCCCTCCCTCCCCTGCCCCCCTCCCTCCCCTGCCCCCCCTCCCTCCCCTGCCCCCCCTCCCTCCCTCCCCTGCCCCCCCTCCCTCCCTCCCCTGCCCCCCCCTCCCTCCCCTGCCCCCCTCCCTCCCCTGCCCCCCCTCCCTCCCCTGCCCCCCCCTCCCTCCCCTGCCCCCCCTCCCTCCCTCCCTCCCCTGCCCCCCCCTCCCTCCCCTGCCCCCCCTCCCTCCCCTGCCCCCCCCTCCCCTGCCCCCCCCTCCCTCCCTCCCCTGCCCCCCCCCACCCTCCCTCCCTCCCCTGCCCCCCCTCCCTCCCCTGCCCCCCCCTCCCTCCCCTGCCCCCCCCTCCCTCCCTCCCCTGCCCCCCCCTCCCTCCCTCCCCTGCCCCCCCCCTCCCTCCCTCCCCTGCCCCCCCCCCCTCCCTCCCTCCCCTGCCCCCCTCCCTCCCCTGCCCCCCCTCCCTCCCTCCCTCCCCTGCCCCCCCCTCCCTCCCCTGCCCACCCTCCCTCCCTCCCTCCCCTGCCCCCCCCTCCCTCCCTCCCCTGCCCCCCCCTCCCTCCCCTGCCCCCCCCCCCTCCCTCCCCTGCCCCCCCTCCCTCCCCTGCCCCCCCCTCCCTCCCTCCCTCCACTGCCTCCCCCCTCCCTCCCTCCCCTGCCTCCCCCCTCCCTCCCTCCCCCCCCCTGCCCCCCCCTCTCTCCCTCCCCCCCTGCCCCCCCCCTCCCTCCCTCCCCCCCCGCCCCCCCCTCCCTCCCCTGCCCCCCTCCCCTCCCTCCCTCCCCTGCCCCCTCCCCTGCCCCCTCCCCTGCCCCCTCCCTCCCCTGCCCCCCCTCCCTCCCTCCCTCCCTCCCCCCCTCCCCTGCCCCCCCCTCCCTCCCTCCCCTGCCCCCCCCCCCTCCCTCCCCTGCCCCCCTCCCTCCCCTGCCCCCCCCTCCCTCCCTCCCTCCCCTGCCCCCCCCCCTCCCCTGCCCCCCCCCCTCCCTCCCCTGCCCCCCCCCTCCCTCCCTCCCTCCCTCCCTCCCTCCCTCCCCTGCCCCCCCCTCCCTCCCTCCCCTGCCCCCCCCCTCCCTCCCTCCCTCCCCTGCCACCCCCTCCCTCCCTCCCCCTCCCTCCCTCCCCTGCCCCCCCTCCCTCCCTCCCTCCCCTGCCCCCCCCCTCCCTCCCTCCCTCCCCTGCCCCCCCTCCCTCCCTCCCTCCCCTGCCCCCCTCCCTCCCTCCCTCCCCTGCCCCCCCCCCCTCCCTCCCTCCCCTGCCCCCCCCTCCCTCCCTCCCCTGCCCCCCCCTCCCTCCCTCCCCTGCCCCCCCCTCCCTCCCTCCCTCCCCCCCCCTCCCTCCCTCCCTCCCTCCCCTGCCCCCCCCCTCCCTCCCCCTGCCCCCCCCTCCCTCCCTCCCCCCCTCCCCTCCCTCCCCTGCCCCCCCTCCCTCCCTCCCCTGCCCCCCCCTCCCCTGCCCTCCCTCCCTCCCTCCCCTGCCCCCCCCCTCCCTCCCTCCCTCCCCTGCCCCCCCCCTCCCTCCCTCCCTCCCTCCCCTGCCCCCCCCTCCCTCCCCTGCCCCCCCCCCTCCCTCCCCTGCCCCCCCCCTCCCTCCCCTGCCCCCCCCCCCTCCCTCCACTGCCCCCCCCCTCCCTCCCTCCCCTGCCCCCCCTCCCTCCCTCCCTCCCCTGCCCCCCCCTCCCTCCCCTGCCCCCCCTCCCTCCCCTGCCCCCCCTCCCTCCCCTGCCCCCCCCTCCCTCCCCTGCCCCCCCCTCCCCCGCCCCCCCCTCTCCCTCCCCCGCCCCCCCCTCTCCCTCCCCCTCCCCCCCTCCCTCCCCTGCCCCCCCCTCCCCCCCTCCCTCCCCTGCCCCCCCCTCCCTCCCTCCCTCCCTCCCCTGCCCCCCCCCCTCCCTCCCCCCCCCTCCCTCCCTCCCTCCCTCCCCTGCCCCCCCCCTCCCTCCCCTGCCCCCCCTCCCTCCCTCCCTCCCCTGCCCCCCCCCTCCCTCCCTCCCCCCCCTCCCCTCCCTCCCCTGCCCCCCCTCCCTCCCTCCCCTGCCCCCCCCTCCCCTGCCCTCCCTCCCTCCCTCCCTCCCCTGCCCCCCCCTCCCTCCCTCCCTCCCCTGCCCCCCCCTCCCTCCCTCCCTCCCTCCCCTGCCCCCCCCCCTCCCTCCCCTGCCCCCCCCCTCCCTCCCCTGCCCCCCCCTCCCTCCCTCCCCTGCCCCCCCTCCCTCCCTCCCTCCCCCTGCCCCCCCCTCCCTCCCCTGCCCCCCCTCCCTCCCCTGCCCCCCCTCCCTCCCCTGCCCCCCCCCTCCCTCCCCCTGCCCCCCCCTCCCCCGCCCCCCCCCTCTCCCTCCCCCGCCCCCCCCTCTCCCTCCCCCTCCCCCCCTCCCTCCCCTGCCCCCCCCTCCCCCCCCTCCCTCCCCTGCCCCCCCCTCCCTCCCTCCCTCCCCTGCCCCCCCCCTCCCTCCCCTGCCCCCCCCCTCCCTCCCTCCCCTGCCCCCCCCTCCCTCCCCTGCCCCCCCCCTCCCTCCCTCCCCTGCCCCCCCCTCCCTCCCCTGCCCCCCCCTCCCTCCCCTGCCCCCCCTCCCCCGCCCCCCCCCTCTCCCTCCCCCGCCCCCCCCTCTCCCTCCCCCCTCCCCCCCCCCTCCCCTCCCCCTCCCTCCCCATGCCCCCCCCTCCCCTGCCCCCCCCCTGCCCCCCCTCCCTCCCCTGCCCCCCCCCTCCCCCCCTCCCTCCCTCCCCTGCCCCCCCCCTCCCTCCCTCCCTCGCCCCCCCTCCCTCCCTCCCTCCTCGCCCCCCCCCCTCCCTCCCCCTCCCTCCCTCGCCCCCCCCTCCCTCCCCCCTCCCTCCCTCGCCCCCCCCTCGCCCCCCCCCTCCCTCCCCCCTCCCTCCCTCGCCCCCCCCTCCCTCCCCCCTCCCTCCCTCGCCCCCCCTCCCTCGCCCCCCCTCCCTCCCTCGCCCCCCCTCCCTCCCCCCTCCCTCCCTCGCCCCCCCTCCCTCCCTCGCCCCCCCCCTCCCTCGCCCCCCCTCCCTCCCTCGCCCCCCCTCCCTCCCCCCCTCCCTCCCTCGCCCCCCCTCCCTCCCTCGCCCCCCCCCCTCCCTCGCCCCCCCTCCCTCCCCCCTCCCTCCCCTGCCCCCCCCTCCCCCCTCCCTCCCCCCTCCCTCCCTCCCCTGCCCCCCCCCTCCCCTCCCTCCCTCCCTCCCCTGCCCCCCCCTCCCTCCCTCCCCTGCCCCCCCCTCCCTCCCCTCCCCTGCCCCCCCCTCCCTCCCCCCTCCCCTGCCCCCCCTCCCTCCCTCCCTCCCCTGCCCCCCCCTCCCTCCCCTGCCCCCCCCCCTCCCTCCCCTCCCTCCCTCCCTCCCTCCCCTCCCCTGCCCCCCCCCCTCCCTCCCTCCCTCCCCTGCCCCCCCCTCCCTCCCCTGCCCCCCCCTCCCTCCCTCCCTCCCCTGCCCCCCCCTCCCTCCCCTGCCCCCCCCTCCCTCCCTCCCTCCCCTGCCCCCCCCTCCCTCCCTCCCTCCCCTGCCCCCCCCTCCCTCCCTCCCTCCCCTGCCCCCCCTCCCCCTGCCCCCCCCCTCCCTCCCCTGCCCCCCCCAGGGCGCTGGTGAGTGGTCATTGACCATTGCAGGCTCTCCATGATATCGTGTTAATAAACTCCTGAAACGAAGCTCGAAGTCTCCATCTAATATTATTTCCGCGACAACTTGAAATGCCATAACATTCAAGGTTATGGGCCAAGTTCTGGGAAGTGGGATTATTGTAGATTAGAGTAGTTTTTTATATTTTGTCAGTGATGGGCCGAAGGGCTTTTTCTGTGCTGTATGATTCTATGCAGGTGCGCAACTCACAAGGCTGTGCAAAATAATTGGACACACGTTTTTGTGTCAGCCTGGACTCAGTTGGTTGCTCTCTTGCTTCTGACCTGCGACAGCAATGAGGCCCGAGAGCAGCAGTCAGTGAGGGCAGCGCAAATGAGGCAGGAGGCCAAGAAGAATGGCAGCATCTAATCAGAAGACCAGGGAACGTGTCTGCAGTGAATCAGGAGGCCAAGGAGAATGGCCTGAACATGGTTTGTGGCTCGGGATGGCGGCAACCGCAAGTTTAGCAGTTATGAAAAGTGGCATCAACTGAGAGGCCAGGGAGGCCAGAGGCCAGGGAGGCCAGAGGCCAGGGAGTCTTTCCAATTAGGGGAAAGCAAGTCTTTCAGCATCTCCAACTGAGTCCAGTCTTCTACAGATGAAAGCGCTCCATAATGCCGCAGGCCCACATGAAACTGCTCAGATCACAGCCCTTTGGCAATCATACGCTGTTGCAAAAAATCAAGGCCAACTTTAAAATATCAAGGGGTGGGAACAAAGTCCCTATGAGCCAAGGACTGAGGCCATGTTGGGGGCTGTCCACGCCTGTTTTAAGTTAGCCGGCTAATTTGGCATCACAGAGACAGCCGACACCGTGATCTCTCTAAATCTCTTTGCTAACAGTGGGAAGGAGAAAATCGACAATGCAGCTTATGTTGTAGCAGTTGTCAGCATTGTGGATAGGCCCACACCCAAAACCAGCCCTTCGGGAATAGGGAGAAATGACAACACGTCAAAGCTGTGCAATTGGTTACCTTTGAGAAGAATATTTTCCATGTATTCCTGAGTAGGTATGGTCTGGCGGTGAAGCACAACTGATGCACACAGGAGTGGCACTGATCCAGGACACAGCTATGGCGTACGAAGAAAGGAACACACGTCTATATGGAATGCAGGGATAGCACCCGATGAAGATCGATACCAGTGAATTGGGCTTTCTAAAAAGAGTCAATGATATCCCACCTTCTCGCCAGATCCTGGGGCCCAGTGAAGAAAAACTTTACTTGTTGCTGTAAGATTGCCTGGGTAATTGTTCTCACTCTTACCTTACAATATACCTCAACAGCACGGCAAGCTGTATAAAAAAAAAGATTGCTCAGCACTCTGGCAACTGTCCACCTACTTTGGAAATGCACAGATGCCCTCAAGCTTCTACATGTTGTACAAGTGGGTGGCACAGGGGTTAGCACTGCTGCCTCACAGCGCCAGGGTCCCAGATTCAATTCCAGCCTTGAGTGACTGTGTGTGTGGAGTTTGCACTTTCTCCCCGTGTCTGCGTGCAGGTTAGGTGGATTGGGCCATGCTAGATTGCCACTTTGTGTCCAAACGTTAGGTGAGGTTACGGGATTGCGGGTCAGTGGGCCTAGGTAGGGTGCTCTTTCAGAGGGTCGAAGCAGACTCAATGGGCCGAATGGCCTCCTTCTGCAGTGTAGGGATTCGATGTTGCTGTACCGGTAAAGTTTGCCTGTGACCCACTAAATGTGGCAAGCTGGAGACACGGACTCCGGTAACACAGGGCTCCTATAGGCTCCATGCTAGGAGGCTCACATAAGGAGGAGGTTACAGGGCTGAATACTTGGATGATACACATTTGTTTCATTCCAATCTGAGTGCCTTCCCTATCGAATAACAGGGGGGACAGATAGCGGCGAGGCAACATATTGCAGGCTGAAAGGGTGGTCAGCAATCAAAGACCCTCGACTCTCGTCAAGGACACAGTGCCCAGATTAAAGGGAGGGCAGGAGGTTGAGATTGAAGGCCTTCCATCAAGCTCACAGCTGATTGCACCTTTTGCACTTTCTTTGCTGTGAGTCACTGATGGGAGAGAATGATTGAGTGTATATTTAATAATACCGATTGATTGAACGTTGAAATGAATGAATTTAACACAATCAACAGGAGACCAGGATAGTGTAACAGCATCTTCAATGAGTAAAACATCCCAATGTGCTTCATAGGATCAATATGAAACAGTGTTTGACATGGCACCGTGTAAGGAGATAATTAGGACTCATCGGCGAAGCCCCGATCAGGGGACGGTTTTAAGGAGGATCGCAAAGAGGGAAAGAGAAGTAGAAATGTGGAGAGATTTAGGAAACAAATTCCAGGATTCAAGACCGAGGCTGCTGAGGACAGATTAATGGCAGATCAATGAAAATTGGGTGCATGCAAGAAGCCAGAACTGGAGGAATGCAGAGATTATGAATGGTTGTCGGGCTGGATGGAGATTCCCAGGTTGAGGAAGTGTAAGGCAATGGTGAGATTCGAAAGCGAGGATGAGAATTTTAATGTCACGATTTTGCTGGACCGGGAACTCATGTGGGTCACAGGGGCAATGGGAACGGGATCCTTAAGAGAAAACCCGCAGCCCAGGGCCATTAACATTGGGAAAGGAATGGACGGGGGAAAATGCATAGATGACAGAATAGCCCCCATCAATGGAAATATACCACTACATTAGTGAATACATCGACAACCTGGAGAGAACAAGTGGCTAAAACAAGACAAGCAGCAAATTTCCTCGAGGTTCAGCTCCAGCAACATTCAAATCAAAGATATTATGTATTCACAATACTTCCAGAACCTCCGAGGAGCGGAATTCCCAGTCAGATTGCCTCTTTGCTCCTTTGGACTTAGCTTAGTCAGGAGCTGCACATTTACACCTGACCTCCCAAACTTGACCTGCTGAGAAAAGTGCAGGGCAGAAGGTTCCGGAGGCCTTCAGTCTAGTGCGCCATGGCAAGTGAGTGACTATGTTATGAGCTCCTTCCCTCTTCAACACAGAGGTTTTAAGCGGCTGCCTCTTCGGTCTAGGGAGCTCCTGCAGTGCAGTTTCCTCCTCCTCTGCATTGGTGAGGGGCTGGCACAACCAAGGGCCCATGCGTCTCTGATAAATCTGCCGTCCTGCCTGAAGGTAGCTCTTGGCTGCCTTACCTTGCCAAGATACTGCCTCCGGAAAAACCACGCAGAGGTGGCTACATGTCAGACAACTGGCGGACAGACTACCCTGCAGACCAAAATCTGTTCCACACCCGTTCTAGTAACCAGACCCAGCCTCTGTGGCCAAATCAAGCTCATTGTCTTTCAAACACCTCTCCCTGCTTATTGAGATACTTTACCCATCAGAAAAGCGAAGCATTCCAGGATATTTCTACAAGAGATCAAAAATTCCTTGATTGGACGTAGCAGTTATCAATTTCCCACAATAGCTAGATTAAACAGTATATGAACAAGTGTTAAAGCAAGTGCAAGTTCCCTCATATTGAGACACTGACAGAGCTCCGAAGAAGAATCATCCGGACTCGAAACGTTAACTCTGTGATGCACAATCAATTGCACAAAGACGAGAGTTGAATACAACTGAGGCTTTATTGCTCTAATATGTGTGGCCTTCCACAGCAGCTGGCGAAATGGCTGCTGCACGGAGGACACACATATTTATACTCCACCTACTGGGCGGAGCCAGCAGACAGGGACTACCATCGTACCTGTAGTACAGGTCCTACCATACATCACCTAATATAGGTGCAACAGTGGTTTACCACACTCTGTTTCTCTCTCCACAGATGCTGCCAGCCCTGCTGAATTTTTCCAGCATTTTCTCCTTTCGTTATGGCCCTGACATCAATGTTTTTCCCAGTGGAACCATGTGATAGTGTGTCTGTTATATTAATCACTGTATCTTGCGGAAGTGTTGGGCCCCTTCACAGGTATAAAAACTGCCCTTTTAGAGTAAGCCAGCCTGTTAACTGTGTGACTGATGTTTGTTCTTTTCGTGTCTGCTAATAAAATATCCCTTCATCAATATATTGGCCTGCTCCCTAGGAAATTTCTTACAACTTGGCAAGTGAAGGTCGTGCCTGGTTTCTCTGGCGCTGCCCATATAGATATTGGTGGAATGCTATACGAGACACAACTAAAGCAGAAGCAGAAGTTGAATTTATTCCTTTTCATTTTTTCCTTTTCATTGTGTAATTGGAAATAAGAAGCATTTTATAACACAGTGCTCAGAGAAATTATGTCCAAGGAGCCAAGATGCCCTGGAGGAGGTATGACAGTTATCAATCTCCTACAAGAGCCAGGTCACCAAAATCAGGACAATAAGATGAACAGAAAGTCCTTCATTACGCTCAGTGAGGGATGTCCTGAGGTCTGTCTATAAAATGTAAGGTCTTTACCTTTCCTGACTTGCCTTTCCTGTGCATCAAGACCTGACCTCTTTCAAATGAGCCTAAGAATGAGCAAGGAGAACTGAAGAACTATGATGACGGCAATGCCCAAACCAGCTGCTATACTGATTCCAGCTGCAATTCCATGTCTTTACCCTTGACGCTATTGCTCAGGATATCCCAAAGATACTGGGTGGGATTCTCCGATCCTGGGCTAAGTGTTGATGACATCGTAAATGCCGGAGCATTTTAAGACGGCGTCATCTGGACCCTAGGAACAGCGACCCTGTGCTGCACAGGGGGCCAGCACGGCACTGGAGAGCCGCATCAGCTCCAGCTGCCGATACGGGCGCGAGCACGGCCGGCGGGAGTTCGCGCATGCGCGTGGGTTACTTTCCCCAGGCTGGCCCCCGAGCAACATGGCCGAGCCCTACAGGGGCCCGGCACGGAGGAACATAGCGCCCCCCCCGGGATAAGCCCGCCGGCCGATCGGTAGGCCCCAATCACGGGCCTGGCCACCGTGGAGGCCCCCCCCCCCCCAGAGTCGGATCCCCCCCTCCCCCACACCAGCACGGCCCCCGCATCATGAACGCCGAGATCCCGCCAGGTGGGGCCACACGTAACCCATGCTGGCAGGACTCGGCCGAACTCGGCGGGCATTCGGCCCGTCGCTGGAGAATCGGCGGACCAGCGTCGGTGATTTGCGCCCCCCGCCGGCAATTCTCCAACCCGGCGCGGGGGCGGAGAATCCCACCCACTGTGTGAGGCCTAAGGGTTTTTTCACTTTGTCTTGTTATTCCCCATCCCATCATCTGTTATCGTGGGAGACAGATGTCCCTAATGGTAGGAGATTGACAGCTTGCTGGATCCAATCAATAACTTCCCATGTCTCATTATTTTGTTCTTTTCATTTAAACCATTTGTGGGATGAAGACAGTGCTGCTACACATCCCAGGGTAGGCAAGAGTGGTGTCCCCTGCCACCCTGTGGAGCAAGAAGGAACTGCAACATTTTGCTGTGTCGGGCTCTTGAAGGAGCGTCAGAGACCACAACTGGAATTTGGGCTCCTGTCCACAGGTAAGGCAGAGGGACAGCTGAGGAGGGTTAAGGGGGCGGTCTACGAATATGAGGAAAAAGCCAGCAGGATGCTGGCGCACCAGCTGAGGAAACAGGAGGCGGTAAGAGAGATTGGCAGAGTAAAGGATACGGGGGGAAGGTGTTGGTGTATCCGGCAGGGGTGAACAAAGTGTTTCGGGAATTTTACAGTAGATTATATAAATCGGAACCCCCAGCCGGGGAGGAGAGTATGAAGTGATTCTCGGGGGGGCTGGAGTTCCCAAGGATAAATGAGGAGTTGGTGGAAGGCTTGAGAGCCCCAATTGGGCTTGGGGAGGTTATAGACGGGTTGGGGTCGATGCAATCGGGTAAGGCCCCAGGACTTGATAGATATCTGGTTGAGTTCTATAAAAAGTTTTCCGGGTTGCTGGGGCCGCTCCTGGTGAAGGCTTTTAATGAGTCTAAGGATTTGGGAGTGCTCCCCCCAACATTGTCACAGACTTCGATTTCCTTTATTTTGAAGCGGGATAAGCATCCGGAGATTTGTGGGTCGTATAGGCCGATCTCCCTGTTGAATGTGGATGCAAAATTGCTGGCAAAGGTCTTGGCCACACGGATAGAGAACTGTGTCCCGGGGTAATAGGGGAGGACCAGACGGGATTTGTGAAGGGACATCATCTGACATCCAATATTAGACGGCTCCTAAACGTGATAATGATGCCAGCGGAGGGGCATGAGGTTGAGGGGGCCATGGTTGCAAAAAAGCCTTTGATCAGGTAGAATGGAAATACCCGTGGGATGTGCTGGGAAGGTTTGGATTTGGGCAGGGATTCGTGGACTGTATCCGGCTGCTTTATCAGGCACCGGTGGCAAATGTAAGGATCAACCGGGTTCGGTCAGAGTATTTTAGTCTGTGTAGGGGACAAGGCAGGGGTGTCCACTCTCCCCACTATTGTTTGCCCTGGCATAGAGCCTTTGGCATTGGCGCTTAAGTCATTGAATATTTGGCGATGATAGGAGCATAGGGTCTCGCTTTATGCGGACTATTTGCTTCTTTACATAACAGACCCGTTGGTCGGTTTAGACTGGAGGGAGCGTCGTTGTGGTCACCGATCTGTGATAAACACCGGTTCACTCAGGGGGGAGGCTGGACGGGGGCTTCAGGAGGTGGCAGCGGGCAGAGATTGAGAGATTTGGGATCTCTTCATTGAGGAGGGTTTCCCGAGCCAGGAGGAGCGGGAGGAGCAGTTTGAGTTGCCGGGTGGGAATGGGTTCCGGTACCTGCAGGTACGGGACTTTGTCCGGAGGCAAGTTCCAAGCTTTCCTCGCCTCCCCCTAAGTGGACTACAGGATAAGGTGATGTCAGAAACAGGGGTTGGGGAGGGGAGGGTCTTGGAAATATATAAGGAATTGATGGAGTGGGAAGGGGTTCCAATCGGGGAGATGAAGAGGAAGTGGGAGGAAGAGTTGGGGTGGGGGAGAAGAGTTGGAAGTCGGTCTATGGCAAAAGGCCCTGAGGAGAGTCAATTCATCCTCGTTGTGTGCTAGGCTTAGCCTGATCTAGTTCAAGGTGGTCCACAGGGCTCATATTACTGTGGCCAATGGAGATGCTGGCCCCAATGAAGGCCTCTATGGAGAAAATGGTTGAGACCCAGAAAATGCAGGAGAAGGCGATCAAGGAGATTGAGAAAAAGGTCTCGGATAGCGAAGACGAGATACGCCTCATCCGGTGTATCAAAGTAATGGTGGCGATCTTGATACGTGACCCACAGCCTCGCCGGATGCAGCAACCCGAACTTCATAGATTTCATAGAATTTACAGTGCAGAAGGAGGCCATTTGGCCAATCGAGTCTGCACTGACTCTTTGAAAGAGCACCGTACCCAAGCCCACACTGCCACCTTATCCCCATAATACAGTAACCCCACCCAACACTAAGGGCAATACCTGGCCGTCAGGTTGGAGGCACACGACACCCTACACAAGAGGTGGCAGGAGAGGCTGGAAGACCTTAAAAACAGGTCCAGGAGGCAGAACCTGCGCATTCTGGGCCTGCCTGAGGGTGCGGAGGGGTCGGATACGAGCACACTCATGACCACGTTACTGGGGACCCTGATGGGGCCAGAAGTATTCCCTCGCCCTCTGGAACTGGATGGGGCACACAGAGTCCTTGCAAGGAAGCCTAAAACAAATGAACCACCGAGGGCCATGGTGGTAACGTTCCACCGCTTCTCAGATAAGGAACGAGTCCTGTGATGGGCTAAAAAGGAGCGGAGCAGCAGGTGGGAGAACAGCGTAATCCGCATCTACCAGGACCTGGGAGCAGAACTGGCCAAGAGGCGCGCTGGATTCAACCGGGCTAAGGCGGCTCTCCACAGCAAAGGGGTGCAGGGAGGTGGCGATGGCGTAGTGGTATTGTCACTGGATTAGTAGATCAGGGACCCAGGGTAATGCTCTGGGGACACAGGTTCAAATCCATGCATGGCAGATGGTGAAATTTGAATTAAAAATTTGGTGGTTAGCACAATTCCTTCACAGCTCCAGGGTCCCAGGTTCGATTCCCGGCTTGGGTCACTGTCTGTGCGGAGTCTGCACGTTCTCCCAGTGTGTGCATGGGTTTCCCCCAGGTGCTCCGGTTTTCTCCCACAGTCCAAAGATGTGCAGGTTAGGTGGATTGGCTATGCTAAATTGCCCTTAGTGTTGGGTGGGGTTACTGAATTATGGGGATAGGGTGGCGGTGTGGGCTTGGGTACGGTGCTCTTTCAAAGAGTCAGTGCAGACTCGATGGGCCAAATGGCCTCCTTCTGCACTGTAAATTCTATGAGATCTATGAAGTTCGGGTTGCTGCATCCGGCGAGGCTGTGGGTCACGTATCAAGATCGCCACCATTACTTTGATACACCGGATGAGGCGTGGAATTTCATTAAGCAAGAAAAGTTGGACTCAACCTAAAGGACAGCCACACTGGGATTCTACTCTGGTGGGGATGGTAATTACCGAGTAGCCGGAGGCAGCGACATTATGTTGTTCCCTCTTATTTCTGTTTGTTCCGTTTCTTCGGCCATGTTTTCTCCTTTTGTAGAACTCGGCCGCAGAGGGGGGAGCGGGGCCCTACACGTGGGGCTGCATCCTGGCAGCTGGGGCCGTGTCTTTGATGGGGCCTGGTTTGCGCCCGGAGTTGGCTGTTTGTTTCGCTGAGGGGAGGGGGCGGAAAATGTTCTGTGGGGGCCGTTGAAGCTGATAAGTTGGGCTTTCCATAGGGGTGGGGGGCCTGCAAAATGAGGGGGGGGGGGGGGGGATGGGATGCTGCTTGGCTGACAGAAGAGGTGCCAACTTGGGGGGACAGAGGGAGAGTCGGGGGGGGGGAAGCAATGGGAGGGCTTGAGCAAGCGGGGGGTGCGGGCTCGTGGCTGGCCGAAAAAGGGAGATGGCTAATCAGCAGGGGTGTGTGGGGGGGGGGGGGTGACGAGCCCCCCCGTCCAGGCTGATCACGTGGAATGTGCGGGGCCTGAATGGGCCGGTCAAGAGGGCTCGCGTGTTCTCGCACCTAAAGGGACTAAAGGCAGACGTAGCCATGCTACAGGAGACGCACCTAGAACTTGCGGACCAAACAAGATTGAGAAAAGGGTGGGTGGGCCAAGTGTTCCATTCGGGGCTGGATTCAAAGACCACCGGAGTAGCAATCCTGGTTAGCAAACCGGTGGCTTTTGAGGCAGGGAATATTGTGGCTGACAAGGGGGGCAGATACATAATGGTTAGCGGGAAGCTGCAGGGGACTCAGGTGGTGCTAGTGAACGTTTACGCCCCGAGCTGGGACGACGTGGTATTTATGAGACGCACGCTGGGTAAAATTCCAGACTTAGACTCACACAATCTGATTATGGAGGGTGACTTCAACACAGTCATAGACCCTGTATTGGAACGGTCAAACCCCAGGTAGGGGAAGCGACCAGCGGCTGCTAAAGAACTGAGGGGATTCATGGAACAGGTGGGGGGGCGGGGGGGGTGTAGACCCGTGGAGATTCGCCCTTTTCCCATGTCTACAAAGTCTTTCTTTTCCCATGTCGACAAGGTTCACTCCCGTATAGATTTATTTGTGATGAGCAGGCGCTAATCCTCAGGGTGGAGGGTCCAGAATACTCGGCCATTGCAGTCTCCGATCATGCTCCACACTGGGTGGATTTGCATCTTGGGGTGGAGAGAGGTCAGCCCCCACTATGGAGGCTAGATGTGGGGCTGCTGGCAGACGATGAGGTTTGTGGACGGATAAGGAGGAACATCAAGAATTACCTGGAAACTAATGATACGGGGGAGGTAGCGATGTCCACGGTGTGGGAGGCCCTGAAGGCAGTTATCAGAGGGGAGTTCATCTCTATCAGATCCCATAGAGAGAAGAAAGAGCGGAGGGAGAAAGGCTAGTCGGGGAGATACTCCAAGTAGACAGGAGTTACGCGGAAACCCCCGAGACGGGGCTACTGAAAGAGCGCCGGAGGTTGCAGGCGGAATTCGACCTGCTGACCACTGGGAAGGCAGCAGCACAGCTGAGGAAGGCAAAAGGGGCTGTCTACGAGCACGGGGAGAAAGCGAGCAGAATGCTGGCGCACCAACTTCGCAAGAGGGAGGTGGCCAGGGAAATTGGGGAAGTACGGGATAAAGAGGTCAACACGGTCATAGACCCAGTGGGGGTGAACAAAGTCTTTTGGGCTTTTTACGGTAAATGGGGGGGGGAGCAGAAATTCATGGACCAACTGAGGTTCCCAAAGAAGAGGATCTGGTGGAGGGACTGGGGGCCCCGATAGAGCTGGAGGAGATGGTAAAGGGGCTAGGGAGCATGCAGTCGGGCAAGGCTCCGGGGCCGGATGGCTACCCTGTAGAATTCTACAAGAAATTTTCAGAACTGCTGTGTCCACTCCTACCAAGGACCTTTAATGAGGCCAAAGAGAGAGGGACCCTCCCACCGACAATGTCACAGGCTTCGATTTCACTCATCCTCAAACGAGAGAAAAACCCGCTACAGTGTGGATCTTATAGACCGATATCGCTCCTGAATGTAGACGCCAAACTGCTGGCCAAGATCTTAGCTGCTAGGATTGAAGACTGTGTCCCTGGGGTGATAGGGGAGGATCAGACAGGCTTCGTCAAGGGCAGGCAATTGAACTCCCAACATATGGAGGCTCCTAAACATCATCATGATGTCCTCAGAGGGAGGGGAGGCAGAAGTGGTGGCGGCAATGGATGCGGAGAAAGCCTTTGACCGGGTGGAATGGGAGTACTTGTAGGAGACGCTACGAAGGTTCGGATTCGGTGAGGGGTTCATAGATTGGGTCCAGCTACTCTACCAGGCCCCCGTGGCAAGTGTGTGCACGAACAGGGTGAGGTCACAATACTTTAGGCTCCACCGGGGAACAAGGCAGGGGTGCCCCCTCACACCGTTATTATTCGCCCTTGCGAAAGAGCTGCTGGCTATAACGCTGCAGACTTCAAAGAACTGGCGGGGGTTGGTTCGGTGGGGGGAGGAGCATCGGGTCTCGCTTTACGCGGATGATCTGCTCCTGTATATTTCGGACCCACTAGAGGGGATGGGGGAAAGGTCATGCAGATTCTGAGGGACTTTGGCAATTTCTCGGGGTACAAACTAAACGAGAAGAAAAGCGAGATATTCGTGATCCAAGCTAAGGGGCAGGAAAAGGGACTTGGAGAGCTTCCGCTGAAATTGGTCGATAAGAGCTTTCGGTACCTAGGGATACAGGTGGCTCGAAAGAGGGATGCCCTCCACAAGCTTAATCTATCTCGGCTGGTAGAGCAGATGGAGGGGGACTTCAAAAGGTGGGACATGCTCCTGCTAGCTCTAGCGGGAAGGGTGCAGACCGTTAAGATGACGGTCCTCCCCAGATTTCTGTTCGTCTTCCAGTGCCTTCCCATCTTCATCCCTAAGTCCTTCTTTAAGCGGGCGAACAAGATCATCTCGGGATTCGTATGGGCAAATAAGACCCCGCGAGTAAAGAAACTGTACCTGGAGCGCAGTCGGGGGGTGGGGGTGGGGGGGGGGGGGGGGGCGGGGGCTGGCGCTGCCGAACCTTTGCAGCTACTATTGGGCGGCTAACATAGCCATGATTAGGAAATGGGTATTGGGGGAGGGGTCGGCGTGGGAGCGGTTAGAGGCAGCATCATGTAAAGGTACCAGCCGAGGGGCACTTGTAACGGCACCTCTGCCGTTCTCACCGGCCCGCTACTCCTCTAGTCCGCTGGTGGTGGCAGCATTAAAAATCTGGGATCAGTGGAGAAGGCACAGGGGGGTGGAGGGAGCCTCAGTCTGGACCCTGATACGCAACAATCACAGATTTGTCCCGGGCAAGATAGACGGAGGGTTTCAAAGCTGGCATAGGGCAGGCATTAAAAGGATGGGGGACCTGTTCATAGACGGGACCTTTCCCAGCCTGAAAACGCTGGAGGAGAAATTCAGTTTGCCCCCTGGAAACGCTTTCAGATACCTTCAGGTACGCGCCTTTCTGAAAAAGCAGGTGGTATCATTTCCGCTGCTACCCCCACGCATGATACAGGATACGGTGGTCTCCGGCACCTGGTTAGGGGAGGGGAAAGTTTTGGACATTTACCGGGAACTTCAGGAGACGGAGGAAGCTCCAGTGGAGGAGTTTAAGGGCAAATGGGAGGAGGAGTTAGGTGGGGCGCTGGATGCTCATCAATTCCTCCTCATCATGTGCCAGGCTTAGCTTAATCCAGTTTAAGGTGGTCCACCGGGCACACATGACTGCAACCAGGATGAGCAAGCTCTTTGGGGTTGAGGATAAATGTGCGAGGTGTGCGGGAAGCCCTGCAGACCATGTCCATATGTTCTGGGCATGCCCGGCTCTTAAGGGATTCTGGCAGAGATTTGCTAAGGCATTGTCCAAGATCTTAGGCACGCGGGTGGTGCTGAGTCCAGAGATAGCGATCTTTGGTGTGTCAGCCAATCCGGGAGTTCAGGAAACGAAAGAGGCTGACATATTGGCCTTTGCCTCCCTGGTGACCCGGAGATGGATCCTTTTAATGTGGAGGGACTCGAAGTCCCCGAGTGTAGAGACCTGGGTTAGTGACATGGCTGGGTTTCTCAGTCTCGAGAAAATAAAGTTTGCCTTGAGAGGGTCCATGGCGGGGTCCTCTCGGAGGTGGCAGCCGTTCCTCGACTTTCTAGGAGAGCAGTAAAGGTCAGCAGCAGCAGCATCCCTTTTTTTCCCCCTCTGTTCTGTTAACTGTTGCATACGGTTATGCAAAAATTATGTTTTTTGACAAAAGTTTGAATAAAAATAATTTTTTTTATATATATATTTCTAGAACGCAGGAGCAGTAGAACCACTTACATTCTTCATTCTTGCCAAAAGTTACTGAAATCTACCCGTGGGAGGCATAGCAAGATGTGATGCTGGGGGAAAAGTTACAATCAGGTTCAGGGATTAAGTGAATGGATAAAACTGGCACATGGGGTTCGATGCGCATAAGATTACATAGGGTATATGGCACAGGAAATGGGGCCATTCGACCCAACCCGCCAATGCTCGACTAGAACTTCCTCCTGTCTTTTTAATTTGGCATTGGAACCGTCGATTCCCTTCTCCATCAGATGTTTGTCCAGCTTCTGTTGCAGACATTGCCTTTGGTAGCAACTTCCACATTCTCACTACATGCAGTCTTTGGGTATTGAATTCCCTATTGGACTTCTTGCTGACTACCTCCCATTGATGGCCTCTTAGCTCATTCCCAGCCTTCTTTGAGGCAATGTCTAAAGTAGTGGGGATGAGGGTGGAGCCATGCCCGAAAGTGGCGGTCATCAGGGTATCAGACCAGCCAGATCTATTCCTGGGGAGAAAGGTGGACGCCCTTGCCTTTGCCTCCCTGATCGTCCGCCGTAGAATCCTGTTTGGCTGGCGGTCAGCAGCACCGCCCAAAGCTGCAGACTGGCTGTCCGACCTCTCGGAATCTCTACAAATGGAGAAAATCAAATTTGCCATCCGAGGGTCGGGTGATGGCTTCCACAGAACGTGGGAGCCATTCACCCAATTGTTCCGGGACCTGTTTGTGGCCAATGAACAAGCAGAAGAATAGCCAGGTAGCCAAGAATCAGGGCAAAGTAGCCAAGGCGTGAGAGGGAGGGATAGACCCGGGGGGTGGGGTTGGGTGGGGGGGGGGGGGGGGGGACAGCTGAACCTAAGAGAAAAGCAAGGTGAACCACAGGAGAAGGGAAGGGGGGCAGAAGGCGGTGGAAGAAGGAAGAGGAAAGAATGAAGAGACAGGGAACAATAGAGGGGAGCCAGAGAAGGGGGGGGGGGGGGCGCGAGGGAATGAAAGCCAGAAGGAGAGCACAGGAAACAACAACAAACTCGGCAAATACAGTAATAGAGAGCAAGGAAAATACGGGCGAAAGACGGGACGAACGGCCGAAGCGGAGATGAATGCCCGACGACAACGGCAGCGAAAACCATCCCGAAGTCGCAGGTAACAACACCAGATCCATTCTCTCATTGCCCTCAACTGTATTGGGCATAACTACTATAATTGTTTCTCCAGCACCAAATGTATCTGTACCTCCCCAATTTCCACCCCACCCCATAAACAGGTGCCTACTTATTGTTAAACAGAATATTGCTAACTGTATAAAGTTGCTGTTTCTGAGCTAGTGCACAATATCCTACCAGTTTATTTTTATTTCTTTTTTCTCTTCTATATATATTTTTTTTTTAAAAATCTGTGGACATAACTGTAAATATACTATGTTCAAAAACCCAATAAAAAAACATGTATAAACAAAAGCTCTGCTCATTCACAGGAGGAAACGTTCTCCCTGTGTCCATTCTATCCAATTCTTCCGTAATTTAAAAAAAGCTATTATTTTCTGATCTGCATGCCCATGCATTTTTAATATCACTCTTAGTCTCCATCTCGCCCTTTTTATTTTATTTTTTAAATTTAGATTTATTGTCACGTGTACTGAGGTACAGTGAAAAGTATTGTTCAACGTACAGTCCAGGTAGATTGCTCCATACATGAAAAAACAGAGGACATATGATAAATAGACAATGTAAATACATAGGCACAGGTATCGGAGCATATGGAGTGTGGTACTATTCAGTAGAGAAGATGTGTGAAGAGATCAATTCAGCCCATAAGAGGGTCATTCAGGAGTCTGGTAACAGCAGGGAAGAAGCTGTTTTTGAACCTATTAGTGCGTGTTCTCAGACTTTTGTATCTCTTGCCTGATGACAGAGACTGGAAGAGAAGATAACCCAGGTGGGAGGGGTCTTTGATGATGATGCCTTTCCAGTAACTCTATACCCTTTTTAAATAAAATTATGGTGACCAGAACTGCATGCGATGCTCTGAAGTGTAATCCGAGCAAGGTTCGATACAGGTTTATCATGTCATCCCCAACGTTTCAGTTCAATCCTCTAGAAATAAAGCCGAGTGCTTGTTTTTTTTTTTTTTTTACAGCTTTGTTGTTCTACATCTGTAGATGCAAGGAAGACAAATCCCAATGTCTGGTGGGAAACAAGGAACTGTGGAATTGAGAAATCATGAATCATTAAAAGTTAATGCACAGGTGTGAAAGGTAATTCAACTGGTTGATGGAATGTTGGTTATTACCTATATGGGAATTTAATTCAAAGGAAAGGGGGAAGATCATGCTTCAGTCGTGCAAGGTGCTGGTCAAACCTCGTCTCGAGTCCTTGGTTCAGTTCTGGGCTTTGGAAAGCCAGGGGTTGGGGGGGGGGGGGGGGGGCAAGGTAAGGAGCACAGGGGTAAAGGCACGGTGCTGAAGGCAGTACAGTGCAGATTCACAAGAATGATACCAGGCCTTCAGGCCTTAAAAGGATAAAATTGAGAGGATAGTTTGCAAAAATACAGTTCAAATATGGCTCGAATTTACAGGGGGTGGTGGATTTAACTGGGCTGTTTAAATTGACAGAAGGATTTGATAGGGAGACAGAGGTTTGACAAGAGAAATCTTTCCGTTTGGTGCAACTTCAGTTTTCATTGATACAGTGCTTTTCACATAGTGAAAGGAAGTCTTAAACCACTGGAGCATTATTGAACAGAATTTGGCAGTCATGTAAGGAGATATTTGTTGTGATATGCATCACTGTAAATACACAAGGGGCCAATGTGAACACACTACACCTAGCTAGACACTAGAGGGAGCACCAGAGACATCAAGACACCCAGACGTGACACTACCACAGGGGGGCATTACACCAACGCATATAAAAGAACACAGCACACATGCTCAGTCTCTTTCCAGTGGCGATGCTTAGTGAGTACAGACACAGGGTTGATTGAAACACATCACACCCACCACGTGGATTGTAGCAGACTGGTTCGTCAGTCTGAGTAGCTATAGCAGGATTAACAGGAGAGTCGAATCCAAGTAGGAGAATCGTTAACAGTTTAATAAATGTGTTAAAGCTATCTCCAAGTCTGAACCTTCCTTTGTCAGAGTGCACATCAAGGAAGCAGCTTATGCTACGTCAAGAGCATAACAAAACATGGTACCAAGGAGTGACTGTTTAAATCCATATTGATTCAACTCAGCAAACCGTGACAACCAGCAACAGCACCCAAGCAAGGTGATCGAGATTCCGGTTCCACAGCGGCTCAGGTGCCACGCCAATCTCAGTGCAAACTGGCGTGCATTCAGGCAAAGGTTTGAGATCTTCCTGGTAGCAGCCTATCTACAAGACGTGGCCGATGCTGAAAAGACAGAGCTTCTGCTCACCATCGGTGGTGCAAGAGCAGAAGAAATCTTCAAAACATTCAAGTTCTCCAAAGGGCAAGACAAGAGTGAATTTCAGACAGTCCTGGACAAGTTCGAACGATACCGCGAGGAAAAGACAAAGAAACCAACAGAAAACGGTAAAAGAGGGGCCAATACTAACCACGAGGCCAGGGTGGGCGAGCAGCGAACGACAATTTTGATTGGCGGCCATCTGGGAAAAGGCACATGTGCAGTTGAGAGAAATGCGCAAAGAAATGGAACAGCGATCTGCGCATGCACAATCGCTTCCTACGCTCTACGTCACAAGCGTCGTGACGTCAGAGGCCTCAGACTACACCCACTTAAACGGGAAATGTCCCAAAACAAGAAAAAAAACATTTTAAAGCCTCAAAACAAGATTCCTTCATCTGGAACGAAAGCACAATGCCTGAACTTCGACCAGTAGCTGAAAGTAACCTCTGCAGAATCCTGCAACAAACAGTTAGCACCGCCCAAGGTGATGATACAGTCCTTGAAGACTACGACTCAGATGATGATTTCATCATTGGAGATGGCGACCCCAGTACCAAATCCGAACCACAACGAGATGTATGCTACAGTGAAGAATCCGACACAGACGCGGATGTGTTCTTCGAATTTGAGGATCTTCAGCCCAGCATATATAACATCCCGACTCGCGAGTGCAGGATTATGCTGCGACCTAACACCAAGAGACAGAGAGCGGTACAAGCCCAGAGAGCGGCCTGCTGCCACACAGAGTGGTCCACGCACCGCGAAGGGTCCCCGACTCCACACAGAGGCTGGTCCATGCACCACGAAGGGTCCCAGCCTCCACACAGAAAGCGATGAAACATGCCACAGCGAGACAACTGCATGTCTCCACACAGAAAGTGACTCCAGTGACACAAGCCTCCACAGCGAGCTCGTGGATAGACTCCACTATAGAAGCAATGCAATACTCCAGAGCGCAGTCTTTGCATAAACAAGAAGTGACACAAGCCTCCACAGCGAGCTCGTGGACAGCCTCCACGATAGAAGCAACGCAAGACTTCAGAACGCAGTCCTTGCATGAACAAGCAATGATGACAGTCTCCACAGCGAGACCAATGCACGATTCCACACAAGGAACGCTGCAAGACTCCACAAAGGGAGTGACACAAGCCTCCACAGCGAGCTCGTGGACGGACTCCATGATGGAAGGAAGGCAAGACTCCAGAGCGCAGTCCTTGCATGAACAAGACCATGAGGCTCTAGCAACCTCCTCTGAGCAACCAGCAGCAGACAATGCAGGTCTGCCACGCTCA
Source organism: Scyliorhinus torazame (assembly GCF_047496885.1). Taxonomy (NCBI): domain Eukaryota; kingdom Metazoa; phylum Chordata; class Chondrichthyes; order Carcharhiniformes; family Scyliorhinidae; genus Scyliorhinus; species Scyliorhinus torazame. Next base: position 291,364,015 of record NC_092712.1, read on the forward strand.
AGTGAACAACAGAAAGACTATGTCAGTCTACCACACTCAAGTGAACAGCAAGCAAACTATGACAGTCTACCACGCTCAAGTGCAAAGCAAGAAGACACTGAGGCTCTACCCACTGTATGTGCGACAAGTGACGATGGCATCCCACTTCCCATACCAGATGTGCAACGTGACAGACCTCAGCTAAAATGTAGAGAGGCACTCGACAATCACAGTGAGACTACTCGTAACTCTGGTGACACCATGTTACTTCAAACCTCATTCGCTCGAGCCTCTCCACCAGCAAATGAATTCCTGAACGTTTTGACTCCGGACGTGGAGCATCAAGAAACCTCAGAAGATGCAAGTGAATCTGAAATGACTCTGGACGGGGAGCATCAAGAAACCTCAGCTGACTCAAGTGAACCCGCAATGACTCCGGACAGGAAGCGTTAAGAAACCAAAGCTGATGCAGGTGAACCAGAAAAGGCTCCAGATGGGGAGCATCGACAAGCCAAAACTGACTCAGGTGAAACATACCAGACTCCAGACGGGGAGCAACGACAAGCCAAAGCTGATTCAAGTAAGCCGGACATGACTCCAGACGGGCAGCGCCGCGAACTCAGTGATGGCATGCTCAAAGAAACAGCAGATGCCACAAAGGACGCTGACACGAGTAACTGTGTGAAGGACTCGTATTGTCCACAGTGTGGTCCTTGAGCGCACCACACACAACAAAACCAACCAACACAACAACATCAAAGACAATAACAAGAAGCGTACCAGCGGCAACAACATTGACAACAAGCACGACAAAAACAACAACAATGGGATTACGACTGGTACGACATGGTACAACTCTGCAAATGAGGGACACTGTTACTGCTCAGCTCAGTATAATGACATACCATGGCAGGATGATGCACCTTACCAATTCAAGTTTGCTACACTACCAACAGGCAACCCGGCTTTCAGGACAGATGCCATCAAGAATTGCTCCCATAAGCATCAAAAGAAAGAGTCCAAATCAGTCAATGAAGTGATTTGAACACTTGAACACCTCCTGATGACCAACCACCAGGACACTGACGGCGTTCACAAGGGAATGACAATGTCACCATTGGCACTTCTATACCAGACCATATAAATTAATGAACTATTGGACTCATAACTTTTATTTTGTATTGTCTTATCCTCAAAGTCATCGCAACTATTATTTGGTCTGGTATACTATTGTATAGTCATCACAGTCATCATAACTTGTACATAGCATCACTTACCTACCTGTTTTTGTTCAATTTTCTGTAACACTACAGAAAATATGTAACACAAAAAGGGGGGGATGTGGTGATATGCATCACTGTAAATACACAAGGGGTTAATGTGAACACACTACACCTAGCTAGACACTAGAGGGAGCACCAGAGATATCAAGACACCCAGACGTGACACTACCACAGGGGGGCATTACACCAACCCATATAAAAGGAGACAGCACACATGCTCAGTCTATTTCCAGTGGAGACGCTTAGTGAGTACAGATAGGGTTGATTGAAACACATCACACCCACCACGTGGATTGTAGCAGACTGGTTAGTTAGTCGGAGTAGCTATAGCAGGATTAACAGGAGAGTCGAATCCAAGTAGGAGAATCGTTAACAGTTTAATAAATGTGTTAAAGCTATCTCCAAGTCTGAACCTTCCTTTGTCAGAGTGCGCATCAAGGAAGCAGCTTATGCTACGTCAAGAGCATAACTAAACAATATTCACACTGTGATCGAAAGCTTGATTTGAGGTCGGATTTAAGCACCATTTTAAGGAGTAGAGATAGAGAGTGTTAAGACCTCGCCAATCCCAAATCCCTGAAGGGTAACTTGGAGTACTGGTTCTTGGTGGAGTATATTTTCAATTTGGCATATAGTGAGAAAAGATATGCAAACCAGGGAGGAAAGGTCCAGTCTTATTGAAAACAACCATAAAATATAAAATTTACAAAAATAAAGACCGCAATACAAGACAACAGTATATTTAACTACAATAATGGCTACACTCACATAGTATCTAGTATACTATGAAGTTAACCCTCGTTCCCAGTTAACTAAACTCTGTAAGATGCCTGTTTTCCAAACAATATCCAATATCCAACTCCATGAGCTAAATGCCGCCAAACGTTGCCACCCACGAGTTATCCATATAATCCCTACGGTGCAGAAAGAGGCCATTTGGCCCACTCGCTCTGCACCGACCCTCCGAAAAGAGCACCCCCCCCCCCCCCCCGCACATCTTTGGACAAGGGGAAAGTTAGCATGACCAATCCACGTCTTTGCAGTGTAGGAGGAAACCCACGCAGACATGGGGAGAACATGCAAACTCCAGTCACCCAAGGCCGGAATCGAATCGGGGTCCCTGGTGCTGAGGCAGCTGCGCAAACCACTGTGCCTCCCATTATCTTCAAGCTAAGAAAAGCCTCTCCAGTTTCAGTGCAGCGTTTCTTCTTTGATATTTTCAAAACAGCGCCAACATGTTCTGGGAGACAAACTGCCCTTCCAGCTGGGCGACGATACAGTCATTACTCTTAACCAACAGTACCTGTTCTTCTCCTGTTGTGACCCAGTTACCCTGCTATGGATATATTGTTTTTCCCGTTGATGTTATTCTATCTCAGTAACACCTTGGACCAGGTTTTTGGCATATTAATGTAATGTCTCTCCACTTTGAACTGCTAATTCGCATATCAAAATAACCCTTCAAAAATGCACTCTTTATCAATTCCATACTTCATTTTATCAAAATTTTATTTTTTACCTTTATTTTGCTCAATTCTTAAATCTTCCTTTTCTTCCAAGATCTGGACAAGAGGCATAGAGGGAATTCCAGAGATAAGGTCCCAGGCAGCAGAAGGCATGACTCACTCAACAGTGGGACAATGAAAATCAGCGATTGGTAAGGGATGAAAATTGGAGAGAGTGCAGAGCTCATGGAGGGTTTTGGGGCTGGAGCAGGTTTCATGTTAAACCCTGGGGGACTGTCACATTAGGAGGCAGGCGCTCTTACTCCTGATCCACTCCATTCAATAGGGGTGGAGGTTCCTCAGTCTCATTTCCCCTCCCTTTTTCTAATCAGTACTCACTCCACCTCCCCTCCCCTCCCCTCCCTCCCCCAACATCAGCGAAGGGGACGTCAAAGGTTGGGAACTCTGCAGCGACTAACTCACCTGACTCTGGAGCCTGGCGAGAATGGTCTCTACTTGCCTGGATAAAAGCTCGAACACTCAAGCAGCCCAACACCATTCAGGATAAATTCGCCAGCTTGATCAGCACCCCGTCCACCATCTTAATCATTCACACCCTCCACCACTGGCGAGTAGTGGCAGCAGTGTGTACTATGTACATGTATCTTGGATTACTCCAAGGGTTCTTTGTGATTCAGGCGCAATGTAATTAAGAGAACAATGACAGAAGTCCGTCTACTCCACTTTATCAATAAGAATATAATATAGGATAAGAATACAACTCAAGAATCTCTCGCCCATCAGCTCGTTGGGGATCCCTGTGTCGACGGCGGCTGCAAGATTCGGCTCCTGGCATCTGTCATGACTCAGGTTCAAGGTGAAATTCCACAAACGAGCAACAAGGCCTGATATTTATACAGTGAAGTAAATAAGTCTAATAGATTAGATAAGCAGTTGGGAAAGTCAGCAAAATACATGAGACCGCCTGAGTCTGGACACCTGCCCTTTTATGCCCCAGCCAGCATCCTGGCCCTAGAAGGCTACCAAGTTTCTCACAGTGGACAGAATTAACACATCCCTTACAACAAGTTGCACTGCAGAAACTCGGCAAGGCTCTTTCAACGGCATCTTTCAAACCTGCCTCTTGTAAATTCTGAAGAGGAGTCATGTTGCGCCCAAAATGTTAACTGTTTCTTTCTCCACAGCCCCATTAAATTTTTCCAGCATTTGTTTCAAACTGTGATTTCTGCACCAATTGAAACAAGGGCAGAAGGTGCAAGGAACACCCCCACTTTCAAGCACTTTTCCTAGTCACATATCATCCTAACTGGAACTATGTCACCCCCATCCTGTCCCTTCACTGTTGTTGGGTCAAAAACCAGGGTCTGGATTCTCCGATTCTGGGGCTATGTCCCCACACTGGCGTGGGAACGGTGGCATTTTACGCCAGAAAAACCGGCGCACAACAGCCACGGACTCCCCGTTTTGCTGGGGGCTAGCAGCGTAGAGTGCCCAGCTCTAGCTGCTGATATGCCCTGGAGAATTGCCGGGTCCATGGCCACGCATGCTCACGCCGGCGACTGCTCGCGGACCCAGCCCGCAAAATAGTCCCCTTTCGGCCGGCTCACGTGCCCCGGATCACCCCCCCCCCCCCCACACAGTGCCCCCAGCCCCAAATAATGTCCCCCCCTGCCCGCGGATTGGCCCTCTCCCGACTATGGCGGCGCTGGACTGAGTCCACAGCCATCACACCGAGTTCCGGATGGGTGAGACCATGAGAGATCCACGCCCTCGGGAACTCGGCCTGTCGGGGGCAGAGCATCGGGGGCGGGCCTCAGACAATGTCCTGAGGCCATCGATACAGGGCGCAGCGTACTCCTAGAGAGCGCCGCTTTGGAGGGGGTGGTGCATCGCGACAGTGGCGCCGCCCCCAATTTAATCGGAAACTTGGATTCTCCGGCCGGTCGCCGAACGCGATTTCGTCGTCGGTGACCAGAGAATCCAGCCCCAGTACTTTTCCCGAAAGCACACAGGATATGCCTACAACACATGGACTCCAGCAGTTTAAAAAGGTGGCTCACCACCAGTTTCTCAACAGCATTTAGGGATGGCAAAGAATGCTGGACTTTCTAGCAATGCTCACATTCCATGAATCAATGAACAAAAAAATTAACCAATTAAGGAATTTTTGCAGGGAATAAATCTTCTCACCAAACCTGCTCCCAGGCTGTTACTCGTCTTATGAAGCACTGATGGAAATTCCCTTTGGAAGTGTCCAGAATCAGCAGAGATCAGAGCTAACAGGGCCTCCCTCATTTCAGCTAATCGCCTGCCAGTCTGCAAGTGGCAGATTGGTGGAACCCTTCAGGAATTCCAGAAGCTGACCTTGAGTCACAAGTCAAGAGCTAGAACATTTCCAAGTATGGTTTCCAGACCCAGCACTCATGCTGTCATCTCTGGAGTAGCTCAAGTATCCAAAATATAAAGCATGTGTCTTTTTTGGGTTGTAAACTGCATACATATCCATGATTTATTTTAAATCATTATTCATCCATAATTTTATGATTTCTCCAACTTGCCAGAAGTGCTTTATGGTCATTTTGGAATAGGTAAACACTTTTTATTTTGCCTAAACCTACGACTAAATCCTAACCTTGTATAAGTTAGTTTGAAAACAAAACGCAGGATATAAAAGCTTGGTTCAAGATTTTTATTTTAACCCACAATTTCAACATGAGCCAGCATTAATGATTTAACTTCAGTGGTTCAACAGGATTCCTTGAAGCAAAAAAGCTACAGCGATATAAAGGTTAGAACATTACCAAGAAGCACAGCATGCCGACTTGTTATATTTGACACGTAAATCTGAAAGGTTCTTGCTGTGAAATGTGGATTATTTTCAAAGCATATCCTTGTAACAACAGAAGCAATGTGATAATAATTTCACACTTAAGGAATCTACCTACATAGGAAAGGGTACGGTAGTGCAACACAGATTGAAAACAGTTCTTAGCATAACCATTTCATACCAAACATTTGAGGTCTACGTTATTATTAAAATACACTGCACTTGGGATTATTTTCTTGCATTAACAATATCACAAAGAGCTTCTATTTCCTGTTGGAGGCAGGTTGGCCAATATTTGTAGAATCCCAGACTGTCATGAAATATCAATCATTTCACAGAAGCAGGTGGTGCAGACTCAAATCGCTCTCTGCCTCTCCCTTTCTACTTCTGGCCTGGAAGATCATTCCAGGTGCAATTTCACAGTTGCCCACCCTTTGCATTCAACCAGCTGGCATTTACTGCCAGAGCCCTTCCTTAAAATCTCACCGAGACCAATTCCCCTCCCTCAGCTATAACCCGCACGTGGCCCATGGGGTAGAAGCAATTCACCTTCCCCCATGAGTCTCGTTGAATACGAGCTCCCCTGCTGAGGGATGGCGAGCCCATCACACTCGAATACGCTGTACTATAACAGTCAGCCAGGTTTGGAACCCACAGCTCAGGCCCGGTTGGGACTGAAGAGTATTGTACATATTATTTTGCAATAAAACTAGTTCCTCCTTAGCCTCTCGCCTCAGACTCGTCTGTGGTCACTAAACTGGCGATGAGAATAAAAGTGGAGGCACTGTCGTCGTGGCTGACCATCGGAAGAACAACCCCCCCTCCTCTGCACTACAAGACTAAGGTTGGAATTTCTTTATCCACAATGCCATTATTTGGAAGATTGAACATATTCGATGTGGGCACGAGGCTTGGATGAGGTACGCCGAACATATGCCTTACTTTTTTCAGGCGAATGGTATCACCGATGAAGAGCAACAGACAGTAGTCCTTTTAACTGCCTGTGGGGCCCACATTCATGGGGTGATAAAAAGTCTCACGTATCCCGCAGCCGCAGACACCAAATCCTTCGAAGAACAGGTGACCCTTGTTGCACAGCATTGTAACGACTGACAGTCAGTCATTGTGCAGAGATACCATTTCAACTTAGCAGAGAGGTCACCAGGAGTGTCCGTGACTGAGTTTTTAAAAAAGATTGCGAAAACTAGCTGAATTTTGAGAGTATGGCACTTCACTCTCAGAGATGCTACGAGATCGATTGGAATGTCGTGTTATTAATATACCAACTCAAAGAAACTTGTTGGCTGAGCCATCTTTAGACCTTCAATAGGCCATGCAGATTTCCCTCTCACGGGGAAACACGGAACAGTGGGTGCTGGAGCTTCAGGGAATGGAGGTGAACTCTATAGACTGCGCCCCCTCCCAGCGAGCAGCACCCCTCAGAACAGAAACCCCACCATGGGCCTAGGACCGACACCACCAGGCGGGACACATCCCCAGAGTCGGTAGAAGAGGAGCCCAGACGATGTGGGACGTGCGGACATAGGAACCACAGGGAATGCAAATCCCAACAGAAGCAGGCGCCAGCCCAGAGCCCATACCGTTCACATTGACTGGCAAGACACGGAAGTGAGATTATCAACTTATACGGGTGAGCCCCTCGCCACTGCAGGGACCACAATGACCTGGGTGATTTACGAGCAGATGTCGGTACGTCTCCGACTGATTGTTATGAAGGGGCACCGGTCCAACCAGTTAGGCCATGACTGCTTACAGAGCCTCCACCTCAACTGGCAACATATTTTCCAGATGGGGACTGGTGGCCTCTACGATGTTCTGGGGAAGTACCCAGAGGTCTTCCAGCCAGCATTAGGGTAAATTAAGAGGGCCATGGCAAAGATGCAGGCGGATCCGGACACACAGCCAAAGTATTTTAGGACCCGCCCAGTTCCTCATCCCGCTGGGGAACAAGGTCGATGCGGAGTTAAACCGCCTGGAGGGCCTCGATATTATCCGGCTGGTTAGATTCACTGATAGGGCGGCACCAGTGGTTGCCATGCTGAAACCGTTTCAAGACAGTGAGAATCTGTGGCCACTACAAACGGACTGTAAATAGGACTTCCAGCTTGGATAGATACTCAATGTCTCGCATCGAGGATTCTGTCAAGCTGCCTGGTGGTCATTCATTCACAAAATTTGACATGAGCCATGCATACCTACAGCTTGAATTGGACCCTGTATCGTGAAAATATGTCACTATCAACACCCAAAGGGGCCTTTACGAATATACCAAGCTGCCTTTTAGTGTATTGTCAACTTGTGTGCAATTTTCCAGAGGGACATGGAAAATATGCGATGATTCCGCGTGTGTCAACGATGTCTTGGTCACTGGGACGTCGGAACAGGAACACCTGAGCAATTTAGATGAGGTTCACCGTTTCTTGGAGACAGGGAAACAGAGACTCAGAGAAGAATGTGTGTTCCACGTGGAGCAGGTGGTCTATCTGGGCTGCCGTGTGGACCCGGATGGACTGCACCCTGACTCAGAAAAATTGGGGGCTATCAGCAAGCCCCTACACCCGAGAACACAACTGAACTGCGTTCTTTATGAGGGTTAGTAAGTTACTATGTAAAATTCATCCCGGTTTTGCAACTATGTTGATCCCCTACACCTCTTGCTAAATAGAAAATAAAGAGTGGGTGTGGAAAGCACAACAGGAGGAAAAGTTTGCCAAAGTCAAGAAGCAGTTGACCTCTGCAGGCTTGCTCATGCATCACAACTCCGTCAAACAGCTCATAGTCACATGTGACGCCTCACCATACGGCATTGGCCCAGTTTTGGCCTCAATGGGGAGCGGCTGATCCTGTTTGCCTCCAGGACATTGGCTACGGCAGAGTGCAATTTCGTGCAGATTGAAAATTATTTGCTGTACAAAAGTTTCACCAGTACATGTATGGTCATCGGGTCACGATCCTTACAGACCACAAGTTGCTGTTGGGACTTTATAAAGAAGACAAAGTGATCCCGCCCATCACCTCTGCTAGGACACAGAGATGGGCCCTTTTAATGGTGGCATATGAATACTCATTCGAGCATCGACCAGGCACCCAAATCACGAATGCGGATGTGTTAAGTAGATTGCCATCGTCAACTCGCCTTCTCCCTCTCCTCGTCCGATTATTGGTAGCCATGCTCATCTTTATGGATACCCAACAGGCTATTGCGTTCCAGATATGGGAGTGGATGCAGACAGCTCCCATATTGTCCAAGGTCCACCACATAGTGCCGTATGGTGACTAGCATCGGAAGTTACCCGAGGAGTTATAGGCAATTTCAACTAAGGTGTCCATATTTAGTGTTTCGGACAGCATCCTGTTGTGGGGGCCGTGCGTCATTGTTCCAAACAAGGACCAGGACTCCATCTTGCAGAACCTGAATGATGGACACCCAGGGGTGTCTAAAATGGAAATGCAGCTATGTTTGGTGGCCAGGCCTGGATCCAGAGATCGAACGGGAGGCCCAAAATGCAGGATTTGCCAGGAGCAGGAGCTTCCACCCACTGACCCACTTCACCTTGGGAGTGGGCAGTATGGCCTTGGATGTGGCTACATGCCGACATTGCCAGCCCTTTCTTAGGATTAATATTCTTGATAATAGTGGAAGCCCACTCAAAATGGCTTGAAGTCCATAGAATGAAGTTGACTACGTCGCGGGTGACCATTGAAAACCTACAGCTCGCCTTCTGCACGCACGCTATCCTAGAGGTGTTGCTCACCAACAATTGGATGCCCTTTACCAGCGGGGAATTCACAGGCTTTGTGAAGTCCAACAGGGTGTGGCATATCAGTAAGGCCCCGAATCACCTGACTTCAATGTCTAGCGGAAAGGGCGGTGCAAACATTTAAACAGGGGCTGAAGAAACAAACTTTGGGATCGATGGACACTCGTGTGACCAGATTCCTGTTCTATTACCTAACCACACCCCATGCCGCAAATGGGGTAGCACTGGCAGAGTTATTAATGGGCTGGGGGCTACGGACTCTTCTTAGTCTAACATTCCCTGATATTGACGAGAAGGTACGTCACAGCTAAGAGCAGCAAGGGCGTCGACCAGGTGGACACAAGCGGACTTGACTGTACCAGCTGATGCAGCCTCTGGCCCACACACTGCCGAAGGCCGCCAGTGCATCTCAGGAACAGACCTTTGTCCGATTGGGCCGGTATCGTACCACGTTCAAGCGCAAGACTGCGTCATGAATAGATTTATCAATCATATCAGAAACAGGAGACTAGTCGTACATGGAGCTCCTCGGGAGTAACTAATTACTGACCAGCCTTCTCCAATTCTTCACGACTCGAAAGCGTTGCCCCAAGGGGGACAGGATATAGAAATGCGAGAGGTCATTGACACGGATTCCGCCTGGTCTGGTCCAGCAGGTGCCAGAGGCGCAGCCATGGGCGAAGAGGCGCAGGCATCCTCCCACTCCACCATCATTTGAGAGTCTTTAAATGTGGTGGGGGAGGGACTGTTATGATCCGCACAAGAGCTGCAGGTAGAGGCAATTAGCCACCACCTCGAGTCTCGTTGAATAGGAGCTCCCCGGCTGAGGGACGGGGAGCTCATGGACACTCTAATAAACCTGTACTATAAACGTCGGCCAGGTTTTAGCTGACACCTCAGATCCCGTTGGGATATGAAGAGTATTGTACGTAATATTGTTTTGTAATAAAGCTCCTCGGACCCGTCTTTGGTCACTAAACACTCATTCATCAAAGGGGCACACTGTCCTGCCAACATTCACCAGCTGAATCTGCTAACTCCAGCTTCTCGATCTGTAATACTCGAGTGTCACACCATAAATATTTACCTGTGTTACAGGAGGGGCCGCAGGGTAGTACGGTGGCACAGTGGTTAGCCCTGCTGCCTCACAGTGTCGGGGACCCGGGTTAGATTCTGGCCTTGGGTGACTGGCTGTGTGGAGTTTGCACATTTTCCCCGTGTCTGCGTGGGTTTCCTCCAGGTGCTTCGGTTTCTCCCCCACAGTCCAAAGATGTGCAAATTAGGTGGATTGGCCATTTAAAAATTGACCTTTAGTGAAATATGTGCAGGTTAATTGGGGTTATGGGGATAGGATTGGAGAGTGGGCCTTGGTGGGCTTCTTTTTCAGAGGGTCAGTGGTCTGAATGGCCTCCTTCTGCACTGTAGGGATTCTATGGAAGAGCGAATGCATCATTGTTTAAATCAGTACCTTTGTCATTAAGTATACGCATTTATCAGATACTACATAATGATAGCTGCATCATTTTACATTACAATCCAAATCATTACTGGAAAGGTTGGTTGAAGTACAAATCCTGAGCAATTTCACAGCATATTATTAATTACAAAGCTACCCTAGTTGCCTTTGTAAAGAGGGTCATTCTTTTTCTACCAATTCCATTGTTGCATTTTATGGACTCGCCAATCAAGTCACCAAATGCATCAAATGCGACAGTGCATCACTCTCAGTTTTATAGGAAAATGTCTCAGTATGCTTAGCATATTCCTCCTGTTAAGGGATATTTCTTTTTCAATCTAGCGACACTTTCTTGCAACCATTTCTCTTCATATTTTGCTTCTCCGTCTTCAAGTACTTGCAGAAGCTCATTGAGAGCTAACTGCGATGATAGGTCAAACAGTTTCCTTTGCTTTTGCACCGAGTTCTGTATTAAGTAGATGTCATTTAGATGGGTCAGCTTTGATATTTCGTGTTCAATGTTCGAAATCTCTTGCGGAGTGAACTGAACTCTACTTCTCAAGATCCATTTCACTTGCCATTCAGTCTCCTTCTGGATCTTGACTCTCTGTTCTTCCAGGAGCTCATTTCCTTTGGATTTCAACTCAGCAATCTTAGCAAGTAAGCTGATCTTGTGTCCCAGGACGGCCAACTTGTGCGTACTTGTGCTTGGCTCTCGCAGCTGGAGCTGCAGGTCCAGGACCTCAGTCAAATAATAGTCGGACATTTCCATCCTTGCTTCAAGGAATTGCTCGAGATTTTTCTCCCAGCTTTTCAGCTCCTCTTCATCTCCTGAGATCTTTGCTTTAGCTTTCTCTATTTTAGCCAGAGTGCTCTTGATGGTGTTCCCATACCGCACATTCTTTCGAATGGGTGTCTCGCACTTGGGGCAAAGTCTGAGCTTCGGCACAGACCCACTGTCCTCCGACTGAAGCATCCAGTCATCGAGTCCGTACACTGCGAAGATGTGACGGCAGTCTTCCAGCTGGATAAATCTGGTGCTTGGCTCATCTTCCCTTCCAAAGAATATCTCAGTGACTTCGTCCTCGTGGCACACACGGCATTTGCTGGGGCACGGCTCTCCGCACAGGCCGATGCACGGGTGCCCACACACAAGCACTTGGTTGCATGGCTGGTTGCAGCGCTTCCTGTTGCAAGGCTCGTGGCACCGTCTTGTGCACTGGAAATGTGGGCAGGTCCACTCGCAGGGCTGCATGCATGGCGCACATGCCTCGCCGCATTGCTTTGGGCACTTGCCGTGCGGGCAATGGTTGTCACATGCCCGGGCACAAGGAGGGCACTCCGTGGAGCAGCACTCGCTGCAGGTGTGAGAGCAGATCAACGTCCGCCCACACAGAGAGCTGCAGGGTAGATGAAACCGCCCGCCGACGCAATCACAGCAGACGGCCTTGCAGGAATGGCCACATGACAGCTGTGCCCTACATAGCTTGTTGCACAGCAAGGCTCCACTATTAGCTAGCTCGCTCTCCTGCAGGTGGCACAGCACCTGCCTCTCATGACCACAGCTCAATGGGATCTTGACCTTTGCCGGGCACTTCTTTGTGCAGGTCTCGCCGCAGCATCGCATGCACTGATGGCCGCACTCCATGGTTTTTCTGCAGGTTTCCTGGCAGATAAACCTTTCCAATGGTAAATAGCAGGGCACCTGTTGCTCATGACCACACTGTGGGATGACTTTGACCACCTTGTAGTTACACTTGCCGCACGGGTCACAGCAACGGTCAGGACATTTGTGTCCCTGCTCACAGAGTACCTGGCAGGGCTTGAGACATTTATACTGCTTATGCTCTGGGTCGGCAGGATGGCAACGAGAGGCACATGCATGGCCACATTCCAGTCGCATATTACAAGGCAAGAAGCACCCTCCCGCAGGAACCTGTCCAAAATCGTCGGCCGTCGACACCAACGTGTCAGTTCCTGGATGGTTTTGGCAGCACAAATTCAGAGCGGTACCCATTTTGTCATTGCTGCGTAGCCAGTCTACTATCGCCCTCCACAGCTGGACTTTGCTTGACAACATTTTCATATTACCTATGCAGTAGAAGCCTTTCTTTGCCCGAGACAGAGCCACACAGATGCGATTTGGAATCCTCAAAAACCCTACCCCACCCTGCGGATTGCTTCGAACGAGTGACAGAATCACTATGTCATTCTCTTCCCCTTGGTACTTGTCCACTACACAAACCCGAACACCATCAAACTGATTTTTTGGCATTATTTTCCTAAAGTAAAGCAGCTGTCCTGAGTAGGTGGTAAGTATGGTTATCTGCGATGGCTTGTATTCTTGCTGGATTAAATAATTGCAAAGGGCTTTCACGAAAAGAGCTTCATGTGCATTGTGAAAGCTTTTTCCTTCCTTGGTCATATTCTCCGGTTGCTGATGGTCAATAAAGTAGAGATTTGTTGAGATTCCCTAATTTAAAAAAAAAAAGGAGAAAGGATTGTTAATACTTAGCTCAAAATGAACATTTAGGGTTGGGAGATAAGGCTAGTTTCATCACTTCACACTCTCTGCTGGGAGCCCAGGTTGGACAAATACCAAGGTCTCGGAAAGGTTGCAAAGGCGATTTCCTGGAATGGTACTGGGATGAGGGAGTTCACATCATTCATTTACTCATTCACAGGATGTGGGTGTTACTGCCAAGTGCAGCATTTATTGCCCATTCCAAATTATCCGTTAAAAGGTGGCAAGCTGCTTTCTTGAACCACCGCAGTCCATGAAGTGAAGGCATTCTCATCACAGCGAAGTGCAGCAGCCCAGGATTTTGACCAAGAGACTATGAAAGCATGGCGATGTATGTACAAGTCACAATGGTGTGCAACTTGAGGGGGGATATTAAAAAAAGACAAGAGGCGGAATCTTGTTGAGGTGTCAGATGTCTTGCATGCCTGTGGAGGATCCACCCAACCACATGACAACAGGCAATAGCAAAGCCAGCAGCGGGTTTTCCTTTGGAATTAAGACCTCAAGGGCAGAAGTCTCATCTCCTGAGAGCTGCCGCCCAATCAAGAGCAGTTCTTGTGCTCAGCAGAGCCACTGGGTGACCCTGGTTCCTGCAGGAGAATACACCGACCGGAGACCCAGGAACGTGGAGTTTCCCAGGTCAGGTGTGCTTTAGCAGGGTGAGGATTGAAGGGGAGAGTTTTCGAGGGCTCGGTATCAAGGCATGGGGCTCTCTGAAGCCACCCCACCCATGATGTTGAGTCCCTTGCTCAGAGCCTTGTGCATCTGCTTGCCCTACTGACAGACTGGCTGCACAGTTTCACCTATTGTGCACCCATGGTGACAGGCTCAGTGGCAAGTGGGTTAATACCTGGGGTGGTGGGTTGAGGCCCATAAAGGGTCATTAATTGGCCACATTTGGGCCTCAAAGTGCTGACACGAGTGAAGGTTGCCATGGACCTTCCTGCCCAGAACTTAATTCTGGTGGAGGGCTGGCGGCGGTCGGGTTCTAGTAAGCTAGCATCCCACCTAATGACATGTCTTTCCTGTCTCCATGCTCCCCAATAGTGAAAACACAAGATTCTGCCCAAGGGAAGTGGGACTGTTCTCCTTAAAGTGAAGGTGAAGGAAAAAATTAATTGTTCAAAATGCAAAGGGTTTCAATAGAATAGATATGGAGTAAGTGTTTGGACTGGCAGGGAGGTCAGTAACCAGAATGTACAGACTTAAAATGCGCAACAGAAGAAGCCGAGGAGAGAGGAAAATAATTGTTTTTATACAGCAAGTTGGGATGATCTGGAATGAGCTGCATGGTGGAAGGAATTTTTAAAAATTTCAATGTAGTTTTTCTCTTGTGGTATCGGGGACTAATGTCCTTCAGGGAGGGAAATCTGCCATTCTTACCCAGTCTGGCCCACATGTGACCTTGTGTGGTTAACTTCCCGCTGAAACGGCCTAGCAAACCACTTAGTTCAAAGGCAATTGGGGATGGGCAGTGAAACCCACATCCCATGAGGGAATTTTTAAAAAAGCATATCACAAAATCCACAATATTTGACAATCCTTAATTACTGATAAAAGCAAAGTACTGCAGTACTGCTGTAAATCTAAAATAAAAACAGAAAATGTCGCGAAAACTTAGCAGGTATGGCAGCATTTGCGGAGAGAGAGTAACAGAGTTACCATTTTAAGTCCGTACGACTCTTCTTCAGAGTTAAAGAAAGGGAGTCATGAGACGGATTTTATAATGTTAAGAGGGAGGTGGAGCAGGTAGAACAAAGCAGGAGGTGAGGAATCGGTGGGAGCTGGAAGAGATTGGACAAAGATGTTTTGGACACAGGACAAAGGAAGCGTTAATGATAGTGTTAAGGACTAAAGAAAGTGCTGATAGTTGCATAAAAATAAGACAGCAGAATGTGTTAATAGCAACGCAAAAGGTCAGCGATCTGTGAAAGTAAAACTTAAGAACAAGTGATAGATGGCCCGCTGGAGGGTGGAGGGAGTGTGGTTGCGTTGGGACAAAATAAAACTTTTTGGATTAAGCCAAGTGCCTGGGTTTAGCATCTCATCCTAAAGATGGCAGCAGGCAGTGTGACACTCCCTCAGCACTGCACCGGAGTGTCGGTTGAAATTTTGTGCTCAGAGTCTCTCGAATAAGCACTGAACTCACTGACTCAGGGGTGAGAGATTGCTACCGATTAGGATGCAGCTTAGACTTGTGTTTATGGGGTGATTATGATTATAGCAGCATCTAATACCCAGCACCTCTTTAATTTTTGTTCCAAGGATTAGACTACCAACAGTAACTATAGAAAACCTACAGTCATCTACCCTCTGGGGAATGAGGTCTCAGTAGGAAACAAAAGGCTTCAACAGCTTTAGAGTCACCTTGATGTTTTCGTACAGCTTCACAGACTCCACATTTTCCAACTTTTCATAGATGTGCGGAGTTATCAACTTTGCGATTTCAGGGCGCATTCGATGCTGAACAAGGAAAAATGTAACAGTAAGACTCCTGCAGACTGCTTTAAATAAAAAGGACATACACTGACATGATTAAGAGTTAAACGCCTGGAAAGAAGAACCTAAACACAATTGATGCACAAAAGTCTTAACAGTTTAAACAGCCAGAACATAAAATATAGCTGTGAACACTTCAAAGAAAACGCCTATGGCACAATATTTTCAGAGGAAATTTTCACAATTTATTTTGGTGGGGGAGTATTTCGCAAGGGTATCTGACATTCAAAATATTTTGATTTGCCTGCGAGAGGGATTTAGATACAATTCTCTTCCCCACTCTGACAAGGCATTACGGGTAATATATTAGCATGGATAAAGGATTGGTTAACTAACAGAAAGCCAAGAGTGGGGATAAATGGGTGTTTTTCTCGATGATCAGTGGCTAGTGGTGTGCCTCAGGGATCAGTGTTGGGACCTCGATTGTTTACAATTTCCATAGATGATTTTGAGTTGGGGACCAAGTGTAATGTGTCAAAGTTCGCAAGTGATACTAAGATGAATGGTAGAGTGAAGTGTGCAGAGTACACTGCAAGTCTGCAGAAGGATATAGATAGTGTAAATGAGTGGGCAAGGGTCTGGCAGATGGAGTACAATGTTGGTAGGAATAACAGCAAAATGGACTATTATTTAAATTGTAAAAAATTGCAGCATATTGCTATGCAGAGAGATATGGGTGTCCTTGTGCATGAATCACAAAAAGTTGTTTTGCAGGTGCAGCAGGTAATTAAGAAGGCAAATGGAATTTTGTCCTTCATTGCTATCGGGATGGAGTTTAAAAACAGTGAGGTTATGTTGCAGCTGTGTAGAGTGCTGGTGAGGCCATACCTGGAGTACTGTGCAGTTCTGGTCTCCTTACTTGTGAAAGGATGTACTGGCACTGGAGTGGGTGCAGAGGAGATTCAGTAGGTTGATTCTGGAGTTGAGAGGATTGGCTTAGGAGGAGAGAGTGAGTAGACTACGACTATACTGATTGGAATTTAGAAGAATGATGGGGGAATCTGATAGTAACATATAAAATTGTGAAGGGAATAGTTAAGTTAGAGCAGGAAGGTTGACTGGTGGGTGAAACTAGAACTAAGGGGCAAAATAAGGGGGGGGGGGCAGATTTAAGACTGAATTGAGGAGAAACTTCTTCACCCAAAAGGTTGTAAATCTGTGGAATTCCATGCCCAGTGAAGCAGTTGAGGCTAGTGTGTTAAATGTTTTTAAGGCAAAGATAGATCGATTTTTGAACAGTAAAGGAATTAAGGGTTATGGTGAGTGGGCGGGTAAGTGGAACTGAGTCCATAAAAAGATCAGCCATGATCTTAGCATCCTCGAGGGGCCAGATGGCCTCTTCCTGCTCCTAGTTCTAATGTTCTAAGATTATCATTAGTTCACTTTCAAATGAATAGATCAGTGAAATCTTCAGTACAGAGGATACCAATTCTAAAGCAAACTGGCCAGTTCAGAAATCTTGTTGTTTCGCAAGGGGAAAAATCAACTCAAATGTAAATAACTGCAGATGCTGGAAATCTGCAATACAAAGAGAAATTGCTGGAAAGTCAACACATCAGGCAACCTTTGTGAAAAGAGAAACCGAGATAATGTTCCAGGTTGATGAATAGATCACAAATGTAACTCTTTACAGCAAGGACACTTTGTGACTGACTATTTCTGCCTTCCTTCTTCTTTTGACTCCATCCTTTCTCTCTCCTGTTCATTTATTTTAAAAAAATTTACATACCCAATTCTTCAAGGGGCAATTTAGAGTGGCCAATCCACCTACCTTGCACATCTTTGGGTTTAGAACATAGAACATACAGTGCAGAAGGAAGTCATTCGGCCCATCGAGTCTGCATGGACCCACTTAAGACCTCACTTCCACCCTATCCCCGTAACCCAATAACCCCATCTAACATCTTTTTGGGACACCAAGAGCTATTTAGCAGGGCCACTCTACCTAACCTGCACGTCTTTGGACTGTGGGAGGAAACCGGAGCACCCGGAGGAAACCCACGCAGACATGTGCAAACTCCGCACAGACAGTGACCCAGTGGGGAATTGAACCTAGGACCCTGGCGCTTGTGGGGGGTGAGACCCATGCAGACAGGGGGAGAATGTGCAAACTCCACACGGACAGTGCTTTCCCCTGTTCATGACACCATGCTTAAGTACCAGTTTTTGCACATAGATCTGAACAGGGACTGTCACAGTATTACTCCCCAACCTGATTCTGTCGGGTGACTCATCACATATACATTGGTCTGACAGCAATCATGAATTGGACCTCTGAGAGAATCTCTCTCTCCCTGAGAGTACTTAAGTTCAAATGCAATGCTCCATTATTACGAGGGTGATGGTGGTGTTGGGGTGACGTTACTAGACTGGTAAGCCAGAGTCCCTGGTTTCACCCCTTGAAAGTCATGCGAAGGGAGGGGTGGAAGGGGATAAAACTCAAACATTTGTGTTCAACAGCACTCATTTGACATCAATTTTACTCAAAACCCATCATTGAGCTATCATTTAAAACCACAAGTACCACAACTGACGTCAATGTCATCAATTGCCCCAAACCACAGCGCTCAAAACATTTCTGATTTGGACGCCAAAAACGACCAGTTTATTTTCCAGATTTCTGAATTTCAAACATCATAAAACATCGGAAAAAGCAGACCCAGTTTTGAACGGGTACTTTTCTGTTTTCATAACCTACAACTCTTACAGGACAACCTGCCACACACATTGCGCCCCCGCCCTCGGATTGCAATACTCTCCCCATCAACTCCCGTCATCACCAGCCCACCACCAAACCTCAGAGCAATTATACCCCCCACCACCAACTCTCACCCTGGAGCAATTTTCTTCCGCCCAGCACGCCACCCCCCCCCCCCCCCCCCCCCCAAACAAACTTTCAAAATTTAACCTTCACAAGTCAAAGATCCAGCAGAGGGCAGTAGAGTGGGGCTGCTGATTGGCTGTTGCGGGGTAAATTTGCGTCAGTGCATTGCGGTCACTGCATCCAGAACGTGCACCTGAGCAAAACACCAGCCGTGATTTTCGGCGGGTGCAGTGGCCAGGGGTCTGTCGGGAAGGTAAGTTTACCTCTTGAAAAACTTTAAAAACCTACCTTGAAGAGTGACATCACAGCAAAGCAGTGACCTGATTGGCTGGTAAGGAAAGTGCTCCAATTAGCAGTAGCTGGGAGAAATTTAACTCTTCGTGTGTTGGTAAGTATTGTGCTTGGTAAGTAAAATCTTAATTTTTTTTCACTTATTCATTATTTGATATTATATTTGTAATCAGTTAAGGTAAAGCGTAAAAATGGCAGGAGATCCCAGACTCCTGTTATGCTCCTCGTGCGCAATGTGGGAGTTCAGGGACGCGGCCGATGCCCCTGACTCCTTCATGTGCGTGAAGTGTGTCCAGGTGCAGCTCCTGTTAGACCGCGTGACAGCTCTGGAGCTGCGGATGGACTCACGTTGGAGCATCCGTGATGCTGAGGAGGTCGTGGATAGCACGTTCAGTGAGTTGGTCACACCGCAGATTAGGATTGGTGAGGGAAACAGGGAATGGGTGACCAAAAGGCAGAGAAAGAGCAGAAAGGCAGTGCAGGTGTCCCCTGCGGTCATCTCCCTCCAAAACAGGTATACCGTTTTGGATACTGTTGGGGGGAGATGACTCACCAGGGGAAGGCAGTAGTAGTCAGGTTCATGGCACTGTGGCTGGTTCTGTTGCACAGAAGGGCAGGAAAAAGACCGGCAGGACTCTAGTCATAGGGGATTCAATCGTAAGGAGTAGACAGGCGTTTCTGTGGTTGAAAACGAGACTCTCGAATGGTATGTTGCCTCCCGGGTGCACAGGTCAGGGATGTCTCAGATTGGTTGCAGGACATACTGAAGGGGGAGGGTGAACAGCCAGTTGTCGTAGTGCATATAGGCACCAACGATATAGGTAAAAAATGGGATGAGGTCCTACAATCAGAATTTAGGGAGTTAGGAGATAAGTTAAAAAGTAGGACCTCAAAGGTAGTCATCTCAGGATTGCTACCAGTGCCACGAGACAGTCAGAGTAGAAATTCAAGAATAGTCAGGCTTGAGAGATGGTGCAGGAGGAAGGGGTTCAGATTTTTGGGACATTGGAACCGGCTCTGGGGGCGGTGGGACCATTACAAATCGGATGGTCTACACCTGGGCACGACTGTAACCAATGTCCATGGGGTGCTTTTGCTAACACTGTTGGGGAGGTTTTAAACTAATGTGGCAGGGGGATGGGAACCAGATTAGGAAGTTAGAGGTCAGTAAAGAGACAGCAACTAAAGCCAATAAGGTACTAGATAATAAACTCAATGTGACTAAGGGGGAAAGAGTAGACAGGGAAGAGATGATGAACGCAAAGGGACAGGTGGTCTGAGGTGCATTTGTTTTAATGCGAGAAGTGTAGCAGGTAAGGCAGATGAACCTAGGGTTTGGATTAGTACCTGGGAATATGATGTTATTGGTATTACTGAGACTTGGTTGAGGGAAGGGCAAGACTGGCAACTAAATATCCCTGGGTATATATGCTTCAGGAGGGATAGAGAGGGAGGTAAAAGGGGTGGAGGAGTTGCATTACTGGTCAGAGATGGTATCACAGCTGTGATTAAGGAGGGCACGATGGAGGATTCGAGCACTGAGGCAATATGGGTAGAGCTAAGAAATAGGAAGAGTGCAGTAACATTGTTGGGACTTTACTGCAGGCCTCCCAAAAGCGAGTGTGAAGTAGAGGTACAAATATGTAAACAGATTATAGAAAAATGTAGGAGCAATAGGGTGGTCGTGATGGGAGATTTTAACTTCCCCAACATTAAATGGGACTCATGTAGTGTTGGAAGCGTAGATGGAGCAGAATTTGTAAGGAGCATTCAGGAAAGTTTTTTTTAGAGCAGTATGTAAATAGTCCAATTCGGGAAGGGACCATACTGGACCTGGTATTGGGGAATGATCCCGGCCAGGTGGTTGAAGTTTCAGTCGGTGATTACTTTGGGAATAGCGATCACAATTCCTTAAGTTTTAGAATACTCACTTCCGGTTACGGCTATGCCTAGGTAGGTCGCACGTTCTGCAGCTCCCGCCGGGAACGGACGTTTGGGCTCTTCAGAAGGGCCCCAGCGGAAATTATTTGATGGCTTCCAGTGTGGGAAGGTGACAGCAAGGTCCCCCCGACATTATATGGATTGGACCAGGAGTGGAGCGGTTAAAAAAGTGATCCTGGTGCAGCGAAAAGTGCGAGAGAGGAAAAGCAGCGTGGGCTCAGTGGTCGCAGGAGCAGCAGATGTTTCTTAAACGCTACTTTGAGGAGCTGAGGACAGAAATGCTGGCGCCAATGAAGGTGGCAATTGAGAAGCTTGTGGAGACCCAGAAGGCCCAAGGGGCTGCGATCTGAGAGGTGCGGCAAAAAGCCTCGGAGAACGAGGACGAGATCTTGGGCCTGGCGGTGAAGGTGGAGGCGCATGAGGCGCTGCACAAGAGGTGGGCGGAAAAATTCGAGGACCTGGAGAATAGGTCGAGGAGGAAGAATCTTCGGATTATGGGTCTCCCTGAAGGAGTGGAGGGGCCCGATGCCGGGGCATATATGAGCACGATGCTCAATTCGCTGATGGGCGCGGGAGCTTTCCCGAGGCCCCTGGAGCTGGATGGGGCTCATCGGGTCCTGGCAAGGAGACCCAAAGCCAACGAGCCGCCAAGGGCTGTAGTGGTGAGGATCCACTGCTTTATGGACAGAGAGTGTGTCCTGCGATGGGCCAAAAAATAGCGGAGCAGGTGGGAGAGCACAGAGATCCGAATTTACCAGGACTGGAGTGCGGAGGTGTCCAGGAAGAGGGCTGGTTTCAACCGGGCTAAGGCGGTGCTCCATCGGAAGGGGGTGAAGTTCGGGATGCTGCAGCCAGCGCGATTGTGGGTCACGTTCCAAGATCGGCACCACTATTTTGAAACGCCCGATGAGGCATGGAACTTTATACAGACTGAAAAGTTGGACTCAAATTGAGGGTTTGTCGTGTTTGTGGGGGGGGGGGGGGGGGGGGGGTGTTTGCTGTGTTTACCGCGTTTGGGGAATGTTCTTTTTGTTTGAGTGCTGGGTGGGGATGGGTGAATGGATTTGATGTGGGGGCTGTGGGAGAGTGTGGGCGTCGGTGTTGGAGGGGCAGCGCCCCACGGATGAAGAGGGGGGGGTGGAGGCCCGGGGATGGGGAGTTGGGGTAAGGCCGCAAAAAGGAGCTGCGCCAGAGGGGAGGGGGGATAGCGCGGGCTTTTTCCTGCGTTAGGCAAGGATGGGGGCAGTGCCGGGGGGAGAATGGCGGTGCTGGAGGGGGGGGGGGGGCGCACACTGACTGCCAAGGGGTGGGGAATTCTCACACTGGGGGAGGGTCGATGGAATGGCAGGAGAGGCCGGGATCAGCAGGAGTCAGCTGACTTACGGGAGTGTCATGGGGGAGCAAAATGGCTAGGTGAGGATCTAGCAGGGGGTGGGGGGGGGGAAGAACAGGGTTGCTGCTGCATTGATCAAAGGGGAGCTGGAAGTAGGAGAGGTAGTCGGGGCGGGGGTCCGCCACTTGGGGGACTGGAGGGTGTGGGAGGCACGGGCACGTGGCTGGCCTAGAATAGGAGATGGCTAGTCGGCAAGGGGGGGGGGGGGGATCAGGTTAGGCTGAGAAAGGGATGGGTAGGGCAGGTCTTTCATTCAGCGCTGGATGCGAAGAACAGAGGGGTTGCAATACTGGTGGGGAAGCGGGTGTCGTTCGAGGCACTGAATATTGTAGTGGATAATGGAGGTCGATATGTGATGGTGCGTGGTAGGTAGCAGGGGGTGCGGGTGGTACTGGTGAACGTATATGCCCCGAATTGGGATGATGCTGGATTTATGAAATGCATGCTGGGTCGGATTCCGGATCTGGAGGTAGGAAGCTTGATAATGGGGGGGGGGGGACTTCAACACGGTGTTGGACCCAGCACTGGACCGGTCTGGGTCCAGGACGGGTAAGAGGCCAGCTGCGGCCAAGGTGCTCAGCGAGTTTATGGACCAGATTGGGGGGCGGGGGGGGGAAAGAGTAGATCCATGGAGGTTTGCCAGGCCGCTGCCCCAGGGAACTTTCCTTCTTTTCCCACGTCCATCGAGCCTACTCCCGGATAGATTTTTTCATTTTGAGTAGGGCACTAATCCCGAAAGTGGAGGGAATGGAATATTCGGCCATAGCCATCTCGGACCACGCCCCGCATTGGGTGGAGCTGGAGTTGGGGGAGGAGAGGGACCAGTGCCCGCTGTGGCGCCTGGATGTGGGACTGTTGGCGGATGAGGGGGTGTGCGGGCGGGTGCGGGGGTGTATTGAAAGATATTTGGAGGCCAACGACAACAGGGAGGTGCAGGTGGGGCTAGTCTGGGAGGCGTTGAAGGCGGTGGTCAGGGGAGAGCTAATCTCCATTAGGGCCCACAGGGAGAAGAGAGAGGGGAGGGAGAGGTTGGTGGGGGAGATTTTAAGGGTGGACAGGAGGTATGCAGAGGCCCCCGAGGAGGGGCTACTTAGGGAGCGACGGAACTCCAGACGGAATTCGACCTGTTGACCATGGGGAAAGCAGAGGCACAGTGGAGGAAAGCGCAGGGGGCGACGTACGAGTATGGGGAGAAGGCGAGTCGGATGCTGGCACATCAGCTTCATAAGAGGGAGACGGCGAGGGAGATTGGTGGAGTTACGGATAGAGGGGGGAATACGGTGCGGAGTGCGGTGAGAATAAACAAGGTATTTAGGGACTTCTATGGGGATTTGTCCGGTCTGAGACCCCAGCGGGGGAGGGGATGCGACGATTACTAGATCAGCTGAGGTTCCAGAGGGTGGAGGAGGGGGAGGTGGCTGGTTTGGGGGCGCCGATTGGGCTGGAGGAGCTGGTTAAAAGATTGGGGAGCATGCAGGCGGGGAAGGCCCCGGGGCTGGATGGGTTCCCGGTTGAATTCTACAGGAAATACGTGGACCTGCTGGGCCCGTTGCGAGTGAGGACTTTTAATAAGGCAAGGGAGGGGGGGACCTTGCCCCCGACAATGTCCAGGGCACTGATTTCTTTGATCTTGATGCTCCTCAATGTTGACGCTAAGTTGCTGGCGAAGGTGCTGGCTACGAGAATTGAGGACTGTGTCCCGGGGGTGATTCATAAGGACCAGACGGGATTTGTGAAGGGTAGGCAGCTAAATACAAATGTGCGGAGGCTCCTCAATGTGATTATGATGCCCTCGATGGAGGGGGAAACGGAGGTAGTGGCAGGTATGGACGCGGAGAAGGCCTTTGATCGGGTGGAGTGGGAGTATCTTTGGGAAGTGTTGCGGAGGTTTGGGTTCGGGGAGGGGTTCGTCAGTTGGGTCAGGCTGCTATATAGAGCCCCGGTGGCGAGTGTGGCTACGAACCGGCGGAGGTCGGAGTATTTTCGGCTGTACCGGGGACGAGACAGGGGTGCCCCTTGTTGTTTGCACTGGCAATTGAGCCGCTGGCCATGGCACTGAGGGAGTCCAGGAAATGGAGGGGATTGGTTCGGGGGGGGGGGGGGGGGGGGGAACACCGGGTGTCGTTGTATGCCGATGACCTGTTGTTGTATGTTGCGAATCCAGTGGAGGGGATGGCGGAGGTCATGCGGATCCTTAGGGTGTTTGGGGACTTTTCGGGGTATAAACTCAATGTAGGGAAGAGTGAGCTCTTTGTGGTGCACTCGGGGGACCAGGGAAGGGGGATAGACGAGCTACTGCTGAACAGGGCGGAAAGGAGCTTTCGGTACCTGGGGATCCAAGAAGCTAGGAGTTGGGGGGCCCTGCACAAGCTCAACTTGACGCGGTTGGTGGAGCAGATGGAGGAGGATTTAAAAAAGGGGGGGGGGGCTGGCACTGCTGAAGCTGTGTGGCTATTCTTGGGCAGCCAATGTGGCGATGAACCGTTAAGTGGGTAATGAAGGGAGAGGGGGCGTCGTCGAAGAGGTTAGAGATGGCGTCCTGTGTGGGCACGAGCCTGAGGGCACTGGTGACGGCACCGTTGCCGCTCTCGCCGACAAGGTACACCACGAGTCCGGTGGTGGCGGCGACGCTGAAGATCTGGGGGCAGTGGAGGCGACACAGGGGCGAGGTGGGGGCCTCGGTTTGGTCCCCGATTCGGGAGAACCATCGGTTCGTCCCGGGAAGGATGGATGGGGGGTTTCGGAGCAGGCATTGGGCGGGGATTCGAAGAATGGGGGACCTGTTCATCGATGGGACGTTTGCGAGCCTGGGGGCGTTGGAGGAGAAGTTTGGGCTACCCCTGGGAAACACTTTCAGGTACATGCAAGTGAGGGCGTTTGTGAGGCGGCAGATGAGGGAATTCACGCTGCTTCCTGCACGTTGGATTCAGGACAGGGTGATTTCGGGTGTGTGGGTTGGAGGAGGCAAGGTTTCGGCGATTTATCAGGAGCTGCAGGAAGAGGAGGAGGCCTCGGTGGAGGGGTTAAAGGGCAAGTGGGAGGAGGAGCTTAGGGAGGAGATAGATGAGGGTCTGTGGGCTGCTGCCCTGAGTAGGGTTAATTCTTCGTCCTCTTGCGCCAGGCTCAGCCTAATACAGTTCAAGGTTACTCACAGAGTGCATATGACAGGGGCGAGGTTGAGTAGGTTCTTTGGAGTGGAGGACAGATGTGGGAGGTGCTCGGGGAGCCCGGCAAATCACGTCCATATGTTCTGGTCGTGCCCGGCACTGGATGGGTTTTGAAGGGGTTTTGCGAGGACTTTGTCCAAGGTGGTGAATGCCCAGGTCAAGCTGAGCTGGGGATTAGCATTATTTGGGGTATCGGACGAGCTGGGAGTGCAGGAGGCGAAAGAGGCCGGTATTCTGGCCTTTGCGTCCCTGGTAGCCCGGCGGAGGATTTTGCTACTATGGAAGGATGCGAAGCCCCCTAGTGTGGAAGCTTGGATCAATGACATGGCAGGGTTCATCAAGCTAGAGAGGATAAAGTTTGCCTTGAGAGGGTCTGTGCAGGGATTCCTCAGGCGGTGGCAACCGTTCCTAGACTATCTTGTGGAGCGTTAGGAGGTCAGCAGCAGCAGCCGCCCAGGGGCGGGGGGGGGGGGGGGGGGGGAGGTTTCTCTTGGGAGGGGGTGTTTGGGTCATGGTGGGTTTTCCCCCCAATTTGTGCTGTTTACTGTTAGAAGGGGGGTTACTGTACATGGAGAAATCCAATGTATAATTTCTACTTGTTATGTTCTTGTTGCTTTCTTTTTGTTGAGGGGAGGGGCGGGGGGAAGAGTTTTGTTGAAAATTTGTTGAAAAACTTGAATAAAATATATATTTTTAAAAAGTTTTAGAATATTCATGGGCAAAGACGAGAGTGGTCCTAAGAAGAGTGCTAAATTGGGGAAAGGCCAAGTAGAACAAAATTCGGCAGGAGTATTGGGAGCAGCTGTTTACGGGTAAATCAACATTTGAAATATGAGTGTCTTTTAAGGCAAGGTTGATTAGAGTGCAGGACAGACATGTCCCTGTGAAAATGAGGGATAGAAATGGCAAGATTAGGGAACCATGGATGACGGGTGGAATTGAGAGACTAGCTAAGATGAAAAAGAAAGCATACATAAGATCTAGGGGACTTAAAACTGATGAAGCTTTGGAGGAATATCGGGAAAGTAGGATGAATCTCAAACGCGCAATAAAGAGGGATAAAAGGGGTCATGAAATATCTTTGGCTAACAGGGTTAAGGAAAATCCCAAAGCCTTTTATTCGTATAGAAGGAGCAAGAGGGTATCTAGAGAAAGGATTGGCCCACTCAAAGACAAAAGAGGGAATTTATGCATAGGGTCAGAGGAAATGGGTGAGATTCTTAATGAGTATTTTGCATCGGTATTCATCAAGGAGAGGGACATGACGGATGTTGAGGCAAGGGATGGATGTTTAAATACTCCAGGTCAAGTCGGCATAAGGAAGTGGGAAGTTTTATTAAGGTGGACAAGTCCCCAAGTCCGGATGGGATCTATCCCAGGTTACTGAGGGAAGCGAGGGACGAAATAGCTGGGGCCTTAACAGATATCTTTGCAGCATCCTTGAGCGTGGGTGAGGTCCCGGAGGACTGGAGAATTGCTAATGTTGTCCCTTTGTTTAAGAAGGGTAGCAGGGAATTATAGACCTGTGAGCTTGACGTCAGTGGTAGGCAAACTGCTGGAGAAGATATTGAGGGGTAGGATCTATTCACATTTGGAAGAAAATAGACTTATCAGTGATAGGCAGCATGGTTTTGTGCAGGGAAGGTCATGTCTTACAAACCTAACAGAATTCTTTGAGGAAGTGACAAAGTTAATTGATGAGGGAAGGGCTGTAGATGTCATAGGCATGGACTTCACTAAGGCGTTTGATAAAGTTTCCCATGGCAGGTTGATGGAAAAAGTGAAGTCGTATGGGGTTCAGGGTGTACTAGCTAGATGGATAAAGAACTGGCTAGGCAACAGGAGACAGAGAGTAGTGGTGAAAGGGAGTGTCTCAAAATGGAGACAGGTGACTAGTGGTGTTCCACAGGGATCCGTGCTCGGACTACTGTTGTTTGTGATATACATAAATGATCTGGACGAAGAAATAGGTGGTCTGATTAGCAAGTTTGCAGATGATACCAAGAATGGTGGAGTTGCAGAAAGCGAGCACCAAGAATGGTGGAGTTGCAGATAGCGAGGAGGACTGTCAGAGAATACAGCAAAATATAGGTAGATTGGAGAGTTGGGCAGAGAAAGGGCAGATGGAGTTCAATCCAGGCAAATGCGAGGTGATGCATTTTGGAAGATCTAATTCAAGAGCGGACTATACGGTCAATGGAAGAGTCCGGGGAAAATTGATGTACAGAGAGACCTGGGAGTTCAGGTCCATTGTACCCTGAAGGTGGCAACGCAGGTCGATAGAGTGGTCAAGAAGGCATACAGCATGCTTGCCTTCATTGGACGGGGTATTGAGTACAAGAGTCGGCAGGTCATGTTACAGTTGTATAGGACTTTGGTTAAGCCACATTTGGAATATTGCATGCAGTTCTGGTCGCCACATTACCAGAAGGATGTGGATGCTTCAGAGAGGGTGCAGAGGAGGTTCACCAGGATGTTGCCTGGTATGGAGGGTGCTAGCTATGAAGAAAGGTTGAGTAGATTAGGATTGTTTTTGTTGGAAAGACGGATGTTGAGGGGGGACCTGATTGAGGTCTACAAAATTATGAGAGGTATGGACAGGGTGGATAGCAACAAGCTTTTTCCAAGAGTGGGGGTGTCAATTACAAGGGGTCACGATTTCAAGGTGAGAGGGGGAAAGTTTAAGGGAGATGTGCGTGGAAAGTTTTTTACGCAGAGGGTGGTGGGTGCCTGGAACTCTTTGCCAGTGGAGGTAGTAGAGGCGGGCACGATAGCATCATTCAAGATGCATCTAGACAGATATATGAACGGGCGGGGAACAGAGGGAAGTAGATCTTTGGAAAATAGGCGACAGGTTTAGATAAAGGATCTGGATCGGCGTAGGCTGGGAGGACCGAAGGGCCTGTTCCTGTGCAAATTTTCTTTGTTCTTTTTAAATAGGGTGAACCAACATTTCGCAGAGGCGGGATGGTAGCACAATGGTTAGCACTGTTTCTTCACAGCACCAGTCCTGGGTTCAATTCCCGGCGCGGGTCGCTGTCTGTGCTGAGTCTACACGTTCTCCTCGTGTCTGCGTGGCTTTCCTCCGAGTGCTCCAGTTTCCTTCCACGAGTCCCGAAAGACGTGCTTGTTACGCGAATTGGACATTTTGAATTCTCCTTCAGTGTACCCGAACAGCCGGAATGTGGCAACTAGGGGATTTTCACAGTAATTTCATTGCAGTGTTAATGTAAGCCTATTTGTGACACTAATAAATGTTATTATTATTAGTAGGTCGTATGACCAAAGGCTTGGCCAAAGAGGCTAAACGGGTGTTAAAGATTCAGGGAAAATCACAGACTACTTTCCCCACAGTGTGGGATTCTGGCCCCTACTTAACACTTACATCGTGATCCCAAACCTGTGGAGGAAAATCATGAGTGATGGTGAAATTTTCCATTATTTTCACAGAACGCTGGCTGAGGCAAGAAAATAGGTGCGCAGCTGGCAGGTTGCACAGCTGGCTTTTCACACCATTTTGCAGCCCAACATTCTGTGCACAAGAAATCTTCCGGCATGTTGGTGGGGCGGGGCCTAATAGACATCCCAAATTGCAATTTTTAAAAAATACATCTCTCCCCCGCCAATCGATAAGGGGGAGAATATAGAGGGAGAGAGTGAGCGATATGAGGACGGAGGGAGAGGGGGAGGGTTTGGAGGAAGGAGGGAGTGGGGGAGGATTTGGCGGCTGGAGGTGTATAGGGGAGAGAGTCGAGGCTGAAGGGGAGAGTTGAAACCCAGAGATTGGAGGGGGGGGCTGGTAATGAATTTTGTTCCCGACACCTGGGAATTGGGTGGGTGGAAAGTATAGAACCCGGAGACTAAAATGAATTTGAAACTGATAGTGACATTTAAGGGGCATCTTGACAAATACATGAATAGGATGGGAATAGAGGGATACGGACCCAGGAACTGTAGAAGATTGTAGTTTAGTCGGGCAGCATGGTCGGCACGGGCTTGGAGGGCCGAAGGGCCTGTTCCTGTGCTGTACATTTCTTTGTTCTTTGTTGGGCTCTCCAGCATGTACTCTATAGTGGAACTGCTTGTTTTTAGATTAAATGTAAAACGTGAGTAAATTCAGATATTATTTTAGTAATCAGTTTCATTGTATTTTTCAATGCAGGTTACTGAACGTATTTGATAGATTTGAGTACGCCGGATAGCTTTGATCCACTACATAGATAAAGCTTTGACAAATTTGACATTAAATGAATTCCAAATGATAGCTTTGTATGTCAAATTGTAATTGAGCACATTGAGTACACTTGAACGCAAAACCATTGTTTCCTGCATTTGCACAAATGCTTTTCCCTTGGTTAAAGAAAGAACAATATAGCACAGGAACAGGTCCTTCGGCCCTCCAAGCCTGCGCCGACCATGGTACCTGCCTAAACTAAAACCATGTGCACTTACGGAGTCCATATCCTTCCATTCCCACCCCATTCATATATTTGTCTAAATGCACCTTAAATGCCGCTATCGTACCTGCTCCCACCACCTCCCCAGGCAGCGTGTTCCATATATTTACCACCCTCTGTGTAAAAACCTTGCCTCGCACATCTGTTCTAAACTTTTCCCCACGCACTTTAAACCTCACGCACTTTAAACCTATGTCCCCTAGTACTTGACTCTTCGCCCCTAGGAAAGAGCAACTGACTATCCACTCTGTCCATGCCACTCATAATTTTGTAGACCTCTATCAGGTCGCCTCTCAACCTCCGTAAAGTCATATATAAAATTACTTTTATTATAAAATTCCTTAAGAATGATTCGCATTTGGGGAATATAACTGCGGGAACACTGGCTGATTGCACGGATACCTTACAGCCCTTCTGGCATCCTGGTTCCGAGTGAACGAGAGAGAGGAAAAAAGCGCAGTGTGTGGGATCAGAGGCATTTGCATTTATCTTTTAGATTTAAACGGTCCACTGTTTGTAACTAATAAATGAAATTGCAATCTTCTAAGGTTTTAGCTGAAAGGTGTAGTGTTTACCCAAGTTCTAATTTTTTAAAAATTCATTTATTTTTTAAATTTAAAGTTCCAAATTACATTTTTTTCCAATTAAGGGGCACTTTAGTGTGGCCTATCTACCTATCCTGCACATCTTTAAGTTGTGGGGGTGAAACCCACGCAGACATGGGGAGAATGTGCAAACTCCACACAGACAGTGACCCGGGGCCTGGATCGAACCAGAGTCCTCAGCGCCATAGGCAGCAGTGCTAACCACTGTGCTACCGTGTCGCCCCATTTCTCGGAGTTCTAATGACAGTTTGCGGTGAGCAGGTTTGCCGGAAATCACTTGCTGTTTGCCTCCCTCTCGAAGACCAGTGTGGATATCGGAAGTTTTTAAAGTAAAACAAATTTGACATTTGAAATGAAATGAAATGAAAATCACTTATTGTCACAAGTAGGCTTCAATGAAGTTACTGTGAAAAGCCCCTAGTCGCCACATTCCGGCGCCTGTTCGGGGAGGCTGGTACAGGAATTGAACTGTGCTGCTGGCCTGCTACAAAAGCCAGCGATTTAGCCCAGTGTGCTAAACCAGCCTGAAATGACGTAAATAATTCTTAAGGATCTGTGGGGATCCCACCAGAAATGTAGCAGGCGCCTATGATCCATCTCCATTGAGATGGGACGCTGGGTGGCCCTGGCAGTGCTACATTGTGGGGCTTTTATGAGCAATTGATTCAGCTGAGAATTGCTTGTCTCATGGGAGTATGCCACGTTATTGAAAACGGCTAGGAATCATTGGATTGGACTATAAACTTTAAAGTATCATTTTACTCAGATAAATCTCAGAACTGTTAAATTGAGGACGTATACCAGAGACCCCAAAATTTAGGCATTGGTGCATGGCACCACAGTTTCAGATCTTACATCCCAAATAAGAGGCCTTAAAGCAGACATTTGTTTCCTGACCGCTATTCTCCCTCCTGCCCCCTTCCAGGTTGAGGACTTGCGTTCCGCACGAAATTATATATATATATATATATATATATATATATATAATTCTTAAAAGCAGGAAGGTGAACAGGTGTAATGACAGGATCGTTTCATGTCACCGGAAGCAAACATGGAATGAAGAGTTTGACTCTCAGGAGCACTAGTTGAATTGCCAGCGGTTAACAGATTGGGAAACTCACTTGATAATCGAGCCGGACAAACTCCACATTCATTTTTATCAGCCGCTCGAACAAGGAAACGTCCAAGTGGAAATCTTTTGCAAGTTCATACACAGTTGCACTTGGGCGGAGCTGAAATAAGAAAGTGATAAATTTTGGTAAGGTGGGAATGATTAAATCCGCAGCGCGGGCGAATTGCAACATGAGCGACTCCTCCTTTGCTAACCGTCAAAACTGAACAGGAGATTAATTTCATTGGGACAGGGCAAAGAGCGCAATTTGGGTTAGCCTCACTGAAGGTGAACCAATATGAACCAGAAAGAAACAAAATATTTGCATCAATATAGCACTTTTCATGACTTCAGGACATCCCAAAGTATTCTAAGGCTAATGAAGTATTTCTAAAGTGTAGCCTTTGTCGCATTGTGGAGAAATTTGGTACCTAATTGGAGACCAGCGAAGTCCCGAAAAACAATGTGATGTTGTTTGTGGGATATTGTTCATGACATCAGAGAAAACTCCCATACTCTGCTTCAAAGTAATACCATCTTTTCCACCCAGCCGAGAAGGCAGATTGCGCCGTGATTTACCATCACATCTGAAAGTTGGCCCCTCCCACGGTACAGCACTCCTTGTGTCACACTGGAGAGTCGGCCTTACTTCTCTGCTCAAATCTTTAGAGTGCGACTTGAACCTACAAGTTTAGAACTCATTAGGTAGTGCACTCCTTTTTAAAAAAAATATATTTTATTGAAATTTTTTTCCCTGAGCAACATTTTTCCCGCTTACAAAACAAGCGAAACGATAACAGTAACAAAACAGAAATTTTTAAACTTTTTAACAATAATAATATACAAGTAACAAAACCTCGTACTCTATTGACCTATACTCAACTGCCTCCCCCCCCCCCCCCCCCCCCCCCCCCCACACCCCCCCTCCCCCCTAGGTTGCTGCTGCTGGTCATCCGTCTTCCCTCTAACGTTCCCCATGGTAGTCGAGAAATGGCTGCCACCGCCTGGTGAACCCTTGAGCCGATCCTCTCAGGGCAAACTTTATCTGCTCCAGTTTAATAAACCCCGCCATATCGTTTACCCAGGCCTCCAGTCCGGGGGGTTTCACCTCCTTCCACACGAGTAGGATCCTGCGCCGGGCTACGAGGGACGCAAAGGCCACGACATCGGCCTCTTTCGCCTCTTGCACTCCCGGCTCTTCCGCAACTCCAAATAGAGCTAACCACCAGCCTGGTTTGAGGTAGTGCGCTCCTAATGAACCAAGGGTGACACCATGTCAGTAATGGCATGTCTTTTTGCGGTAAATATAGCTGTTAGAAAGTTGGGTACTAGTGAATGAAGGGAAAAGTGGGAAGAATGAGAGCACACCTGAATTTCTGTCCTTTAATTTAAAAGAAAAGTCATAATATGATTAGGCAGAGCCAACACAGATTTCTAAGTGAGATATTTTGATGAATCTATTAGAGCTTTTAGAGCATGTAATTAGTAGGGTAGATAAAGGGGAACCTGTGGATGTAGTGTATTTGGATTTTTAAAAAGTATTTGATTAGGTGCCACACAGGAGGTTATTAAACAAAGTGAGGCTTTCTGGGATTGGGGCTAATGTATTAGCATGGATTGAAGTCAGAAAACAGAAAGAATAATCACGTCAAATTCATGTCTGCAGGCTGTGACTAGTGGGGTAACACAAGGAACAATGTTTGGGCCTCAGTTATTGACACACTGCATCAATGACAGAGATGATGGAACTAAGTGCAACATATCCAAGTTTTGATGAGGCAGACTGGCCTGGATTTTTGCTCCCAAGTTGAAAGCACAGAGTCAGGTGTGGGGTTAATGAGAGTCAATCCCACTGCCTCCTAAAATAGCACAGAGGGAGCCACAGGTGCTGCTGGATTCAGAGGCATGCTGAGTGAAAGGCTAGCTTCAGTGCTCTTGGGCTTGTAAAGAAAATAAAACAAAAAACAGCCTTCTACTCCGCAACCCTCCCACTACCCATATCCCATTCATGCCAACACATACTGCCACCCACTCCCACGGCCTTTCATACCCTCCATGCCAACTATGCCTCTCTACCCACCCCCATGGTTCCTCACAACATCCATGACAACGTATGCTCCTTTACTCTCCCCATGACCCTTTATAGCCCATGCCAACTTAGTGCCAACCCATGTCGCAAACCACCACCCTTTGCCCTTACACCCTCCATGCCAACTCATCCACCATGGACAATCACTGCTGAGATGAAATAAAGTAAAGTTCTAGTGTCTACTGATGACTTCACTATTAAAAAAGACTCTCCTAGATTAAAAACCCATTCACTACATTAAAAAATTTTCAACTACTGAATCTCTTATAAAAACAAACATTTCCTTTGGGTACTTAATAACTTATAAAAACATTTACATTTATAACCCTAAAAACTTTATGACAATTTGGAGCTGTCAATCGAACTGTAAACCAACAAGCACCTCATTGTGCTAATGATAGGCTGTGAAACTAATCATGCAGCACAAAGCCTATAATGATGACCCTCAAGTTTCTGTCAATAGATAGAGTGGTTTAGCAACGCTGTTTTTTAAACAACTTAAAAAATAAAGGACAGATTTAAATGTCCTGCTTAACAGTTCCAATGCGTTTAATCCACGATTTGTGCATATTCGTCTCTACTTTTAATAATCCCAAAGGATACCTGATCTCCTCAAAGGGCACTTGTCCTCTCCCAATAGGTACCTTACTTCTGTTGTCCATGAACATAATTGAAAAAGCTCTCTTACCACTCCAAAAGGGTACCCTACCTTTCCAAAGAGCTCTGGTAAATAGAGACCTTCTCCTGCAGATCCTAACACCCACAAGTCACACTTTAGGCATCCCAGTTTATGGACATTGGGTGCCTTTGAAGGCAGTTGCACTTTTACATGTAAAACAGCCTCTGAGATGTAGAAAATGTAACCACTCCCAGCAGGTACCAGTGTCCTCCCACCCCATGGCGAAAATGGTGAGTACAAAATTGAGGTCCCAATGCCATTTTGGCTGAGCCAGCGACCCTCTCCATCCCTGTAAAACTCCAGGCCAAAGTTAGGTTGGAAAGTAAACTGTGAGCAGGACACAAAGCGGCTGACTGAGTGACAAGAACATGACAAATGGCACACACTGTGGGGAAGTGAAGTCATCTGCTTTTGAAGGAAAAATAGAAAAACAGAATTTTATTTCAATGGTGAAGGACAGGAAAATGTTGGTTTTCAGGCAGATCTGGGTGTTTTTGTACACAAGTCACAGAAATTAACATCCAGCTATGGCAAACAGTTAAGAAGAATGTGCACGGTTATGGGTAGGGGAATGGCACAAAGCGAGTGCTCATGCAGAGAGCTGGTGCAGACACTATGGACTAACTGGCCTCTTTCTGTACGGAAACTATTCTGTGATTCTGTGAAAGCAAACTGTATTACAAAAGGATTGAAATTTAAACGTGAAGAAGTCCAACCGCAATTGTAATGGGCTTAGGGGAGACCACATCTAGAGTGCGGTGTAGAGTTTTGGGGCGGGATTCTCCAACTCCCCGTTGGGTCGGAGAATCGCCGGGGGTCGCGTGAATCCCGCCCTCGCAGGCTGCCGAATTCTACGGTGCTGGAGATTTGGCGGGGGCGGGAACCGCGCAGTGCCAGTCGGCGGCCACTGGCAACGCCCCCCCCCCCCCCGGGCGATTCTCCGGCCCGCAATGGGCAGAGTGGCCGCTCGTTTTTTTTTTTGCCGGTCCCACTGGCGTAAATTGGAGTAGGTCCTTAACGGTGGGGCCTGGCGGCGCAGGCGGCCTTCAGGGTTCTCGGGGAGGCGCGGGGGGATCTGACACTGGGAGGTGCCCCCACGGTGGCCTGGCCCACGATCGGGGCCCACCGATCCGCGGGCGGGCCTGTACCGTGGGGGCACGTTATTCTTCTGCACCGGCGGCTGTAGCGGTCTGCCATGGCCGGTGCGGAAATGATGCCCTCTGCGCTTGCGTGTGGATGATGCCAGCACATGCGCATGCGCCAACACACGCCGCCCGGCGGAGGCCCTTCGCCGCCAGTTGGCGTGGCACCAAGCCCCTTCCCCGTCGGCCAGCACGGCGCAAACCACTCCGGGGCCAGCCCAGCCCCTGAAGGCGTGGAGGATTCACGCCACTACTTCCAGCCGGAGTTGCCCGCCCCGCCGATTATGGCAGAATCCCGCACTAGGTCTCTGTATCTCAGGCAGGATGTACTTGCCTTCGAAAGAGCTCAGCAAAGGTTCAGTGGACAGATTGCCGGGATGAGCGATTTGTTCCATGAGGAGATATTGAGGAGGCTATGCCTATATTCCTTCGAGGTTCGAAGAATAAGAAGTGATTGCACTGAAGCATACAGAATTCTGAAGGGGTTCCTGGGATAGATGCCTGGATGATGTTACTTCAACCGTGGAAGTCTGAACTGGAGTTCAGAGTTTCCGATTCAAAGGCACTGGACTCGGGAGAATATCATTCACTCAAAAAGGGTTGCAAATCTTTGATTTGTGTCATTGAGAATATTCAAGACAGAGATCAATAGAAATTTTGAGACTAAGGGAATTAAGAGATATGGGGATTATGCAGGAAGGTGGAGGTGAGTTGGAAGATCAACTACGACAGTAATGAATGGTGCAGCAAGGCGCTCCATTTTTCATATGAAAGTTGGGCAGATGCTTTTAGG
The DNA here is from genome assembly GCF_047496885.1 of Scyliorhinus torazame. Lineage (NCBI taxonomy): Eukaryota > Metazoa > Chordata > Chondrichthyes > Carcharhiniformes > Scyliorhinidae > Scyliorhinus > Scyliorhinus torazame. The sequence goes on from NC_092712.1 coordinate 291,400,323, forward strand.
AATCCCAAGGTTGATGGTGGTGATCTGATCGAAGCATTTAATTTGATAAAGGGATTCAAAGTCAACCCAAATATAAATCAGGAGAGATGCAAAAAGGACTACCAACTCATTATGTACCATTTCCCTCTATTGTACAAAGTCAAAATCAGCCCCATTCTGATTTTTCTGTAACAATTTTTACCTGCTGATGATCACCAATTAAAATGAGGTGCTCGCAGGCTGTGCTAAGAGTGGTGATTATGTGAGCTTCCAACACTTCCGCTGCCTCTTCTACAATCACAATCTTTGGCTGAATATCCTGCAGGATGGTTCTATATTTTGCCGCACCTAAAAAGATAGTTGTACACAACACTTCAATATGTGTAATGAATAAACCAACAGCAGCATATATCACCTTTAACATCATAAAACATCCATGGGTGCTTCACAGCACTATTAGAAACACAGCATTTCAGAACCACATACAGAGATATTGAGGGATTATAACTAGGGAAGAGAGTTTGGAGCAGTTAGGGATCGAAGCAACAGTGTCAGTCTTCCCAATATTTAACCGGAGGAAATTTCTGCTCATCCAGTCGTGGATGTTGGATAAGCAATCTGATGGTTATGCAAAATGGAAGAGTTGGGAAAAGTGGTGATGAGGTAGCCCACAGGGTCCATTCTCGAGGGTCCCATCTCTCACATGGGAGTCAAAATAAATACATTTACACCCTCTTGTAACATTGTGAAGGAATGACGTGTAATGTGCCAGCCTTGAATATAGGATCAATGGATGATAAATGATTTGATTATATACTTCAGAAAAATTCTTATGAACACACTGGACAGCGAATTTCTGCCATTCTCTCCAATTCCTCCCAATTTTGTCATACTTCGGTGAAGGTAGGCACAGTACGAAGTCTTACAACACCAGGTTAAAGTCCAACAGGTTTGTTTTGAGTGACATCGAAACAAACCTGTTGGACTTTAACCTGGTGTTGTAAGACTTCGTACTGTGCTCACCCCAGTCCAACGCCGGCATCTCCACATCTTCGGTGAAGGTAACAGAGGAGAACTAAAATAGGGAATTTTGGTAAACACGATGGCCCACTGGAATGCTCTGCATGGCATTTTATACAGGGAGGTGAAGCGAGTTCAAATCATTGCGAGTGAAAATTAAATACCATTAAACTGGCCCTCATTAAAAAAAACCTGAAAATCATACATTGGTTTTTCCTACTGTGCAAAGCAAATATCATAAACAGAGTTTACATTGTCCAAATGTAGCATGTGAAAGCAAGTGAATGTAAAAATTTATATTTGTCATCATTGTTAGAAGTGGCTATATATACCCGTTGTGGTCATCCCCACTACTTTAGACTGGCGAAGGACGATCATTTCTTCTTGATTTCTCAGCTCGGCAAGACGGTTGACAATTTTCTGATACTGCTCCTCATATGTTAACATTTTACGCCTGGTTTCGATTTGGTACTTTAACAACCACAACCTGCAATAAAATCACCTTGTTTAACCACCATCTGGACAACCCATTGTCAGACACCATGTGGGATTTAATCCCTCTGCCAGCCCCACCTCAGAGCTGAGGTCAGAGGCTGGGTGGGGGAGGGAGGGGGTGGTGGGGAGCCGTATGTTCAAGAAGGAGGATGCAGGGTGGAGATCCCTTTGCCCTCCCAGCTGTCTCCAATACGTTCTGTGGCGGGTAGACATGTGGGCAGCCTTCTGGCCCGAAGGCCAATTGAGGCCCCTAAGTCACCACTTAATTTCTCCTGATATTTATTGGTGTCGATTATAAAAGCCTTCCTTACTTTAACCACATGAGATCAGCCCATCAACCTTTGGAATCATAACGGCACTTACTAACCTCCACAGGAATATATGAAATAGGTCACTGCAACCACCCCCCTCCTCCACCACACACACAACCCTCTCACAGAAATGCCCAACCCGGACTTACCTAGGCTCCTTGATGTGGCGGGACCACCTGTATTCCCAGCAGTGGGCACTGCTGGGACTACAAAATTGCCAGCCATCCAATTGGCTGTGATCTCTCTTAAGGCAAGATTTCCTCCTGAGATTCGGGATGGAAGTCTCACCTTAAAAACAATTAACCCTACTCCCAGCATGAAATTGCTGAGGGGCTGCCAGTGGGATCATAGGTGTGTACCCCCTGACTTTTTTAAGTTGGTGGGACAGCAACCAATGCACCCTGTAAAATTCAACCCAGGCAGACAAGTTATATGGATTGGATTGGATTTGTTTAGTGTCACGTGTACCGAGGTACAGTGAAAAGTATTTTTCTGCGAGCAGATCATTAAGTACATGAGAAGAAAAGGGAATAAAAGAAAATATATAATAGGGCAACACAACATATACAATGTAACTACATAAGCACTGGCATCGGATGAAGCATACAGGGTGTAGTGTTAATGAGGTCAGTCCATAAGAGGATCATTTAGGAGTCTGGTGACAGTGGGGAAGAAGCTGTTTTTGAGTCTGTTCGTGCATGTTCTCAGACTTCTGTATCTCCTGCCCGATGGAAGAAGTTGGAAGAGTGAGTAAGCTGGGTGGGAGGGGTCTTTGATTAAGCTGCCCGCTTTCTCCAGGTAGCTGGAGGTGTAGATGGCGTCAATGGATGGGAGGCAGGTTTGTGTGATGGACTGGGCGGTGTTCACGACTCTCTGAAGTTTCTTGCGGTCCTGGGCCGAGCAGTTGCCATACCAGGCTGTGATGCAGCCCGATAGGATGCTTTCTATGGTGCATTTGTAAAAGTTGGTAAGGGTTAATGTGGACATGCCAAATTTCCTTAGTTTCCTGAGGAAGTATAGGCGCTGTTGTGCTTTCTTGGTGGTAGCGTCGACGTGGCTGGACCAGGACAGATTTTTGGAGAGGTGCACCCTTAGGAATTTGAAACTGCTAACCATCTCCACCTCGGCCCCGTTGATGCTGACAGGGGTGTGTACAGTACTTTGCTTCCTGAAGTCAATTACCAGCTCTTTAGTTTTGCTGGCATTGAGGGAGAGATTGTTGTCGCTACACCACTCCACTAGGTTCTCTATCTCCCTCCTGTATTCGGACTCGTCGTTATTCGAGATCCGGCCCACTATGGTCGTATCGTCAGCAAACTTGTAGATGGAGTTGGAACCACGTTTTGCCACGCAGTCGTGTGTGTACAGGGAGTAGAGTTTCATCTTTCAAAGATTATGTCAAACTACCATTTGCAATGAATCTTGTGTAGTTGGATATATATTTAGTGGGTGCAGCACAGATGCATCCATCTGCCTGTTCTTGCGTATGGCTAGGTTGCTTCTGGTGTTACTGTGCACAACCATGTTCCAACTTTAGTGCAGGGCTGTTTGGAAGTATAGCCAAGACTATGATTACCATTAGTTAAGTTTGAAACCACAAGATACAGAGGTTTGTGGAGAGGGGGAAAAGGACTCAAAGAGGGACAGTTTACACAAACACTTTATTCTACCTGCAATTTCCGGAGTCATTATTCGGATTATCAGGATGCATCGAGTCTTCATGGGAGGTTTTAATTTGGCTGCAATGGTTAGATGAATGGGTGGATAGTGGCAGGGTGCATGTGAAAATTCTCTCTGTTGAAAATGTTTAATTTAAAAGGACACAATGTACAGATCGCCTCAAGTAAAATTAATTCTGAGTTAATGAGATATTAAACCTGTACAGTCTCCAGCGATCGTGCAGTCCGAGTTCCCAAACATTGTCTATGCCGTTGGCGTTATCTTCTGGCATGTAGTCGGTGAGCTTCAACTGTTTTTTTACCATTGCTCGCATCTGTTTCTTACTTTTCTTTTTCGTCTATTTAAAAAACAGCAAAGAGACACTCAGTGGACAGCTAGCTATGGTGGGTCCATGAAGAATAGCCCATTCGTATTTGCTGTGTGTATAGTCTCACTAAAGTGTTTTTTAGAAAATTTATAGCACTTAATAGTGCAGTTTGACACTAGCACCTGCTCCAAACCAAGTTTAACTAAAACATGGAGTTGTAATGCTGACTCTGCATGCAGATTTCCCACTCCAGATTAAACCAAGCTTGATAAGTTAGTGATAAGCTAATTGTCCCACATTGAAATGCACAGAGCCCACAACATGAAATGGGCCATTCGATCCGACCAGTTGGGGTTGGCCTTTACTCACCATATGACCAAATAATTCTAATCATATTTTTTCACCCTGATTCCATTATCCTCCATCTCTTTTACCTTCACCTATCTGTCCAACCTACTGCTGAACGTTGACATGTTTCTACCCCAACCTCTAATCCTGGAAGTAAATCCTACAATCTCTCAACTTTCAGGGAAAGAAGTTTCTTATTCCCTCGGTTTTAAATCTCGTAGCATTTAATCTTCTATCAATGGCTCCTTAATCTTGAGTCCTGAACTACTGGAAGCAATCTGCTTTTATCTGCCCAGTTACAATTCAAGCAGCATCAAAAGGATCAATGTTCACTGGAATGCCTGGGATATTCAAAACTTTATAAAAGGATAAAACAATAGTTTCACAATCATTGCTCCTGCATAAAAGCAAATTACTGCAGATGCTGGAATCTCCTGCATGCTAGCTGGTGTAAAGGGTTTCCTCCAGGTGCTCCGGTTTCCTCCCACCCGTCCCAAAAGACGTGCTTGTTAGGTGAATTGGACATTCTGAATTCTCCCTCAAGTGTACCCAAACAGGCGCTGGAATGTGGGGACTGGGGGATTTTCGCAGTAACTTCACTGCTGCGTTAATGTAAGCCGAAATAGAAAATGCTGGAAAATCTCAACAGGTCTAGCTGCAGCCGTAGGGAGAGAAAAAAGCCAATGTTTCGAGTCCAGATGACCCTTTTTCAAAGCTGTAAGCCTACTTGTGACAATAATAAAGATTATTATTATTAGTTCCAAAGACTCCCCGGCACCCCCCTCTCTCCAAATGAAAGGAAGAACATGTATTTAAATTTGGGACTTGTGGGAGGAAACCGAAGCACCTGGAGGAAACCCACGCAGACGCGGGGAGAATATGCAAACTCCACACAGACAGTGACCCAATCCGGGAATCCAACCTGGGACCCTGGCGCTGTGAAGCAACAGTGCTAACCACTGTACTAGAACTATGGCTGAGCAATAAGTGCCAGCCTTGTCAATGATAACCACAACCCAAGAATAAACTTTTAAAAGATTACCTCCCAACCACCATCACTATCCTCACTCTCAGCTTGCGATTTGGAAGGGCGCTCAGTGTCGTCAGGGTGAAAGGCCAGAAACCTTTGACGGATTGCAGCCAGACGGGCAGTCGCACTTTTAACTTGTTTCTGTAAGTGGTCATCTCCAATTATTCTCTCCGCTTGCAACAGCTCAGCCTCTTCAGCCACATGAATAAGTTCATCGTCGTCATCTTCCGCTTGCTCTTCCTCCTCAGTCAGATCACTAATGCTTGCTGCAAGAAATCAGGTAATGTTTAAGGAACAAAACCATTCAGTGGAAAATGCAGAAACTAAAATGGACAATCTGTTTTCTTTTTGTTCATGATGGGGGCCGACAATAAGTGGACGTTAATCAGAATGTGATAAACATTTTTCGATTATAGTCACCGAGAAACTACGCATCGTATTTACTTAGATTTTGATCCTGATTAAAATTTAGATAGAATTGGAATTTTCTATATTACCTGCGTCCCCCTCTGTGAAGATTGACTCTGTCTCCTCCATGTCCTCCTCTGTGCTTTGCTCCTTAGATGCCAAGTAACATCTGGATGCAGATGTTAATTTTGATTCTTCCAGTAAGTTAGATTGGCCAACTTCAGTAACATCAGAGGGCCCCTTAAAATGTAAGAATCCCAGTTTGTAAACTGGATCATACCCAGGAACAATTCAGATTATTGTGGGCTCACCACACATTGCTGGTTGCTCCTTCATTTCCATCACCATCTTTGGATTTGCAGAGTGGTTTTACAGCTGGAGGCTCTTTTTGTCACTAACCCTGCCCATTTATCCAGGCTGGAAACTGGCACTAATACACACTGGCTGGGATTTCCCCCACCCCACCCACCCACGCGGCACATTTTCTGGCGGCAGAGGCAGCTTGCCGTTAGGCGCTGGTGAGATCTTCCAGTTCCGCCGAAGTCAACGCTAATTACTTTGCTCGCCGGTTGCACTGCAGGGCTTGCAGTTCGGCGAGACCGGAAGATTCCTCCGGTGAGAAGGGGCAGAAAATCCCGGTCACTGTGAATTAAATTATCGGTATTTGAAATAAGTAAGTTTAGTTTTGCGTTTCTGTATTTGAAAGGGTTTATTGTTTCAATTTGGTTTAGGTGCATGCATGGTAAAGAGTTTATGATGTGAAAGCAAAGTTGAAAGAAAAACTTGGCTGTTGCTCCACAAGGCAGCAAGAACTTTAGTTGTAAGCTAGAGCCAGGAGAAGCTGGACAGGACCAGGGAGTTGCAGGAAGCAGATTTCTCAAAAGAACAATAGAAAGTCCCAAAAATCAGAAGGTAGGGCCAAAAAGAATGTCTCGGAAAGACAGTTGAATCAAGGGAACAAAGAACAAGAAGTCGAACAAGGTCCTGTTTGGTAAAGCTAAAGTAAAAGGCACGGAATAGTGCTCTGAGGTAAAGAGACAGTTGCAAGAAGGAGATTTAAAGTAAGCTAGGTAAGAAACCAGACGTCCACGATAAATCAGACGGTCAGTGACACCTGTAGCCAGTTAAAATGGCTAACCCCCGAGTTAGAATGGCTAACTCCTCCAGTAAGTCTTACTTCAACGCTCGCAACGATATAGGTGCTCCTAACTACCAATCTGTACCAACTTCGAATCCCGCAGGCTCAGAACCCGAACAAAAGGCCATTCGTTTCCCTGACCTGGTGGGCCAGTTCCAAGTTAAGTATTGGCCTGTTAGTCGTAGAAGTAGCTTAGACGTAGAATTTATGCATGGGTAGTGATTACTGTGTATAATAAATGTGCTTTGATTTAAATCTTAAGCGGTGTATTGGATTATTGATCATTACTCGGACTTGAACCACGTGGCGGTATCAGAAAGATACCTGGCGACTCAAGAGCAAAGGTGATAAAACAGAGCAATTAAACTAAGGCAAAAGTTAGCAACACACCACAGCCTATGAAGCAGAGGTATCCTGGGAGGATGAGTTGGTAAAGGAGATAGAGGCAGGTCTGTGGGAGGATGCTCTGAGCAGAGTCAGCACGTCCTCATCATGTGCCAGGCTCAGCCTGATACAATTCAAGGTGGTTCACCGGGCACACGTGACAGTGGCCCGGATGAGCAGGTTCTTTGGGGTAAAGAACAGGTGTGTGAGGTGTGCAGGAGGGCTCGCAAATCATGTCCACATGTTTTGGGCATGTCTGAAGCTTAGGGGATTTTGGCAGGGATTTGCTGATGTCATGTCCATGGTGCTATAAATGAGGGTGGCGCTGAGTCTGGAGGTGCCGATTTCTGGAGTGTCGGAAGACCGGGGAGTCCAGGGGGCAAGAGAGGTTGACGTTTTTGCCTTTGCCTCCTTGGTAGCCCGGAGGCGGATTTTATTAGCATGGAGGGACTCGAAGTCCCCAAAATCTGGGGTATAGGTTAGTGACATGGCTGGGTTTCTCAGGCTTGAGAAAATTAAATTCGCCCTGAGAGGAACAGTGTTAGGGTTCGTTCGGAGGTGGCAGCCGTTTATCGACTTCTTTGAGGAAAACTAAACTGTTAGCAGATACAATAAGGGGGGGGGGGGTAGTTTAGTTTAGTTTAGTTTAGGCGGGAACAGCGAGAAGAGATGGAGGGACTTGGGGAGTGTATGTATAAGCCAAGTTGGCGGGGTAAGGATGTTGGTTGGGGTTGGGGCCGGGGGGGGGTTACACACTGAATTATGTTTACATTTGTATTTGTATCTTTTGTTGTTATAAAACCATAAATGCCTTAATAAAATGTTTGTTAAAAAAAAGAAGAGGTATCCTTTTGGCATGGCTGGGTACTGAAAAGAGAGGTTCAAATTCTGGAGTTGGATCCTTGGTGAAAGCATTCAAGAGAAAGCTTTGTTTGGAAGAAGATTCCAAGCATGTTCTTCAAGAGTGGAGTTTGAAAAGGCTTGTGTGGAAGTCAGAGTTCTCACGAAACCAGTTGGCTCACAGCGTGAGAAGCATCTTAGGGGGTGGGGGAAAGATTTGATGAGAAATATACAGCGGTTGTATTGGGTAGCAATTCAGACTGTCATGTGCCTGACCCCTGTTGGCCTATCGACTTACATGGATTGTGTACTTACTGAGAACATTAGAGTCTAAGATGGAATTTTTAACTTGTTATTCTCCACTTCCCTTGTCCCACCCTCCTACTACAGTAACTTGAATTGACTAAATTATATCTTTAACAACAGCTCCTACACCCACGACCTCCACCAAATTTGTAGCAAAGCAACACGATGATCCCCTTGATTTGGGTTTGGATTTGCAACACTGGGCGCGATTTAACTAAATGGAAACGGAGTCCCATAGCGAGTGCATTTAACCTCCTGTTTCTAGGGCCCACAGTGCCGAGATACACAAGGATATGAAACGCGCCACTGTTTAGATATGGGCCTCAGTGGGGAACGCACGGCCGAGGCCGCACATAGCCCCGCTTTGAGCAGAGGAGCTCCGCTCATGGAACTCAGTGCCCAATGGCACCCTGATCTCTGGGGCCCCCATAACGACCTCCCCCGCACCCCTCCCAACACCTGCGCATGGCACCCCAGAGCCAATTGCCACATAGAACATTACAGCGCAGTACAGGCCCTTCGGCCCTCGATGTTGCGCCGACCTGTGAAACCACTCTAAAGCCCATCTACACTATTCCCTTATCGTCCATATGTCTATCCAATGACCATTTGTATGCCCTTACTGTTGGCGAGTCCACTACTGTTGCAGGCAGGGCATTCCACGCCCTTACTACTTTGAGTAAAGAACCTACCTCTGATATCTGTCTTATATCTATCTCCCCTCAATTTAAAGCTATGTCTCCTCGTGCTAGACATCACCATCCGAGGAAGAAGGCTCTCAATGTCCACCCTAGCCAATCCTATCATCTTGTATGCCTCAATTAAGTCACCTCTTAACCTTCTTCTCTCTAACGAAAACAGCTTCAAGTCCCTCAGCCTTTCCTCATAAGATCTTCCATCCATACCAGGCAACATTCTGGCAAGTCTCCTCTGCACCCTTTCCAATGCTTCCACATCCTTCCTATAATGCGGCGACCAGATTTGCACGCAATACTCCAAATGCGGCCGCACTAGAGTTTTGTACAGCTGCAACATGACCTTATGGCTCCGAAACTCATTCCCACTACCAATAAAAGCTAACACACCGTACGCCTTCTTAACAACCCTCTCAACCTGGGTGGCAACTTTCAGGGATCTATGTACATGGACACCGAGATCTCTCTGCTCATCCACACTGCCAAGAATCTTACCATTAGCCCAGTACTCTGTCTTCCTGTTTTTCCTTCCAAAATGAATCACCTCACACTTTTCTGCATTAAACTCCATTTGCCACCTCTCAGCCCAGCGCTGCAGCTTAGCTATGTCCCTCTGTAACTTGTAACATCCGTCCGCACTGTCCACAACTACACCAACTTTAGTGTCATCTGCAAATTTACTCACCCATTCTCCAGGTCATTTATAAAAATGACAAACAGCAATGGCCCCAAAACAGATCCTTGTGGTACACCACTAGTAACTGGACTCCAGTCTGAACATTTCCCATCAACCACCACCCTTTGTCTTCTTCCAGCAGCCAATTTCTGATCCAAACTGCTAAATCACCCTGAATCCCATGCCTCCGTATTTTCTGCAGTAGCCTACCGTGGGGAAGCTTATCAAACGCTTTACTGAAATCCATATACACCACATCAACTGCTTTACCCTCATCCACATGTTTGGTCACCTTCTCAAAGAACTCAATAATGTTTGTGAGGCACGACCTACCCTTCACAAACCCGTGTTGACTATCTCAAATCAAATTATTCCTTTCCAAGTGATTATACACCCTATCTCTTATAAACCTTTCCAAGATTTTGCCCACAACAGAAGTAAGGCTCGCTGGTCTATAGTTACCGGGGTTGTCTCTACTCCCCTTCTTGAACAAGGGGACAACATTTGCTATCCTCCAGTCGTCTGGCACTATTCCTGTAGACAAAGATGACTTAAAGAACAAAGCCAAAGGCTCAGCAATCTCCTCCCTAGCTTCCCAGAGAATCCTAGGATAAATCCCATCCGGCCCAGGGGACTTATCTATTTTCACACTTTCCAGAATTGCTAACACCTCCTCCTTCTGAACCTCAAGCTCTTCTAGTCTAGTAGCCTGAATCTCAGGAAAAAGACAATGTTGTCGAGGAGAATACTGTGTGAATACTGATGAAAAATATTCATTTATCACCTCTCCTATCTCCTCGGACTCCAAGCACAACTTCCCACTACTGTCCTTGACTGTAGTGCCCTACTCTTACCCTAGTCATTCGTTTATTCCTGACATATCTATAGAAAGCTTTAGTGTTATCCTTGATCCTACCTGCCAAAGACTGCTCATGTCCCCTCCTGGCTCTTCTTAGCTCTCTCTTTAGGTCCTTCCTAGCTAACTTGTAACTCTTGAGCGCCCTGACTGAACCTTCATGTCTCATCTTTACATAAGCCTCCTTCTTCCTCTTGACAAGTGTTTCGACTGCTTTAGTAAACCACGGTTCCCTTGCTCGACCACTTCCTCCCTGCCTGACAGGTACATACTTATCAAGGACATGCGGTATCTGTTCCTCGAACAAGCTCCACATTTCCATTGTGCCCATCCCCTGCAGTTTTCCTCTCTATCCGATGCATCCCAAGTCTTGCCTCATCGCATCATAATTGCCTTTCCCCAGATATAACTCTTGCCCTGCAGTATATACCTATCCCTTTCCATCACTAAAGTAAACGTAATCGAATTGTGGTCACTATCACCAAAGTGCTCACCTACCTCCAAATCTAACACCTGTCCTGGTTCATTACCCAGTACCAAATCCAATATGGCCTATCTACATACTGTATCAGGAAACCCTCCTGCACACATTGGACAAAAATGGACCCATCTAAAGTACTCGAACTATAGAGTTTCCAGTCAATATTTGGAAAGTTAAAGTCCCCCATAACAACTACCCTGTTGCTTTCGCTCCTATCCAGAATCTCCTTTTCTCTCCATCTCTGGAACTTTTCGGAGGCCTATAGAAAATCCCTAACAGGGTGACCTCTCCTTTCCTGTTTCTAACCTCAGCCCATACTGCCTCAGTAGACGAGTCCTCATCAAACGTCCTTTCTGCCACCGTAATACTGTCCTTGACTAACAATGCCACCCCGCCCCCTCTTTTACCACCTTCCCTGCGCTTGCTGAAATATCTAAACCCCGGCACCTGCAACAACCATTCCTGTCCCTGCTCCATCCATGTCTCCGAAATGGCCACATCATCGAAGTCCCAGGTACCACCCCATGCCGCACGTTCACCCACCTTATTCCGGATGCGCCTGGCATTGAAGAAGACACACTTTAAACCACCTTCCTGCCTGCCGGTACACTCCTGCAACTTTGAAACCTTACTCATAACCTCACTACTCTCAACCTCCTGTATACTGGAGCTACAATTCAGGTTCCCAAGCCCCTGCTGAACTCGTTTAAACCCTCCCGAAGAGCATAAACAAATTTCCCCCCCCCCCCCAGGATATTGGTACCCCTCTGGTCCAGATGTAGACCATCCCGTTTGTAGAGGTCCCACCGACCCCAGAATGAGCACCTTGGCAGTGCCAGGCTGGCAGTGCCAGGATTCTCAAGTAGCACAAGCTGTGCCAGGGTAGCACCCTTCCCAAAGAGCCCACACATGGGAGCCCAAGATCCCCTGGGAGACCCTCACGAGTGCCGTTCCATCTGGTCCCCCGTTTGTGGAGACCAGTACTGAACAGCACTCACTCGAGGTCTCCGAGGCGAAGGAGATAGATCCCACGCCTCGGGTGCCACGAGAATCTGCATATATGCAAATTTGCTAAAAGGTGATCCTGCCCACAATGGCCGAGATCCACAATGCAACGTCTCGCAAGGTCACGTTAGATTTCGCGTAGCGTTGCAAACTGGGTTGATATCAGGAATGGGGTTGCCCGGCTTCTAGAGGCCCCGCTACACTGCGGCAAGCCGCTTTTCAGATGCACCATGGCCATTAAATCACGTCCACTGTTTCTTTCTCATCATTGGATCACAATACTGGACCACCCTCCCTAGCAGCATTGTAGAAGCACCTTCATCCCATAGGCTGCCAATAGGTCAAGAAGGCGGTTGTGGAAGGTATCCGCCATGGTTCAGTGTGTGTCGGACTCCCACCACCAAGGGCAAAGGTTGTAATTCCAGGGACTAGAGCACAATATCCAAGCTGACACTTCACTGCAGCACTGAAGGAGTGCTGCACAGTCAAAGTGCTGCCTTTCAGTTGAGCTAGTAAACCAGAGTTCCATCTGCTCTTTCAAGTTTATGTAAAAGAGGAACCCATGGCCTTAAAAAAGAACGACCAGTGTGAGGTTAGGGCCGGTCAAGGACAGTAGTGGGAACTTGTGCATGGAGTCAGAAGAAATAGGAGAGGTGTTGAATGAATACTTTTCTTCAGTGTTCACCAAGGAGAGGTGCCATGTTTTTGAGGATAAGAGTGTGATACAGGCGGGTAGGCTGGAGGAGGTAGATGTTCTGAGGAGGGATGGATTAGCAATTTTGAAAAACCTTAGGGTCGACAAGTCCCCTGGGCCAAATGGGATATATCCAAGGATTCTTTGGGAGGCAAGGGATGAGATTGCAGAGCCTTTGGCTTTGATCTTTGGGTCCTCACTGTCCACGGGGATAGTGCCAGAGGACTGGAGAGTGGCAAATGTTGTTCCTCTGTTCAAGAAAGGGAATAGGAACGACCCTGGTAATTATAGGCCAGTTAGTCTTACTTCGGTGGTCAGTAAGTTAATGGAAAAGGTCCTGAAGGATAGGATTTTTGACCATCTGGAAAGATGCAGCTTAATCCGGGACAGTCAACATGGATTCGTGAAGGGTAAGTCTTGCCTCACAAATTTGATTTAATTCTTTAAGGGGGTAACTGTGTCGATGAAGGTGGAGCAGTTGATGTCGTATACATGGATTTCAGTAAGGCGTTTGATAAGGTTCCCCATGGTCGGCTTATGAAGAAAGTAAGGAGGTGTGGGATAAAGGGAAATTTGGCCAATTGGATAAGTAACTGGCTATCACATAGAAGACAGAGGGTGGTGGTGTATGGAAAATTTTCAGACTGGAGACCAGTTACCAGTGGTGTACCACAGGGATCAGTGCTGGGTCCTCTGCTATTTGTGATTTTTATCAATGACTTGGAGGAGGGGGCTGAATGGTGGGTCAGTAAATTTGCTGATGACACCAAGATTGGTGGAGTAGTGGATGAGGTGGAGGGCTGTTGTAGGCTGCAAAGAGACATTGATAGGATGCAGAGCTGGGCCGAAAAATGGCAGATGGAGTTTAACCCTGATAAGTGAGAGGTGATTCATTTTGGCAGAAATAAATTTGAATGCGGATTACAGGGTCAACGGCAGGGTTCTGAGGAATGTGGAGGAACAGATAGATCTTGGGGTTCATGTCCACAGATCGCTGAAGGTTGCCACTCAAGTGGATAGAGCCGTGAAGAAGGCCTAAAGTGTGTTAGCGTTTATTAACAGGGGGCTCGAGTTTAAGAGCTGCGGGGTTATGCTGCAACTGTACATGACCCTGGTGAGACCACATTTGGAGTATTGTGTGCAGTTCTGGTCACCTCATTTTAGGAAGGATGTGGAAGCATTGGAAAGGGTGCAAAGGAGATTTACCAGGATGCTGCCTGGTTTGCAGGATAGGTCTTATGAGGAAATGTTGAGGGAGCTAGGGCTTTTCGCTTTGGAGCGGAGGAGGATGAGAGGTGACTTAATAGAGGTTTATAAGATGATGAGGGGTATAGAGTGGACGTTCAGAGACTATTTCCTCGGGTGGATGTAGTTGTTACAAGGGGGCATAACTATAAGGTTCAGGGTGGGAGATATAGGAGGGATGTCCGAGGTAGGTTCTTTACTCAGAGTGGTTAGGGTGTGGAATGGACCGCCTGCTGTGAGAGTGGAGTCGGACAGTTGAGGAACTTTCAAGCGGTTGTTGGATAGGCACATGGAGCACACCAGAATGACAGGGAGTGGGTTAGCTTGATCTTGGTTTCAGACAAAGAACAGCACAGAACAGGCCCTTCGGCCCTCAATGTTGTGCCGAGCAATGTTCTATCTATATTGACGAAAAGCAGGGAAATTCTACCCAGTGTTCCAGCCACTATTTATCTCTCAACCAATATCACTAAAACAAATGATCTGATCCTTATCACATTTCTATTTACAGGGTCTTGCTGTGCAGAAATTAGTTGCATATAGATCTTATATTACAACAGAGACTACACTTGAAAAAAGTACTTCATCGGATATAAAAAGTGCTATAGGACGCCTCAAGGTCATGAAAAACGCTCTCTAAATACAAGGTATTCTGTTTTTTCAAGGGCAACTAAGGCTGCGTAATAAATGTCTGCCTTGCCAGTAATGCTAAGAGGGTGCAAATAGATTTTTAAAAAGTACCTCCCAATAATTTTCATCGTCACTGCTAGTTTGAGATTCGGAGTGATGTGCAGTCCCTTTGAGATTGTCATCGAGAAACCATTCCTGGCTTGAGGTCATATGGACAGGCTTCTGACAGTCATAGACTCCAAGCAGCCCCTGTGCTTGCAGCAGCTCAGCCTCCACGCCCACTTCAATTGTCTCGGCATCTCCCTCCGCTGGCCCTTCCTCTGCAGTCAAATCAGTGGGACTTCCTAAAAGACACCGGCACTTAGCATATAATTTATCTCTGTATTAAGAAACAAAACTCAGTATAAAATGTGGGAAGAAAAATAAAAGGGGCAGGATTCTCTGTAGCCCGACGCTGAAATCGGGGCAAGCAGCGGTTTGACGGTGGTTTGCGATGCTCCGCCCCCTCCAAATCGGCATCATCGGGACTCGCGGCACGCCATCAGTCGGCTCACCTGCGATGCTCCGTCTCCGATGGGCTGAGTTCCCGATGGCCCTGGCCACGTGTTGGCCCAGCGGTTTGGTAACCTGGCATACCGGCTGCGAAGTGTCCAGCGCCACCACACTCGGCCGAGGTCTGTGTCGCTAGCCGTGTGGCTTCTATTAGGGCTGGGGTTTGTCGTGCGGGTGGCCAGGAGGTGGGCTGTGGGGTCGAGGTGGGCAGGTACGCGGTCAGTCCTGCGCATGTGCGGCCTGGGACCAGCAATTATCCAGCCGTTTTCCGCACGTGCCGTGGGTGTCCACGCAGCGCCGGTGATAGCCAACTCGCCAGTACCGGAATCGGTGAGGGTTTTGCGCCGATTTTCAAATTGTGGAACACTGCAGATCCTCCATTGGAGCCGGCACTTAGCCTCAGATACAGAGAATCCAGCCCACAATTTTTTTCAAAAAAATGAATAACGAGAACCAAACAGTAAGTTGACAGAAATGAAAACAGAAAATGCTGGAAATACTCAGCAGGTCCGGCAGCATCCATGGTGACTGAAACAGAGTTAACGGACGGAATTCTCCCATCAGCAAGTTTCATGGCGAGCAGGAATAGAGAATTTGGCAGGAGGCATAAAAATTGGTTTCACATTGTCACGGTAACAGACCAGATCCCCAATTTATATCAGCAAACCAGACGAGAAATCCCAACAATTTTTCAATTTGTAAATTAGGAGGAAAGGATACTTCACCCCCAGGAGTGATTCCACTGACAAATGGGAATTTAAAAAAATGAAAACAAACTATTATTAACACAGGATTAACCCATTAACATTCAAGGAAGAAAAATTGCTTTTCAATTAACAGTTAAACAGCTCTGACAAAAAAAATACAAAAAGGTCTTTGAGCTTACTTTCCCATCTACTTCTAAAATTTAAAGTAAGCAAAATCCACATACAGGTCAAATGCATCTTATTACTAAAGTTAACACTTGGTGGCTTACAGTTTTATTCACAAAGTCCTTGGAGAGAAGCTTTCAGAAGTCAGTCTGATAAACTCAACTCCTTTCCGCAGAACCCAGAGCAGAACTTTAAAATGAAACTAAAAACAGACACAGGGCTGAAAAACGAAACTAAAACAGACGTAGCCTTTCCCATGAGTGACACCAAAACCTGTCTAGCTGTTAACCCCTTAGCAGACATATTGGGCATGATCCAACAGCCATACTGTGGTGGTATGTATTAGGGGTAATGTGGTACCTGTGAAGCCGAGAGGCTATTGGCTGACAGGTCCCGGGTCCTGGTTGGATCTGCCGACTTCTGGCTCTGCCCTGAAGACGGAGTATAAGAGCTCGCGCTTCTCCCCGCAGCCTCATTCTGTTGCTGAGCTGCTGGGGACAAGTCTCGCTTAATAAAGCCTAGATAGACTTCATCGCTTCTCGTCTCGCGTAAGTCATTGTGCGCTACAATTTATTAAGCGAGCTTAAAAGACTATGGAGCTCCGGATCGCCCCGGAGTGCCTGCGGATCAGCCCCCATGCAGTGAACTCGGCAGCCGTGTTCAAATACTGGCAAGCATGCTTCGAAGGCTACCTTCGAACGGCCCCCGGCCGGACCACGGAAGAGCAGAAAATGCAGGTCCTGCATTCGAGGGTAAGCCCAGAAATTTACTCACTAATAGAAGACGCAGAGGATTTCCCGACGGCGCTCGCGTTGCTGAAGGGCATCTACGTTCGGCCCGTAAACCAGGTCTACGCGCGCCACCAACTCGCGACGAGATGGCAAATTCCCGGATAATCGCTCGACGAATTCTACGGCGCGCTGCTAATTTTGGGACGAGGCTGCAACTGCCCGCCGGTGAACGCGATCGAGCTCACGGACCTGCTAATTCGTGATGCATTCGTGGCAGGTATGAACTTTCCCCAAATTCGTCAGAGACTTTTAGAAAGAGAGTCGCTAGGACTCTGAGGCACGGGCCCTTGCGGCCTCCCTTGATGTGGCCTCCCAAAACGTCCGCGCCTACGGCCCCAACCGCACGGCAGCCCCTTGGGCTCCGTGGACCCCCGTCGCAACCAACTCCCCGGCACCCCCCCCCCCCCCGCAAGCTTGCGCGGTTAAAGCTCCCGACCATCCCAGGGGCGCCCGCTGCTATTTTTGCGGACGCCGAAACACCCCTGGCAACGCTGCCCGTCCCGCGCAGCTACTTGTAAAAGCTGCGGCAAAAAGGGCCATTACGCGGCAGTGTGCTGGTCCCGGGGGATCGCCGCAATCCACGGAGAAGAACGAGGACAGCACATTCCAAGCACCCCCCAGCGCCCCATGTACGACCCGCGGGCGCCGCCATTTTGGGTCTCAGGCACCACGAGGGGAGGATGGGCGCTGCCATCTTGTGACCCCCCAGCCACGTGCGATTCATGGGGGCGGCCATTTTGTCCACCCCCGACCACGTGTGATTCATGGGGGCGGCCATTTTGTCCACCCCCGGCCGCGTGCGATTCATGGACGCCACCACCTTGGTTGACAACAAAGGACCCCAGCATCGACGGCTCCACGGGGTCCGAAGAAGACGCCGCGACATTACTACCACGACTGGCTTCGGTGACACTGGATCAATCGCGGCCCTGGACGCTCCAGGCGACAACAACAACAACGGTGCTGGTCAACGGATACAAGACGCCATGCCTGATCGACTCCGGGAGCACGGAAAGTTTTATTCACCCAGACACGGTAAGACGCTGTTTCCTGACCATCCATCCAAGCACGCAAAAGATTTCCCTAGCTGCAGGATCCCACTCAGTGGAGATCAAAGGGTTCTGCATCGCAAACCTAACGGTGCAAGGGAGGGAGTTTAAGAACTACAGGCTCTACGTCCTGCCCCAACTCTGCACGCCCACATTACTGGGATTAGACTTCCAGTGTAACCTTCAAAGCCTAACATTCCAATTCGGCGGCCCAATACCCCCACTCACTATCTGCGGCCTCGCAACCCTCAAGGTTGAACTGCCGTCCTTGTTTGCAAACCTCACCCCGGATTGCAAACCCGTCGCCACTAGGAGCAGACGGTACAGCGCCCAGGACCGGACATTTATCCGGTCTGAAGTCCAGCGGTTGCTGAAGGAAGGCATAATCCAGGCCAGCAATAGTCCCTGGAGAGCTCAGGTAGTAGGAGTGAAGACAGGGGAGAAGCAAAGGATGGTCGTAGACTATAGTCAGACCATCAACAGGTACACGCAGCTAGATGCGTACCCTCTCCCCAGCATATCCGACATGGTCAATCGGATTGCCCAGTACAAGGTCTTTTCCACCGTGGACCTCAAGTCCGCCTACCACCAGCTCCCCATCCGCCCAGGTGACCGCAAGTACACCGCCTTCGAGGCAGACGGGCGGCTATACCACTTCCTAAGGGTCCCATTTGGCATCACGAACGGGGTCTCGGTCTTCCAACAGGAGATTGACCGAATGGTTGACCAGCACGGGTTGCAGGCCACGTTCCCGTATCTCGACAACGTAACCATCTGCGGCCACGATCAGCAGGACCACGACGGCAACCTCCAAAAGTTCCTTCAGACCGCAAACGCCCTGAACCTCACATATAACGAGGAAAAATGCGTTTTTAAGCACAAACCATTTGGCCATCCTGGGATACGTAGTGCGCAATGGAGTGATAGGCCCCGACCCCGAACGCATGCGCCCCCTTATTGAATTTCCCCTCCCCCACTGCTCCAAAGCCCAGACGTTGCCTGGGCTTCTTTTCATATTACACCCAGTGGGTCCCCCAGTACGCAGACAAGGCCCACCCGCTAATACAGTCCACTACCTTCCCCCTGTCGGAAGAGGCTCGCCAGGCCTTCAGCCGCATCAAAGCGGATATCGCAAAGGCCACGATGCGCGCCATCGACAAGTCTCTCCCTTTCCAGGTCAAGAGCGATGCATCCGATGTAGCTCTGGTGGCCATCCTTAACCAAGCGGGCAGGCCCGTGGCCTTTTTCTCCCGGACCCTCCACGCCTCAGAAATCCGTCACTCCTCAGTGGAAAAGGAAGCCCAAGCCATAATGGAAGCTGTGCGACATTGGAGGCATTACCTGGCCGGCAGGAGATTCACTCTCCTCACCGACCAACGGTCGGTAGCCTTCATGTTCGATAATGCACAGCGGGGCAAAATTAAGAATGACAAGATCTTAAGGTGGAGGATCGAACTCTCCACCTTCAATTATGAGATCTTGTATCGTCCCGGAAAGCTGAACGAGCTGTCCGATGCCCTAAAACGCGGCACATGTGCCAACGCACAAATAGACCGCCTCCAAGCCCTCCACGAGGACCTCTGCCACCCGGGGGTCACTCGATTCTACCATTTCGTAAAGTCCCGCAACCTCCCCTACTCTGTGGAGGAGGTCCGTACAGTCACCAGGAACTGCCACATCTACACAGAGTGCAAACCGCACTTTTTCAGGCCGGATAGAGCGCACCTGATCAAGGCTTCCCGCCCCTTTGAACGCCTCAGTTTGGATTTCAAAGGCCCCCTCCCCTCCACCGACCGCAACGCATACTTCCTGAACGTGGTGGACGAGTACTCCAGTTTCCCCTTCGCCATCCCCTGCCCTGACATGACAGCGGCCACAGCCATTAAAGCCCTTGGCACCATCTTTACACTGTTCGGTTTCCCCGCGTACATCCATAGCGACAGGGGGTCCTCCTTCATGAGTGACGAGCTGCGTCAGTTCCTGCTCAGCAATGGCATTGCCTCGAGCAGGACAACCCCCGGGGGAACGGGCAGGTAGAGAGGGAGAACGGCACGGTCTGGAAGACCGTCCTACTGGCCCTACGGTCCAGAGATCTCCCAGTTTCCCGGTGGCAGGAAGTCCTCCCGGATGCTCTCCACTCCATCCGGTCGCTGCTGTGTACCACCACTAACCAAATGCCGCACGAGCGCCTCCTTGTCTTCCCTAGGAAGTCCTCCTCCTGAACGTCGCTGCCGACCTGGCTGGCAGCCCCAGGACCCATCTTGCTCCGGAAACATGTGCGGGCGCACAAATCGGAACCGTTGGTCGAGGGGGTTCACCTTCTCCACGCGAACCCGCAGTACGCCTATGTGGCGTACCCAGACGGCCTACAGGACACGGTCTCCCTGCAGGACCTGGCAACACACATACACCCCCAGACACCGATCACCCCCTCCCTGCCACCGGCACACCCCGCGACCGCCCCCTTCCCGGGGGGATCGGTCCTCCTCCCGTGCCTGCCCAGGAGTAAAACAGGAACAAACAGCGAATCGCTCCCGGAGACGACAACGCCCGAGCAAGCACCTGCACCACCACCGGGGCTGAGGCGATCGACGAGGAAGACCAGACCGCCCGCTCGACTCGTGGAATCTGCGTGACACCAAGAAAAAGAATGTTGTTGTAACAAAAAAATGATTTTTGCCCATATTGTAAATAGTTCTCACAAACCTGTACATAGCCCAGTGTAGGGCTAAAGCTGTATTAACACAGTCCGAAATTTGTTCCAGGGCCAGCCTTGTAAACCCCTACCACCATGCGAACCACCACCCCGCCGGGTTCCTTTTTAACAAGGGGTGAATGTGGTGGTATGTATTAGGGGTAATGTGGTACCTGTGAAGCAGAGAGGCTATTGGCTGACAGGTCCCGGGTCCTGGTTGGATCTGCCGACTTCTGGCTCTACCCTGAAGGTGGAGTATAAGAGCCCGAGCTTCTCCCCGCAGCCTCATTCTGTTGCTGAGCTGCTGGGGACAAGTCTCGCTTAATAAAGCCTAGATAGACTTCATCGCTTCTCGTCTCGCGCAAGTCATTGTGCGCTACACATACTGCGCAGGAAAAGCAGCTGGCAGCACGCGGCGTGGTCATTGAAAGCCGAGAGGCTATTGGCTGACAGGTCCCCGCTCCCGGGATCTGCCCGACTCGCAACGCCTCTCCAGATTCAACACAATCTTGAGACAATGGGCGGGATCACCTTTTAACAAATCCGCATATTAGAGCGAGACAGTTAGCCTCACTCTAATGTGCAGAATTCTGGGTTTCCTGAGGCTTTGGGATTCATCAGAGACCTCGGGCGAGCGCCGTTTGATACTGGTCCCCACAAACAGGGAACAGATGGAACACCACTCGTGGGGTCTCCCAAGGGATTGGATTCCCTAGAATGCATGCCCTTTGGGCAGGGTGGTGCCCTGGAACTGCTGGTGCCAGCCAAGGTGCCCAGGTGGCTGTACCAGTTGGCATGGGGACTGCCAGATTGGCACTGCCATGGTGCCAAACTGACATTTTTTTGCACGCTTGCGATCAGGCTGGTGTTGTCCATCCTGGGTGTTGGGGGTAATATGGGGGAACCGGGGACTCTCCCATATTGTGCTTGGGGGGGGGAGGAGGGTGGGAGGTCAGGGATCGTTTTGTGGGCCTCGGAGGTCGGGAAGCCATTTTTAAATGGCGTCCTGATGTCTCGCTACAATGAGGAGTTCCAGCACGTGGAGCTCCCCACTGTACAAAACGGGGCTACGTGTGACCTTGGACGGGGTTCCCCATTCAGGCTGCTTAGGGGACTTTGTTCACCTTTGGGAAAAAAAGCTTTGGGCTCGGATAATAGTATTGAAGACTTGTGCTCCAGAACTTGCCGCACCCCTAGTCAAGCTGTTCCAGTACAGCTACAACACTGGCATCTACCCAGCAATGTGGAAAATTGCCCAGGTGTGTCCTGTACACAAGAAACAGGACAAATGCAACACAGCCAATTACTGCCCGAGCAGTCAACTCTCTGTTTAGCACAGGGCTAAATCGCTGGCTTTGAAAGCAGACCAAGGCAAGCCAGCAGCACGGTTCAATTCCCGTACCAGCCTCCCCGAACAGGCGCCGGAATGTGGCGACTAGGGGCTTTTCACAGTAACTTCATTTGAAGCCTACTTGTGACAATAAGCGATTTACATTTCATTTCATTTCATCATCAGTAAAGTGATGGAAGGAGTGGCACTTACTTAGCAATAACCTGCTCACGGACTGCCAGGGTCACTCAACTCCTGACCTCATTACAGCCTTGATTCAATCATGGACAAAAGAGCTGAATGCCAGAAGTGAGGTGAGAGTGACTGCCCTTGACATCAATGCAGCATTTGACAAGAGTATGTCATCAAGGAGCCCCAGCTAAACTGGTGTCAATGGAAATCAGGGGGAAAACTCTCCGCTGGTTGGGAGTCATACCTGACACAAAGGAAGATGGTTGTGGTGGTTGGAAGCCAATCATCTCAACTCCAGGACATCACTGCAGGAGTTCCTCAGGGTAGTGTCCGAGGCCCAACCATCTTCAGCTGCTCATTCAATGATCTCTCTTCCATCCGAAGGTCTGAAGTGGGGATATTTGCGGATGACTGCACAATGTTCAGCACCATTCACGACTCCTCAGATAATGAAGCAGTTCATGCCCAAATGCAGCAAGACCTGGACAATATCCAGGCTTGGGCTGACAAGTGGCAGTTCCATTCACGCCACAGAAGTGCCAGACAATGACCATCTCCTACAAGAGACGTTCTAACCACAGTCCCTCGACATTCAATGGCATTACCATTGCTGAATCCCCCACAATCAACATTCTGTGGGGTACCATTGATCAGAAATTGAACTGGACTAGCCATATTGATACTGTGGCTACCAGGGCAGGTTAAAAGCTAGGAATCCCACGGCAAGTAACTCACCTCCTGACCCCCCAAAGTCTGTCCACCATCTACAAGGCACAAGTCAGGAGTCACTTGCCTGGATGAGTGTAGCTCCAACAACACTCAAGAAGCTCAACACCATCCAGGACAAAGTAGCCCGCTTGATTGCTCCCTCTTCCACATACATTCAAACTCTCCATCACCGACGACCAGTGGCAGCCGTGTGTACCATCTACAAGATGCACTGCAGTAACTCACCAAGGTTCCTCAGACAACACCTTCCAAACCCACGACCACTACCATCTAGAAGGACAAGATGTGGAGATGCCGGCGTTGGACTGGGGTGAGCACAGTAAGAAGTCTTACAACACCAGGTTAAAGTCCAACAGGTTTGTTTCAAACACTAGCTTTCGGAGCGCTGCTCCTTCCTCAGGTGAATGAAGAGGTATGTTCCAGAAACATATATAGACAAATTCAAAGATGCAAGACAATGCTTAGAATGCGAGCATTTGCAGGTAATTAAGTCTTTACAGATCCAGAGATAGGGGTAATCCCAGGTTAAAGAGGTGTGAATTGTCTCAAGCCAGGACAGTTGGTAGGATTTTGCAAGCCCAGGCCAGATGGTGGGGGATGAATGTGATGCGACATGAATCCCAGGTCCCGGTTGAGGCCGCACTCATGTGTGCGGAACATGGCTATAAGTTTCTGCTCGGCGATTCTGCGTTGTCACGCATCCTGAAGGCTGCCTTGGAGAACGCTTACCCGAAGATCAGAGGCTGAATGCCCTCGACGTCTGAAGCGTTCCCCGACTGGAAGGGAACATTCCTGCCTGGTGATTGTCGCGCGATGTCCATTCATTCGTTGTCGCTGCGCCTGCATGGTCTCACCAATGTACCACGCTTCGGGACATCCTTTCCTGCAGCGTACGAGGTAGACAACGTTGGCCGAGTCACACGAGTATGTACCGCGTACCTGGTGGGTGGTGTTCTCACGTGTAATGGTGGTATCCATGTCGATGATCTGGCACGTCTTGCAGAGATTGCCATGGCAGGGTTGTGTGGTGTTGTGGTCACTGTTCTGAAGGCTGTGTAGTTTGCTGCAAACAATGGTTTGTTTGAGGTTGCGCAGTTGTTTGAAGGCAAGTAGTGGGGGTGTGGGGATGACTTTGGCAAGATGTTCATCTTCATCGATGACGTGTTGAAGGCTGCGAAGATGTCATAGTTTCTCCGCTCCGGGAAAGTACTGGACGATGAAGGGTACTCTGTCGGTTGTGTCCCGTGTTTGTCTTCTGAGGAGGTTGGTGCAATTTTTTGCTGTGGCGCGT
Source organism: Scyliorhinus torazame (assembly GCF_047496885.1). Classification (NCBI taxonomy): domain Eukaryota; kingdom Metazoa; phylum Chordata; class Chondrichthyes; order Carcharhiniformes; family Scyliorhinidae; genus Scyliorhinus; species Scyliorhinus torazame. Next base: position 291,424,352 of record NC_092712.1, read on the forward strand.
TGGAACTGTCGATCGATGAGTTGAGCGCCATATCCCGTTCGTACGAGGGCATCTTTCAGCGTCTGTAGATGTCTGTTATGCTCCTCCTCGTCTGAGCAGATCCTGTGTATACGGAGGGCTTGTCCATAGGGGATGGCTTCTTTAATGTGTTTAGGGTGGAAGCTGGAGAAGTGGAGCATCGTGAGGTTATCCGTGGGATTGCGGTAAAGCGAAGTGCTGAGGTGACCGTCCGTGATGGAGATGAGTGTGTCCAAGAATGCAACTGATTTTGCAGAGTAATCCATGGTGAGCCTGATGGTGGGATGGAACTTATTGATGTCATCGTGTAGTCGTTTCAGTGATTCTTCGCCGTGGGTCCAAAGGAAAAAAATGTCATCGATGTATCTGGTGTATAACATCGATTGAAGGTCCTGTGCGGTGAGGAGGTCTTGTTCAAACTTGTGCATGAAGATGTTGGCATACTGAGGTGCGAATTTGGTCCCCATGGCTGTTCCGTGCGTCTGGATGAAGAACTTGGTGTCGAAGGTGAAGACGTTGTGATCCAGAATGAAGCGGATGAGTCACAGAATTGCGTCTGGAGATTGGCAGTTGTCGGTGTTGAGTACTGAGGCTGTTGCAGCAAAGCCGTCGTCATGTGGGATGCTGGTGTAGAGTGCCGAGACAAGGGCAGCAAATACTGGGCAATGTCACCACCTGGAGGTTCCCCTCCAAGTCACTCACCACTCTGACTTGGAAATATATCGCTGCTCCCTCACTGTTGCTGGGGCAACATCATGGAACTCCTTCCCTAACAGCACTGTGGGTGTAATTACACCTCAAGGACTGCAGTGGTTCAAGAAGGCAACTCACCCACCACTCGGGATGGGCAATAAATGCTAGCCGAACCGCGATGCCTAGACCCCCTAACTAAATTTGAAAATAATAATCTGAATACCTAAGTTATTTTAATAACATCAATGCAACAGACATATAATGCAACATACATAACAATTTTCTACATTCATCACACCGGCAGCATGGAATGACAGTGTGATCTTCCGATACTGCCCGCCATGGCAGACTGGGAATCCCACTGGCGGCTGGCGTGAAACGGATTTGAATGATTTACATCCCGCTAATGTGGACAAAGGCCTAACCATGCCTGAATTGCCATGACCCCCGCACCTCCCTCCCCCCCGGGAAACACGCGAGTCGGAAGACTTCTGGGACCTTTGTGGCATACAAAGGTCAGGGAGGATGAGGGGGTGGGTTTAAAGGAGGGAGCAGATAGGAAAGAACGAGTGGATCAACCTAAAAGGGGGCTGTCATTAGAAAGGGTAGCCGCTACTTTCTTCCTGCACTTGAAGCATTTGCTCTTTAAAAAAAAATTGAGCTTGCCAGTCCTGCCCGGCTGCCCAGGACAAACATGTAATGGCCTTGGCAGCGTATTAGCAGGGTTAACGGACTTCATAACAAACCTAATTGTCCCTAGATTATATAAATATAGCAGGTGGGCTTCCTGCTCCAGTGCCCACCACATTGCCACCCTCCCATATTGTGAGGAAAGAGCTCGGGATATGTAGGAAGGCGATTGGATGTCTCGCTCTCTCTCTCGCCGCCTCCTCCCCCCCCCCCCCCCCCCCCCTCCCCCCCGCGACACACACACATGAGAAACCCACTGGGGGAGCCACGTAGAATACAGCCCACCATTTCAGGCCATGACCTTTTATCAGAGTAGAGTTGATGGCTTGCTAGTTAGGTGTTTATACAAGTTGAAAGAGATGTCGGGCAGGATTTACTGGCTGTTCACGCCGGCAGGAAATTCCGGACCCATGCCGGTGCTCCGGTTTTTCAGCGGCGAGGGGGCCTGTCAACGGGATATCCAATTGACAACGGCGGGACCGGTTGATCCTGCTGGCGGGGCACCTAATCCGCTGAAAAACACGCAGCGGGGTGGTCGGTAAATCCCGCCCGTTGAGGGTTCACTGAGCTAACTACAGTGAGCTGACAACAGTGAACATTCTCATTATATTACATTTACTTAATTTTGGGAAGAATTGAAATTTCCTATTACCTGCATCTCCCTCCATGTCATTTGAGTCCATTGCTTCCAGTTCCTCTTCTGCTCTTCTGTCTGCAGTCATCAATTCAGATGGGAAATAACTTCTGAATGCAGATGTTAATCCTAACCAATCCAGTATTCCGGTTCGGCGAGATGGACGTTCATCAAAGGCCACCTTCCAATGTAAATAATCCCAACTTGGTAACAATAATTTTTACAAATATATATATTCTATTCCAAACTCAAACAAAATTGGGTTACACAAACCACCCACAAACACAAGCGTCACACATAATTTGTAACATTTTTTCCCCTTTAAAACCCCCCACCCCGGGCGACAAACCGATCCTTAAACATGGATAGGAACGGCCGCTATCGCGCACAGAATCCTTCCTCCGACCTTCGCAGGGTGAACTTGACCTTCTCCAGGCTCAAAAATACATACAGGTGCCCCACTCCCGGCGGCATTACTGACTACCAATTCAGCAAAATCCTTCGCCGGGCAATCAGGGAGGCAAAGGCCACATCAGTCTCCTTCCCCTCCTGCAACCTCAGCAATTCTAAGACTCCAAAATTCGCCACCAAGGGGCATTGTGCTACTTCAAACCCCACTATCGCTTCCGCTTCACAAAAGCCCTCCAGTTTCTCACCCCCCCCCCCCCCCCCACCCCCCCCAGAACATATGGGTGTGATTTGCTGGCCCTGCCCATATTTTTCACAGTGATCCTCCAACCCAGGGGAGAACCCACTCATCTGGACCCTTGTCATATGTACTCTGTGCACCACCTGGAATTGAATGAAACTCATCCTCGCACACGAGGACATTGCATTAACCCGGCGCAATATCTCACTCCATATCCCCCCACCCTAGCTCGGTCCCCAGCTCCTCTTTCCACCTGCCTTTGAGCCCTTCCACCATTGCCTTCTGTTTCTTTCCCAACCACCCATAAATATCACCGATTTTCCCTTCTTCCCCCCACAAGTCTGGAGCTAACAGCTTTTCAATAACGTGTACTCCAGTATTTGGGGGAAAGTGGCCAGCTCCTTCCGTGCCCAATCCCAAACCTGTAAAGTATCTGAACTTGCTCCCCTTAGGTAACTCAAACTGAAGCTCCGCCAAACCTGCAAACCGTTCTCCGAAAAATAGCTCCTCACCCATGATACCCCTGCCCTCTGCCACCTCTCATGTCGAGTCCGGGAGCAAACCTGTGATTGCAGCAGGGTCAATACCGATGCTCGCCCCAACTTACAAGTGCTTCCGCAAATCATTCCAGATCTTTATTGATGACACCACCACCGGACTATTAGTATATTTTCCCAGGGCAAGTAGGAGTGGGGCCATTACCATAGCCCTTAAATGTGACCCCCTACAGGAGTCCTCGTCCACCTGCACCCATTCCACCCCCCCTCCCCCCGCCCCGCCCTCCTCCCCTCCCTCTGCCCACCATTGTCTCACCTTCTCCACCTTGGGCGTAATAATGCAGCAGGTTTCACAGTGCTAACCCCTCCTCCCCCCAGCTCGCCTCTTCTCTGCAAAAGTGCCCTGCTGACCCTCGGTGTCTTGCCTGCCTACACAAACTCAGAAATCAATCCATCGGGAAAAGGCGAGGGAGAAAAATTGGGAGACACTGGAAGGTACACAAGAACCTAGGCAACACGCTCAACATCACGCCCTGCACCCTGCTGCCAATGACAACAGCAAGACGTCCCATCTCCTCAGATCCCCTTAACCCCTCTACCAACCCCGTTAAGTTCCAGCTGTGCCTCATTACCCAATTGTGCGCAACCTGTATGGAGTGGGACTGGAGTCCACAGGTTTCTGACTTAGAGGGGTGATTGCTACCAGCAGAGTGAGGGCTGATATGCAAGTCAGTGAAAGTAATATTGGGTAGGATGTAAAACCAGAGTTGCCCCTGGTCATATACGAGTTTTCCACCCAAATAGTTAGGTTAAAATGATCCGTTTATCAGTACTAAGAAAGGTCAGCAGCAAAAGTGAACCATTTCAGGTGGGACAAAAGTAGTTTCAGTGGGGGAATGATCTTGGTGCAGGAAACTGACTTCAAAGTACAGTAAGAACAATAATCAGACTGATAGGCATACAGCCAGCCATCAAACACCATTTTACAATTTGTCACCTTGCAGAATTCATTTGCGCTGTCAAAGGTGAGTCATGTGATGAGTTTGGGGTTGTTTAAGTGGCATGGGGGCCGCGGCAAGAGGGTCCTATGTCTCCTCTCCTGTTTGCGTTGGCGATCGAGCCATTGGCTATTGTTCCGAGGGCCTTCAACAAGTAGAGAGGAATTGTGAGGGGCGGTGTAGAACATAGGGTGTCCCTGTATGGCGGAGATTTTTTAAAATCGCGGCCTAGTTTCGGGAGCCGTTCGGAGGAGGAGGAGCAGTCTCTGTCAGGGAGAGAACCTGAGAACATCTAAGACACTCAGAGGGAAAGAGGGTAAATAAGTGATTTTTACTCATTTTTACTTTTATACCTTTTTCAAATTGTGTGTGTCGGGGGGAAACTGAAGTGACATCACAGAAAAGCTGTGGCCTGAGTGGCTGGTTGGGAATCTACACTAAATTAAAAAAATTAAGCATTGGTAACTAATTAAACATAATTACTTAATTATAATTTAGAGGGATATCTAAGCCAGAAATCGGAGAGTACTATATTTAGCTTTCGCATTTCTATTAGAAATCTAGTGCGAGGAAACAGATAGTTAACAGTAACTTTGAAATTTAAAAAAAAAATTTTTTTTAATTTTAATTAATTGACGCAATGTCAGCTAGAGGGGTGCAGTGCTCTGACTGTGAGATGTGGCAGGTCCGGGAGGCTTCCAGCGTCCCGGATGGCTTCATCTGCAGAAAGTGCACCCAACTGGAGCTCCTCACAGACCACATGGTTCGGTTGGAGCAGCAATTGGATGCACTTAGGAGCATGCAGGTGGCGGAAAGCGTCATAGATCGCAGTTATGTAAATGTGGTCACACCCAAGGTGCACGCAGAGAAATGGGTAGTGCAGGAATCCCCTGTGGTTGTCCCCCTCTCGAACAGGTATACCCCTTTGGATACTGTCAGGGGGGATAGCCTATCAGGGGAAAACAGCAGCAGCCAGAGCAGTGGCACCACGGCTGGCTCTGATGTTCAGAAGGGAGGGTCAAAGCGCAGAAGAGTAATAGTAATAGGGGACTCTATAGTCAGGGGCACAGATAGGCGCTTCTGTGGACGTGAAAGAGACTCCAGGATGGTATGTTGCCTCCCTGGTGCCAGGGTCCAGGATGTCTCCGAACGGGTAGAGGGCATCCTGAAGGGGGAGGGCAAACAGGCAGAGGTCGTTGTACATATTGGTACTAACGACATAGGCAGGAAGGGGCATGAGGTCCTGCAGCAGGAGTTCAGGGAGCTAGGCAGAAAGTTAAAAGACAGGACCTCGAGGGTTGTGATCTCGGGATTACTCCCTGTGCCACGTGCCAGTGAGGCTAGAAATAGGAAGATAGAGCAGCTAAACACGTGGCTAAACAGCTGGTGTAGGAGGGAGGGTTTCCGTTATCTGGACCACTGGGAGCTCTTCCGGGGCAGGTGTGACCTGTATAAGAAGGACGGGTTGCATCTAAACCGGAGAGGCATAAATATCCTGGCCGCGAGGTTTGCTAGTGGCACACGGGAGGGTTTAAACTAGTATGGCAGGGGGGTGGGCATGGGAGCAATAGGTCAGAAGGTGAGAGCATTGAGGGAGAACTAGGGAATAGGGACAGTGTGGCTCTGAGGCAGAGCAGACGGGGAGAAGTTACTGAACACAGCGGGCCTGGTGGCCTGAAGTGCATATGTTTTAATGCAATAAGTATTACGGGTAAGGCAGATGAACTTAGAGCTTGGATTAGTACTTGGAACTATGATGTTGTTGCCATTACAGAGACCTGGTTGAGGGAAGGGCAGGATTGGCAGCTAAACGTTCCAGGATTTAGATGTTTCAGGCGGGATACAGGGGGATGTAAAAGGGGAGGCGGAGTTGCGCTACTGGTTCGGGAGAATATCACAGCTGTACTGCGGGAGGACACCTCAGAGGGCAGTGAGGCTATATGGGTAGAGATCAGGAATAAGAAGGGTGCAGTCACAATGTTGGGGGTTTACTACAGGCCTCCCAACAGCCAGCGGGAGATAGAGGAGCAGATAGGTAGACAGATTTTGGAAAAGAGTAAAAACAACAGGGTTGTGGTGATGGGAGACTTCAACTTCCCCAATATTGACTGGGACTCACTTAGTGCCAGGGGCTTAGACGGGGCGGAGTTTGTAAGGAGCATCCAGGAGGGCTTCTTAAAACAATATGTAAACAGTCCAACTAGGGAAGGGGCGGTACTGGACCTGGTATTGGGGAATGAGCCCGGCCAGGTGGTAGATGTTTCAGTAGGGGAGCATTTCGGTAACAGTGACCACAATTCAGTAAGTTTTAAAGTACTGGTGGACAAGGATAAGAGTGGTCCTAGGATGAATGTGCTAAATTGGGGGAAGGCTAATTATAACAATATTAGGCGGGAACTGAAGAACATAGATTGGGGGCGGATGTTTGAGGGCAAATCAACATCTGACATGTGGGAGGCTTTCAAGTGGCAGTTGAAAGGAATTCAGGTCCGGCATGTTCCTGTGAGGAAGAAGGATAAATACGGCAATTTCCGGGAACCTTGGATGACGAGAGATATTGTAGGCCTCGTCAAAAAGAAAAAGGAGGCATTTGTCAGGGCTAAAAGGCTGGGAACAGACGAAGCCTGCATGGAATATAAGGAAAGTAGGAAGGAACTTAAGCAAGGAGTTAGGAGGGCTAGAAGGGGTCATGAAAAGTCATTGGCAAATAGGGTTAAGGAAAATCCCAAGGCTTTTTACACATACATAAAAAGCAAGAGGGTAGCCAGGGAAAGGGTTGGCCCACTGAAGGATAGGCAAGGGAATCTATGTGTGGAGCCAGAGGAAATGGGCAAGGTACTAAATGAATACTTTGCATCAGTATTCACCAAAGAGAAGAAATTGGTAGATGTTGAGTCTGGAGAAGGGTGTGTAGATAGCCTGGGTCACATTGAGATCCAAAAAGACGAGGTGTTGGGTGTCTTAAAAAATATTAAGGTAGATAAGTCCCCAGGGCCTGATGGGATCTACCCCAGAATACTGAAAGAGGCTGGAGAGGAAATTGCTGAGGCCTTGACAGAAATCTTTGGATCCTCGCTGTCTTCAGGGGATGTCCCGGAGGACTGGAGAATAGCCAATGTTGTTCCTCTGTTTAAGAAGGGTAGCAAGGATAATCCCGGGAACAACAGGCCGGTGAGCCTTACTTCAGTGGTAGGGAAATTACTGGAGAGAATTCTTCGAGACAGGATCTACTCCCATTTGGAAGCAAATGGACGTATTAGTGAGAGGCAGCATGGTTTTGTGAAGGGAAGGTCGTGTCTCACTAACTTGATAGAGTTTTTTGAGGAGGTCACTAAGATGATTGATGCAGGTAGGGCAGTGGATGTTGTCTATATGGACTTCAGTAAGGCCTTTGACAAGGTCCCTCATGGTAGACTAGTACAAAAGGTGAAGTCACACGGGATCAGGGGTGAGCTGGCAAGGTGGATACAGAACTGGTTAGGCCATAGAAGGCAGAGAGTAGCAATGGAAGGATGCTTTTCTAATTGGAGGGCTGTGACCAGTGGTGTTCCACAGGGATCAGTGCTGGGACCTTTGCTCTTTGTAGTATATATAAATGATTTGGAGGAAAATGTAACTGGTCTGATTAGTAAGTTTGCAGACGACACAAAGGTTGGTGGAATTGCGGATAGCGATGAGGACTGTCGGAGGATACAGCAGGATTTAGATTGTTTGGAGACTTGGGCGGAGAGATGGCAGATGGAGTTTAATCCGGACAAATGTGTGATAATGCATTTTGGAAGGTCTAATGCAGGTAGGGAATATACAGTGAATGGTAGAACCCTCAAGAGTATTGAAAGTCAAAGAGATCTAGGAGTACAGGTCCACAGGTCATTGAAAGGTGCAACACAGGTGGAGAAGGTAGTCAAGAAGGCATACGGCATGCTTGCCTTCATTGGCCGGGGCATTGAATATAAGAATTGGCAAGTCATGTTGCAGATGTATAGAACCTTAGTTAGGCCACACTTGGAGTGTAGTGTTCAATTCTGGTCGCCACACTACCAGAAGGATGTGGAGGCTTTAGAGAGGGTGCAGAAGAGATTTACCAGAATGTTGCCAGGTATGGAGGGCATTAGCTATGAGGAGCGGTTGAATAAACTCGGTTTGTTCTCACTGGAACGAAGGAGGTTGAGGGGAGACCTGATAGAGGTATACAAAATTATGAGGGCCATAGACAGAGTGGATAGTCAGAGGCTTTTCCCCAGGGTAGAGGGGTCAATTACTAGGGGGCATAGGTTTAAGGTGAGAGGGGCAAGGTTTAGAGTAGATGTACGAGGCAAGTTTATTACGCAGAGGGTAGTGGGTGCCTGGAACTCGCTACCGGAGGAGGTGGTGGAAGCAGGGACGATAGTGACATTTAAGGGGCATCTTGACAAATACATGAATAGGATGGGAATAGAGGGATACGGACCCAGGAAGTGTAGAAGGTTGTAGTTTAGTCGGGCAGCATGGTCGGCACGGGCTTGGAGGGCCGAAGGGCCTGTTCCTGTGCTGTACATTTCTTTGTTCTTTGCTTGTATGCAGCCGACCTTTGGCTGTAAGTAAAGGATCCGGGGCCAGTTATGGGTAAACTGAAGAGGTTCAGCTCCTTCTCGGGGTATGAGTTAAATTTTGGGACAAGCAAGTATTTTGTGGTTAGCCCTTCAGTGGGAGAAGCTGGGTGGGGGGGGGGGGGGGGGGGTGTTGGCTGCCATTCTGTCTGGTTGGGCCAAGTATCCGGTATCTGGGGGTCCAGATGGCGCGAGACTGAGCGCGGTTTCACAAATTGAATTACACCAGCCTGGCGAGCAGGTCCATGGCGGATCTACAGTGGGGAGGGGCTGGTGTTGCCAAATTTTCTGTTTTACTATTGGGCAGCCTATGCGGACAAGGTGTTGGGGTGGTGTGGTGACCAGGAAGCTACCTGGGTGCGGAGGGAGTTGGGGTCGTGCAAAGGTCTAGCTTGGAGGCTCTGGCGACAGCATCAGTGCCGTTTCCTCCGGCAAAATATTCTTCGAACCCAGTGGGTGTCTCCACTTTGAAAATATGGCAGCAACTCCATCAGCATTTTAAGCTGAGGGCAGTGTCAAGATGGGCCCCTATCTGTAGGACTCATTTGTCTGAGCCAGCGAAATTGGATGCTGCATTTTGAGGGAAGGGAAGTTAAGGGGCTGGAGAGGGCGAGGGATTTGTTTTTGGAGGGGCGGTTTTCCATCTTGAAGGAGTTTGAAAGAGAAAGCAGGACTTGTGGATTCGGATACGTTCAGGTTTGGGATTTTCCGAGTAGCTCCGCCGCCCATTTTAGTGGAGAGGATTCTCTTCTGCCTGGGATCGGAAGAGAGCAGCACGTCTGGGATATCTGGGTGGATCTTGGGGGAGGAGCACATCTCGGTAGAAAAGGTTGAAGGCCAGGTGGGAGGAGAAGCTGGGATCTTTATTGGAGGAGGTGGTGTGGAGTGAGTCGCTCACAGGGTGAATGGTATGTCATCCTGTGCGAGGTTGAGCTCGATCCAGCTTAAGTATTTAGGACGCATTTCACCAAGGCCAGGATGAGTCGCTTTTTTGTGGGAGTTGAAGATAGGTGCGAGCGGTGTTTGAGCTGGACCACGGACTACATGCAAATGTCTGGTCCTGTCCCAAATGGGTGGGTGTTTGAATGTCTTTCTCCAGTACCATACCAGCAATGTTTTTTTTTACATTTGTTTTTTTTTTTAATTTTAGTGTACTCAATTCATTTTTTCCAATTAAGGAGCAATTTAGCGTGGCCAATCCACCTAACCTGCACATCTTTGGATTGTGGGGGCGAAACCCATGCAAACACGGGGAGAATGTGCAAACTCCACACGGACAGTGACCCAAAGCCGGGATCGAACTTGGGACCTCGGCGCCGTGAGGCATGAATGCTAACCATTGTGCCACCATGCTGCCTATATTGGCAATGTTAAATATGGATTTAGAGCCCTGTCCATTTGTAGCTATATTTGGGATGTCGGACCAGCCGGAGCTGAGGACGGGGGTGGGGGCGGATGCCCTGGCAATTGGCTCGTTGATTGCTCTAAGTCAAATTCTGCTGAGACGCCGCCTATTACCTCAGCGTGTCTAGATGACTTGATAAGAGTTTTCTACCTCAAGAAGATCAAGTTTACAGTGAGGGGGTCAGTCGAAGGGTTCTGCCATAGATGGTGGCCTTTTATATTGCACTTTAAGGAATTGGTCGCTATTAGAGGGGGAGGTCAGTCGCTGGGGGAGGCGGACAGAGGTGGTTAGTGTTGTATTTCTGTTTGGGGTTACTGTTGTTGTTTGTGATTTTTTATACACATGTTGGTCTAGTTTGGTTTTGTAAATTTTCGATATAAAATGTTAAAAGTTCAATAACAATATTTCAAAAAGAAAATGAGGCAAAATTTTCAAAAATACTGTTTGAATTTTGATCATTCAATATCACCATCAGATGCTGATATAGGTCAAGAATATCACAGAATAAAGAGTTACCCTTATTCCATAATAAACAAGTCTTAAACCAAATGGTATATTACCATTTGCCAGATCAGTTTAAGTATTGGCGGCTGAGTGGTACAGATACAACGTAACTGTGCCACCCAGGTATTGTTTCAACTGACAATTCCATTTGACTGCAGCAAAATTGAAGCCATATTTGTTCATAATGAGTAATCCATCGTCGGATACTTTCTTGCTGTTATACAACATTGTTAATTGATAAAAATGGTTACTGTCGGCTGTTTCTGCTGGCGGCATTAAAAACATACATCCTAGACGGAATCCTGGTGCATTATTTGGCACTACTATAACCAGGCAGCATGTTAAACTGGCCATCGAGCTGGCCAGAGGACTCCGTGGTTGCTAATAGCCACGAGTTAGCAACCCCATTTCAAGTAACAGCTTAAAATTGAGAGGTAGCGCAATACATCGTTTCTAGACATTAAGGAAGTTTATTGATAGTGAAAATGAACTGTTTTGACATTATCCTAATACGCCTTCTTCATCCATCACCTTTGACCTACATTGGCTTCTGGTCCACCAACTAAAGTTTAGAATTCTTATGCTTGTGTTAAAATGACATTACTACTCCTATTATCTGTAACCTCCTCAAACCCTGCAAGCCTTTAAGCCAACTCTGGCCTCATACGCAACTCCCGCTCCTTTTGGCTCATTATTAGTGGCCGTGTCTTCAGTGATCTCGGCCCTAACTCTGGAATCCCCTCTTTTAACCTCGCCACATCTCTTTCCCCACCCTGCTTTAAGACATTCCGTAAAGCCTACCTCTTTCCCCAAGCTTTTGGTCTCCATTCCTAATAACTTCTTTTGCTGATTCGGCGCTAATTTAGTTTGATTATGCTTCTGTAAAGAGCTTTGTGATGTTTTACTGTGCTAAAATCAATGTCAGGTTTATGTTGTACAGATGGTGTCACCGTTTACCTAGTTAAGTTCAAACAAAGTTGACTGTTGGTTTATTCTCTGGGCTACAGTCAGATAATGCATCCCAGTGAAGACATGAAGCATCTCATCACACCCAGATATTGGGCTGCTCTGTAAGGGATAGGTGTCAATACATCAACAAGTACATGCTTTGGCAAATGCATTGTTACACTAAAGACAGACAATGGTTATTGCCTCAACCTCCAAAAGAGTATAAATGGACACAACTGGAACATTTGTGGTGGGGAAATGACAAGGAGCTTGTAACTCTGCCAAGCTGGATGCAGAATTAACTTACTGAAGGTAAAAGACAAGCTGCCGTATTATTCCTCCATCATATACAAACATTTAACATTAACACAAGGTTCACTTATGAGAATGGTCTGGAATGCTGATCCCAAGGAAACATCTCATGTAAAACATTACCTAAAAATTATGATGCAAACAAAATAAATTAGCACCAATTTCAAAAGGCTGCAACTTGACAGGAATCCAAACACATCACCAATTAATATTAGATAATATAAGGGAGATTCAGCTTTCAGTTGCATTATGATGTACTCTTACAGAGCTCCTCCTGCACTCTTGGCTAGATAGGAGAGAGAGAGAGGGGGGGGGGGGGGGTCTGGCATGGGTTAATGAGAAGGGGAGCAGTCTCTGGCATGGAGGCTTGAGAAGAAAAGGAGGAACCAGTGATATCTCTCCATGTGATAATTAGTCAAGATAAAATAAAATGAATTTCCTGTTTGTACATGTATATGAAAGACTGGACTCTTAACATTCCCACCTGCAGACTCTTCAAGTGTTTCGAAGCAACGTGTTCAGCTAAAGTGTACATCTGAAGTACGCCATTCTCACTTGCTTCCAATGATGCGGCTAAAATTTCAATTGTACTCTGGATAGCTTCCCTTTCTTCGATCAGCTGCAGGAATAAAATAAGACATCACAGCTTTAAGATAATGTGAGGAAAGCTCGCTACATCCTTTGCACCATTCCCCCCAGGACTTCAACACTGCCACAAGCCAAAATAATCACAGCAGAGAAGGTTAAGGGGGGGGGTTTCATAGCAGTATTCAAAATTATGCAGTGGCATGAGACACAGGAAATGGAGGAGGGGAGCGCTGAACTGTGGAAGGCGAGAGACAGGGGAAGAGAATGAAGGCATGGGGAGCGGCAGGAGGGGTGGGAGAGAGGTAGGGGATGGAGAGGAGAGATGAGTAGTGGCAGCAGTGAAAGAGAGAGGGATGGGAGGAGAGGGAAGAGTGGGAGAATGAGAAAGGGGTGGCGACCAACAGAGAGGGATGGGGAAGCGAACGACAGAGGGAAGGGCGGGAAATGGAGGGAAGAAGGGGTGAGGAGAGTGGAGAGAGGAGGAGGGGTGAGAGAGGAGAAGGGAGAGGAGAGGAAGAGAGAACTTGGAGAAAATCTTTCTTCAATTCAATATGAAGCAGATGCCTTTCAAAACTAAGGGAATTACTCATATTTTATTACATTGCATATTGAAGTTTGGTACTGTAATGCACCATAAGGTTAATGTAAAGGTACCTGTGATACTACTTCAAAGAGCTGATGAGTGCTGTCCAGTGTCCTGACCAATACTGACCTCTCAACGAACATCATGAAAATAGATTATCTGGTAATTTAGCTCATTGCTGTTTGTGAGTGAAGCCATTAAGGCTGCCGGGAAGCCTGCGAGAGGCCTCTCCCGGGATCTACCAGCTGCGTAGGGCTCTCTCTCGAGCACAACGCGACCATAAACTCATCCCCTACAATCCAAAAGTACTTAATTGGCTGCAATGTGTTCTGGGAGATCCTGATGTTTTCAGAGGTTTGTATAAATACAAGTTTTCAGATACCACTCAATGAAAGTGGGTTGAGAATGCCTGTTTCCACTCTAATTATTTTATATGCGTGCACCTCAAGTGTAAACATTGATTTGTCAAACTCACCACAGTATGTGTGCCTTTCAGATAGCCTGGCAGATTTTTCCTGAAGTTTGCCTCCCTTCTTAGCGTGTTCACAGAAAATTTGGACAGTATTTTACTGCCACTCCTTCCTCCAACTCTGACCAACCCTGTGTCCAGAAACTTGTGGATCCCTAAAATGACAGAAATCATTTGATTCAAGGTTTCTTTTTGACTCAAAACACTAACAGAGCAATCTCTATGACAACTGCAAACAGCACTTCCAAACGTCGTTTGACACACGTGTTATAACCCGCACGGGTCTTAAGGGGTAGGGATGAGCCACTACCATGTGGAGCTTGCGGAATACAAGCTCCAATAAGAGAGTGGTGGATCCTTAACTAAGGCAAGGTGCCATTGTATAAATTCATGCACCGGTACTAGATAAGACCCAGTAGGGATCTTATGAGCTATTTCATTTAGTCAATCTACAAGAGCAAGTAGGAATAGACAATAAATGTGCGTCCCCACCCCAGAATGTGAAGGCTGATTGGAGATGGAGCAAAGCTCGCTACCCCTTATCCCTGGTTCCCCTCCAACCTCATTCATTCGTGTGCACTCTGCCAGAAGGGAGGTCTTTGGTTCATTGGCTGTTAATGCTTCATCCCAAGCTGTGCTCTTGGCACTTTCTATCAGTGGTAGTTGCCTTCCATTCTCAGGGGCAGGGTGACATCCAAGTCTCCCTTAGCCAGAGTGAAAATCAAACCCAGGCTGTTGCCGGTACTCGGAACCACACACCAGCAATCTAGCCAACTGGCCTCCCTGCAACTACCGAAGCAGAAATTTGTGTGACCAGTGTGGAATTAGCATCTGCACCAGGTTGCGTTGCCTCGCAGAAATTGGAACAACAGACACACATTTATCAATTATAGCACCACTCCAACATTAACAAATGGTGATAAACAGCCTTAATTGTCTGCTGCATATTGGAGCCCCTGATTGCAGGGTGAGCCTAGAGCAGGAGCAAGGGGTGTCCACGGGCACCCTCAAAACCTTGCATGCCTGTTGGGCGCTACAGGGGCTGGGGTGTCTTGTTGCCCCAATGAATCACATTTTGATTTGATGCCTTAAATGTCCTTTGTGATTTGTTCTTTGTTTAAGACAGTTTCCATTTGGGACTGTCCCTTTAACTGATCCCCCAGTTAATTTGATCTTGTTTACTTTTTGCTTATTAAAATAGTTGGAGCCCCTGACCTTCCAAGAACTGATCCAGTGCATGGTTTGTGTAGCAGACCACCAAAATGGGAGATGCACCAGCAGTCTGCCAAATATCCGTGTTCGCCAGAAGAACCTTGACAGCCTTCAGTCCCAAAAAGGTCTTTCCTGCAAACCATAAAACACAGCCATTAATAAAAGATACATATTCATTTAAAAAAACTGAATGAATAGAATACATACCAAGCTGGTTGTGCCCAATACAGTCAGCAGGAGACTGGATTTGGGTGAAGGACTGAAAGCATTAATCTTGCTGTTTCTTAGCAACTTGCATTTATACGGCAGTATTAATAAAATGTCCTGTGGCACTTCACAAATATGTTATCAAATAAAACATCATCAACATACCACATATAGGCAGATGCTCACCACGGGCCTTAAAATGGAAGGGAGTTCTGCTGGGCTAGCAGATTTAAGCAGGCGGGTAATACTCTGCACAGCTGAGAGGGGATGAACTGATAGAAGGGTGACACAGTGGTTAGCACTGCTGCCCTCACAGCTCCAGAGATCGGGTTCAATTCCGGCCTTGGGGGTCTGTCTGTGTGGAGTTTGCACTTTCTCCCCGTGTCTGCGTGCGTTTTCTCCGGGTGCTCCGGTTTCGTCCCACAGACCAAAAATGTGCTGGTTAGGTGGATTGGCCATGTTAAATTGCCCATTAGTGTCCAAAAGGTTAGGTGGGGTTGCTGGGATAGATTGGAGGCGTGGGCTTAAGTTGGGTTCTCTTTCCAAGGGCCGGTGCATACTCGATGGTCCGAATAGCCTCCTTCTGCAGAGTAAATTCTATGATTTAAACCTTTCTGTTTTAAAACTCTTGGGGGAGGAAGAAAGAATGAGTGCCAGCTGGCTAGATTTCAGCTTTTGTGGCTGCAACTGAAAATTCCTTTAAATGGCTGCTGCATGACCTCTCTTGCCCCTTTATGTCGGCGGGCTAAGAGAATAGTTATCATAGCACTGCCTGACAAAAAACTGGCGCTGGACATCTTGACAATGCCAGTTGAACCCCCATTTATGTATTTCAGTTAGGCCTCAGCTTTTTTCTGACAGGTCGCTCAGACCAAGGTCCAGTTGAGTATTAGGAAAAGTTGATCCTCTAGTAATAAGCCTGGGGAGCTCACCCCAGTGTCTTGGACAACATTCCTCCCTCAACCAACATCATTGAAGGAGTTTATTTCCCTGCTGCTTGTGGGGGCTGGCTGTGCACCAATTGGCTGCTGTTTGCCAACACAAAGAGCAGTGTATTTCAGTGTGGTTTTTGGGGCTTCCTGACAGAGTGAAAGGTTCTATATAAATGGAGGTTCTTTCTGTTATAGTCCAGAACTCATTCCAAATGAAGAGTTTAAAACCTTGTTACCTGTTCCTGGCGGACCTTGGATAATAGCAAGCTCTTTGGTTACAGCCGTTTGTATGGCTCGCATTTGGGATACATCAAGCTTTAATTTTTCTTTAGAAGGCCACGTTCCAAAATCACACACATTGAAATCACTGCTAAAGTTCAGCAGGTTGAACATGGTCAAGATGGACTGCCTTGGACTTTTGAGCATTTTTTTGTTCGTCAAAGGCTCGAGTGTATAGTTTTGATAACCACATTTTAGATATTTTGGTTCTGCAACTTGAGTCTGGCACTCGATAAAGTATTTCTGAAAGGGTAACTCATTGTCTTTAATTTCTTTCAGACCTTCCAGAATATGACGGTATGCTTCAAAGTATGCAGTTGTTTCAACCATGAGAAAAGAGTCGCTCGATTTGATGTCCACCAGCCGATGCCGGCTTTCTTCAATGAAGCTGAGCGTGATGACACCATTTTCCAGTTCTTCAATGCCTCTGTTTGCCACTGTCGCAAACAACATGGTATCAAAGTTGTCTTTGGATAGGCAAAGAAAAGATCCAAACAGTAGCCGTTTAGAGCTCTCCCATCGAACAAACTTTAGCAACTTTACATCAAATTGAACTTGAAAGAAGACACCACTACGTGTGCACAGTGGGCCTAGAATATGTGCATCAAAATAAATTCTGATGTCATCTATTTTGTTGTTCTTCAGGTCCTTCTGGTTACAGGTCAGCAATTTGGAAATGCCATCCCTTAATGGACGAACAAAGTCTTCTCGGAGTAGACGAAAGTGTATGTCAAGGTACGTCGCAGTGTCTGGGTATTTTCCTGTGACGATATTGGGTCTAACGTAAGGCTTATTGATTAAATGAATGTCATCATAGGTTGGATATATTGAAATGCTTCTAAAGTCTCCCACCTCAGGCCCAGTGAAGTAGTTGTAGCTATCGGATTTCAAACTCCCGTCTCGCTTCTTGTCCTGCAGAGTTGCGACCATCTGCTGCAGGTTTCCCAAGTCCTTCCTAGTTTCTGTCGAGGCAGGGAAGCCAATGGACTGCAGGTAGGTTGAAGTCGACTGCACCAATGCAGCTAGAAGCGACACTTCCAAAAATGCACTGGCAGGGTAGACAGTAATCAGCTCACAGAGCAACTTGATGGTAGAAGCAAGGTTAGCAGAGTTTTCCAAATGTGCCTCTGGCAACACTTCAGTCTGAGCACTGACGACAAATTCGGGAAGGATGCTTTTCAGAAACATGGAGGTCTTAATGAGCTCTAGGAGGTAATGTAAATTGTATCGACTGGATTGGCATTTGAATGCTAAACAAAGAACTTTCAGAAAGGACACAATCAAGTTTTTGTCAGGATTCGCCTGATTTAGGAAGTCTGTGACCCCACTTCTTGGTGAGACCAATCTGGTTATAATGTCTGCTGGTGCCATCACAGATAGCCGCTCGAGTTCTCGGCTGTCTATCCTCCATTGCTTCTGTTGAACAGGTTTACTGGATGCGGCTGCAGAGGGTTGAGCACGTTGGTGCGGTTGATTGGTTCTAAGAGTGTGCATGAATTGGTGTTGTCCCAGCTTGTCACAGGTTTGGCTCCCAGGTCGTTGTGAATAACTTTCACGGCTAGTGTGGTGGTTCGCTCTTCCCCTCCCTCGAGTGAACGGCTGTCTACCTGAAATTGGAAGCGAAACAGAATATGCTGTTACAAAATGTGTTGTCATTATGACGTTATGATGCTCAACCACATCAGGATCAAAACAAATCAGTTTGATCGGAAAGCCCTCTGCCCGCTTACGCATCTACTCCCGCTACACCGTGAGTGAACTGTGGCTGCAGTGTGGATGACTCACAGGCTGCTGCGACTCACCAAGACTCCTTCAGCAACACCTCTCAAACCCACAATTTCCAACACCTACAAGAACAGAGTTGCAAGGGCGTGGGAACACCATCACCCCCAAGTCGCACACCATCTTAATCTAGATATCGAATCGCCATTCCCTCAGTGTCGCTAGGTCAAACTCCTACCCGACCCAACAGAAACACCTTCACCACACGGAGCCAAGCAACTCAAGGGGGAAGCCTAACACCGCCTTCTCGACGGCAACCAGACAGGAATACACGACAGCCTTGAGACAGTGACATCCATATCTCAAGAATTTCTTTCCTTTTTAAACGTAGCATCTTCCATCTTACCTTGTCCTTATTGAAGCAAAACCACCATCACTGGGCGTTTCTGTCCATTAGTAGAAAATATCAGAATGTTTCAGTGAAACACCAGAAATGAAGCATGGTGCATAGTTTACACATGCAAATGTTACATTGGGTGTGTGAGATGTCAGATCAGTGCATAAGTGGATCATAAAATCCATGAACCTGACACTAGTATGCTCACAGTTATGGTATAGTTTATTCTTGGGAATTGAAGATTTTTTTGGCCTTAAAAAAAAATTACCGACTAAATTGAATTAAGCAACATTAGCTCTTAATTTACATTTTACTGTGATGCGTAAGAAATCATTAGATCATTCAAATGGAATGCGGGTGGACTGCTCATCCAGCCCATCTGTCACATTATTTGCCAGCAGGAAAGTGGAAGTCTAATGTTTGATCAGCAAACCCTCCCTCATCTCCGATACCGAGTGTCAGTCAGGCTCAGCGCTGGCTCTCTAGACTCTGGATCAGTGAGTTCGATGCTTGAGCACATAATCCAAGTTCACATTTGAATTCTGTGCACGGTCCTTCGGATGGGATGCTAAAGTGGAGTTCTGTCAACTCTCACGAGGTGGATATTAAACAAATCTCACTCTGCTGTTGGAAAAAGTATGAGGGAGTTCTCCTCGGTGTCCTGGCCGACATTTATCCCTCAACCAAAGAAACGGGAACACATGACTGTGTCAATTTCTCACTGCTGTTGTGAAACTGTGTTTACGATTGAACTGACTGCCGTGTTTCTCCAAGAAGTACTTGGTTGACTGCAACGATTTGGGGGATATCCAAGTTGGTGAAAGGCGCTGTGGAAACGCAAGCTTCTTTTTCCTAATTTTAAATTTGCCTGTAGTGAATGGCAAAAGAAACTGAGGGTGGGGTTTTCCTGTGGCTGCTAGCACAACAGCGCCTATACTTCCTCAGGAAACTACAGAAATTCGGTATGTCCACATTAACTCTTACCAACTTTTACAGCTGCACCATAGAAAGCATCCTATCTGGCTGCATCACAGCCTGGTATGGCAACTGCTCGGCCCAAGACCGCAAGAAACTTCAGAGTCGTGAACACAGTCCAGTCCATCACACGAACCTGCCTCCCATCCATTGACTCCATCTACACCTCCCGCTGCCTGGGGAAAGCGGGCAGCATAATCAAAGATCCCTCCCACCCGGCTTACTCACTCTTCCAACTTTTTCCATCGGGCAGGAGATACAGAAGTCTGAGAACACGCACGAACAGACTCAAAAACAGTTTCTTCCCCACTGTTACCAGACTCCTAAACGACCCTCTTATGGACTGACCTCATTAACACTATACCCCTATATGCTTCACCCGATGCCGGTGTTATGTAGGTACATTGTGTACCTTGTGTTGCCCTGTTATGTATTTATTTTATTCCCTTCTCTTCCCATGTACTTAATGATCTGTTGAGCAGCTCGCAGAAAAATACTTTTCACTGTACCTTGGTACACGTGGCAATAAACAAAATCCAATCCAATCTATTGTGGAGAGGATGTTTCCACTAGTAGGAAAAACTAGAACCAAAGGGCACAGCCTCAGATTGAAAGGAAGAAGGGACGATCCTTTAAAACTGAGATGAGGAGGAATTTCTTCAGCCAGGTGGTAAATCTGTGGAACTCTTTTGCTGCAGAAGGCTGTGGAGGTCAAAATATTGAGTGTCTTTAAGACAGAGATAGATAGGTTCTTGATTAATAAGGGTATCAGGGGTTATGGGGAGAAGACAGGAGAATGGGGATGAGAAACATATCAGCCATGATCGAATTGTGGAGCAGACTCGATGGGCCAAATGGCCTAATTCTGCTCCTATGTCTTATGGTCTTAAGGAAAATTTGGAGAGTTGACAAAAGTGAACACACTTTTGGCTGTCCTCCAAACTTTTGCATCTCACCCGCAACGATGCCTGCCTCTGGTGGGACGGGAACATCCCAGCCTAAGTATTTGTCCCTTTGATAGTAATATTTTAACATTCCATACTGTTCCTCTTCACCCTCAAATTTCAGGTTTATAGCCCACATTTTGCTGACCTCGTGGTTTCTGCTGTCTTTGAGTTTCGTTCACCGCCAAGTCAAGCAGGTTAGGCTGACTTCCGTAAAGATTGGGATTTCTCCTGCGATGCTGCGATTGGTCACGCCGTTCAGATCTGTTCTTTTCGGTGACATCTTTGGACCTATTTTGCATGTGTTGCGGTTTCTGCGGGTGCCTCCCTCGGTGTCCCTCTGTGTGTCCTGGAATTTAAAAATATAGCTTAGGTCTTATTGCCTGCAACACCAATGTCTTAAGAATTTCTTTTTTTTTTTAAGTAACGTGTATCTTCTATCTTAGCTTTGGCCTTATTGAAGCAAAATCATCATCAGTGGGAATTTCTCTGTCATTAGTGCAAGTACCAAACAGAGTATTTCACTGAAACAGCAGAAAGGAAGAATGGTGCACAGTGCGAATGTTACACTGGGTGCAAGAGATCATTCCGATCAGTGCATTAGTGGATTATAAAGTTGGGATTTATACATTCAACATCCTAGCATAGTCTATGTTTGATAGCTAAATGGCTTCTGCACTTTAAATTGCTAGAAAATGAATTAAGCAACATAGGAAGGTGCAAATTAAGCGCTAACTAAATTACAAATAAGTGTCACATTTTATGCCAGCAGGTAAGTGAAAGCCTATTGGCTGACAAGCAAGCCATTATTCTGTGATATTGATTTCCTCATGGCTCAGTGGTAACTCTCTAGCCTCTGAATCAGTAGGTTTCAGGTTCAAGTCACATTCCAGATCAGTGATGGGCAACCTAGGCTAGTGAATGGCCACTCATGTGGTCCTCCCTCATCTCAGTGGGCCGCAAGATTGAAATCAGGCTTGTGCACTAACCATGACCGCATGAACAAGGTTAATTACATTTAATACATGCTGAATATTTCATAATGAGTTACAGAAAATCCTTAACCATTTATATATTAATCGAACTATCAACTTCAAATGGGAAAACAAAAGAAGGATTCAGACTTTGGATGCAGAGCGCGTGCATGGCTCTCAGTGTTGTGAGCAATCAGCATGCACCTCACTTCACTTGCCCTTGCCTTACGTGCGAATCACTTCAATAATACCGGTAGGAAAAAAAACTACACATGGGAAACCAGTGGAATGTGGCAACCCTGCGCTTGGGCAACAGTCAACAAAATGTCTCATGGGCCGCACTCAGAACCCAGATGCGGCCCATCACTGCTCCAGATACTTGAACACATAATCATGCAGTGCTCTGTTGCAGACACAAAACCAAAGCTCTGCCTGCGTAATCACTGTTGCAAAAAAATACTTAATTGGCAGTTAGTTCAGGAAAGGCAGAACAGAAATTCAAGTTCATAAAATAACTATGTTTAGCTCTTTAATCTTAACAATTTCACATTCTATACTGCTCCTTCTCACCCACAAATGTTCAAGTTATATAGCCCACTCCTCGCCTACTTTGTTGTTTCTGCTGCTGTCTTTGTGTCTCATTTTCCACACTTCCACTTATGAAGGAATCAAGCAGGTTAGGCTGACTTCCATATGTCTTGGGCTTTCTCATGCGATGCTCAGACGGGTCACGGCGCTGAGACATATCCCTTGAGGTGAAACACTCCAGCCTATTTTGCACTTGCTGTGGCGGATGCCTTCTTTGACCCGCATCTCGCCGTCCTGGCATTTAAATATAAAAAGATAGCTTAGCTCAACTCGTTCCCAACCTTTTCGCGGACCATAGATAGTCATCAAAAGCTTAAGCAGACCACAACATACACAAGCAGTTTTAAACATTATTTTTTACTTAACCTACAGCTGAGGGAAGTGAACCTTATACTTCAACAGGTATGAAAAATGCAGCTATTTCTAAAAGTTTATGATGCACACTCACAAATACATTGCGGATTACATTGCACAAGGATGTTTGTGATGCAAATGACATTGCGAATAGTAATGTAACATCGATTATGATACATACGGGGTTCACGCCATTGTAATTTAAGTTCCCATGGACCAGCTGCAGTACTCTCACAGATACTTTGGGAAACACTAGCTTAACTCAGTCAGATGGGATGTTAAACTGAGGCTCATCTGCTTTTGGAGAAAAGCAGTGTAGCATTATCCCAATAACCCTCACCAGTTATCACAAACATGGTGGGCAGGATTCTCCGTTGCCCGACGTCGATATCGTAATCAGCGATTGGGCAGAAATGGGCTCCGACACCCATATCGGGGGCGCCGCTGGTTTGACGCCAGTCAGCCATGCTCCACCCCCATGGAAGTAGCATAATAGCGTCACGTGCCGTTGCAACGGAGTTGGCGCATCATCAGAAGGCCTTCCCGTGATGCTCCTCCCCCGATGGATGGGGTTCTCAACCGTGCGGTTGACGTGTGGTCTCAGCGGTTGGTAACCCTGCGTGGCAGCTGTGGACTGTGTCCAGCACCGCCACACTCGGCCGTGATCTGTGCCGCTGGCTGGGGGGGCTTCCGTGAGGGCTGGGCGGACTGGTGGGGGGTGGCCTGTGGGGTCAAGGATGGCGGGTCGGGTCTGCACACGGCCGGCACCATGTTGTATGGCGTGACTGCTTGCAGGTCGTAGCCGTGCACAAGCGCGGCCAGGGACCTGCCCATTCTCTGGCCGTTTTCAGCGCCTGAGCCGGGAGTTTCACCCAGCTCCACTGCTAGCCCCCCACCGGTACCATAAGCAGTGAGGGTTCAGTGCCGATTTTGGCATCATAAAATGCCCAGGAATTCTTCATGTGAACCGGCACTCAGCCGCTGAAATAGAGAATCCATCCTGGTGTATCTCTCCATTCAAGGTTTTGGAAGTAGGCTTCCGAACTGCTTTTGAGTTTCAATCTTAGAAATATGTTTGACAGTGTCAATGGAACCAAAGTGGCTCTTTAAAAATAAATTAACAACTCTGTTATAAAGTCTGTACCTTGCTCACTTCTTGGGTTTCCTTGAACCCTGACTTCAGATGTTTCTTTATCGCCACTTGCTGGATGGAAGTGACTTACAAAGGTCCTGGGCCCTCGAACAGGTTGTTTCCCACCACTGGTTGCAGGGCGCCCAGAAGATGCATGTGCGGAGCTGGGGTGGCTTTCAACTTGTTTAAATACAGAAAGACCCTCGTCATCCCCACGTCGTCGCTCTTTTGAACGCTGTCGGTTTGGCCGTTTGGTGCTTGAACAACTTGGTTGTCCCGGCTGGTTGATGGGTTGCTGTTTTGCTTTGACTTTGGGACAGAGTACAACAATGGTTTTAATTCATTACTTTTAACAGTCACATGATTAAATCCTGACTATTCTCCTTCCATAACCTCAACTGCCCAAGATTGGGGAGCAATGGAAGGGGACAGCACAAGGCAACCCTGGGATTGTTCTCGACTTTGGACGAGAGGTATTTCATTTTACACTTATTCTGATTGAAGTCGCTGGAAATAAAAATCATGAGAGTGGTAAAGAGGGCTCTCATTCAAAGCATTTGTCCAGAGAGCGAGTGGAAATGGAAAAATAATGAACAGCTCTATTCAAAAGCAAAACCATGAGAAACAAGATTCAGGTCCGGGGGCGGCCTGTGTGTGGGGGGGGGGGGGGGGGGGGGGGTAGGGGCCTCCGCCGTGGCCTGACCACGATCGGGGCCCACCAATCGGTGGGCCGGCCTCTCGGGCTGGAGGCCTCCTTTCTTCCACGCCGGCCCCTGTAGCCCTACGCCATGTTGCGTCGGGGCCGGCGCGGAGAAGGGAGCCACTGCGCAGGCGCGCGATGCAGCCGGTGCCACTGTGCATGCACAGACCCCACGGCGCCCAGTTGACGCCGGGATCAGCAACTGGAGCGGCGAGGGTCGCTCCAGTGCCACCGTGATTGCGTTTACGACGGCATCAACACTTAGCCTCAGGATCAGAGAATCCCGCCCATGGTATCCAAGTAAGTAACCAAAATAAAGTCTGGAGCTGAATATTGTCATGTAGGTGTTAAGTGTGACTGATACATTTGGCTACAGTGCAACTTCATGCTGTTTGTTTTGACTACACAAAACACAGTCTTTAGTCACATTGAAAAAGGCAGGAATTCTTATCTGTTGTCTGAAAAGTAACTAAACTCTAGTGTTATCTCAAATACAAACACTGATACAATTGAACTTTGCACCTTTAGAAAGGAGACAACCATGCCACCACAGCAGTGCTGTTGGTAAAAGTAATAGCCTTTCCTTGCAACGCAAACCAGCCGTCTAACCAAGTGAGCTAAACTGGCCCCCGGCCCAGAATGATATGTTGAGCATAATATAGCTGTCCCCTCATAACAGAGAAGAGTTCAACTTACAGTTGAGCAAACAGCACAGGAGACCAACCCATAATATATAGTTCAAAATTGGTGGAATAAAAAGGTTGCTTCATGGTCTACAGGTGCAATAATTACCTTCAGCAATTTTGTTGCTGACCTCGTGCAAACTGAGTTCCAAAAAACATTGCCACAAAAGCGTTGCCACTTTAGTTTAAAGATGAATGCTAAAATGCAGTTCAAAACTATATATGATGCATTTTAGGCTTTCCTTAAACTGTTTTATGGTTTAAATTCATGCTACAATACCAATATCAAGCACACTCCAATACAGTCACAATTTAATGTAAATAAACTCACTGAACATCTCTGCTGACGTGCTTTGGACAAAACCCGACTGTTTGGCCATCATCAAACGCAGTCGCTCGTCCTGAGATCCCATTTGGCTGTCTCTGTAAAGAATATAAACAATTCATTTAACAACAGCAACTTGCATTCAACTAGTGCCTTTAACATAAGCCAAACATCCCAATGCACGTCATAGTCACTTGTTTCACTGGTTTATAAACTGTTAAATCTCTAACTTTTTCTTTTGGCTGCCACCTCCGGGGTGGCAGGACAAGTTGTTGACAGAGGGGAGGTGGTGGCGTAGTGGTATTGTCGCCAGACTAGTAAACCAGAGACCCAGGATCATGATCTAGGGACTCGGGTTTGAATCCCACCACGGCATGTGCTGGAATTTGAATGCAATAAAACAAGATTGGGAATTAAAATTCTAATGATGATCATGAAAACATGGTTAAAAACCCATCTGGTTCACTCATGTCCTTAAGGGAAGGAAATCTGCCACCCTTATCCGGTCTGGTCTACATGTGACTCCAGACCCTTAAATGCCCTCTGAAATGGCCTAGCAAGCCACTCAGTTGTATTCAACCACTATAAAAACACAAAGAAGGAATGAAACCGGATGGACCGTCCAACATCGAACCAGGCACCGGAAACGACAACGGCAAATCCAGCCCTGTCGACCGTGCAAAATCCTACTTACTAACATCCAGGGACTTGTGCCAAAGTTGGAAGAGTTCTCTCACAGACTAATTAAGCAACAGCCTGACATAGTCACACTCACAGAATCATAACTTACAGACAATGTCCCAGACACCATTATCACTATTCCTGGGTATGTCCTGTCTCATCGGCAGGCCAGACCCAGCAGAGGTGGCAGCACAACTCAGCTCCTGACCTCATTGCAGCCTTGGTTCAAACATGGACAAAAGAGCTGAATGCCAGAGGCGAGGTGAGAGTGACTGCCCTTGACATCAAGACAGCATTTGACCGAGTATGGCATCAAGGAGCCCTAGCTAAACTGGAGTTAATGGGTATCAGGGGGAAAACTCTCCTGTCGTTGGAGTCATACCTGGCACAAAGGAAGATAGTTGTGGCGATGGGTGATCAATCTTCTCAACTCCAGGAGATCCTCAGGGTTGTCCTCAGCCCAACCATCCTCAGCTGCTTCATCAATGACTTTCCTTCCATCAGAAGTGGGGATGTCCGCAGATGACTGCACAATGTTCGGCACCATTCGCGACTCCTCAGATAATGAAGCAGTCCATGTCCAAATGCAGCAAGACCTGGTCAACATCCAGGCTTGGGCTGACAACTGGCAAGTTACATTTGCGCCACACAAGTGCCAGGTAATGACCATCTTCTACAAATAAGGATCTAATCACAGCCCCTTGTCATTCAATGCCATTACCATTGCTGAATCCCCCACAATCAACATCCTGGGGGTTACCATTGATCAGAAACTGAACTGGATGAGCCATATTAATACTGTGGCTACCAGGGCAGGTAAAAGGCTAGGATTCCACCACCCGACCCCCAAAGCCTGTCCATCATCTACAAGGCACAAGTCAGGACAGTAATGGAATACTCTTCACTTCCCTGGGTGAGTACAGCTCCACCAACACTCAAGTAGTACAACACCATCCAAGACAAAACAGATCGTTTGAATGCTCCCCCTTCCACAAACATTCAAACCCTCCACCACTGATGAGCAGTTGCAGACATGTGCACCATCTACAAGATGCACTGCAGTAACTCACCTCTCGGACTGCAGCAGGTCAAGAAGGCAACTCACTACCACCTTCTGAAGTGCAACTAGGGATGGGCAATAAATGCTGGCCTAACCAGTGACACCCACATCTCGCAAATTAATGTAAAAAAATAGGGGCGGGGAGGGTGTCGGTATCTACAGGGAATTGATGGAGAGGGAGGATGCCGCGGTGGAGGAAGTTAAGCGTAACTTGGAGGAGTAGCTGGGAGGGGAGGTGCGTGCCGGGACATGAGAAGAGGCCTTCTGGAGGGTGAACATGTCCTCATCGGGAGGTTGAGCCTCATCCAGTTTAAAGTGGTGCATAGGACCAACAATACAGTGGCGAGGATGAGCCAGTTGTTTGCAGGGTGGAGGATAGGTGCGGCCGGTGTGCGTGGGGGCCCGCAAATCATGTCCACGTGTTTTGGGCACGTCCAAACCCGAGGGGGTTCTGGCAGGGATTCTTGAGTATTAGTTCTGAGATTCTGGGTGTGGGCCCGAGTCCTGAGGTGGCGATATTTGGTGTGTCGAAAGACCCAGGATTCCAGGTGGCGAGATAGGCTGATGTCTTCGCCTTTGCCTCCCTGATAGCCCAGAGATGGATTTTGTTGTGTTGGCGGTCCTCTGAGCCGCTGAAGGCGGGGGGGGGGGGGGGGGGGGGGGGGGGGGGGGGCGGGGTAAGTGACCTGGCAGAATTCCTGCACTTGGAGAAGGTCAAGTTCACTTTGTGTTGGGGTGTTTGGTGTCAGGGAGGTTGGGAAAATGTGTTATTTTGTTCGTGTTGATGCTTTGGTCTTCTGGATATTTTTGTGCGTATATGTAAAAAGCCTCGAATAAAAATATTTCTTTAAAAAACTGTTTCTTTCTCCTCCTAATGCGACTCACGCGCCAAGTGTTTCCGGCAGTTTCTCTTTTTATTTCAGACTTCCAGAATCTGCAGTATTGATATTATAGAATTGTTCAAAGTGGCAGCTCTTTGATGTAACTTCGCTGGTACTGCTTTGCAACTTTATCATCTGCCCATTTAAATTGTTGGTCTTGTTCTAGAGGGCAGCCTTGAGGAAAACAAGTTGTTGTCTGAAGTCACGCTCAGCAAAACGTCAAATGAAAAGGGAATTAATGATAGCAAAATTCAGTGGGGTTTATTTTATCTCTGGGTGAAGTTATAAAACAAGTGATATTGGCTAAGCCTCAACAACATTGTAGTCAGAGAGTACCAAATACCCTGGGCTGGATTCTCTGCTCCCAGACGACAAAATCGCTTTCGGTGATGGGGCGGAGAATCCGTGTTGACACCAATATTGGGGCAGCGCCGACTTACAGATTCTCCGCCCCCTGAAAAACGGCACTCTAGGAGTACGCCGCGCCACGTATCCACGGCCTCAGGCCATTGGCTGAGGCCCACCCCGCAATGCTCCGTCCCCAACCGAGTTCCCGACGGCGTGGGACACGTGTGGTCTCACCCGTCATGATAGCGTGGCGGCTGTGGACTGAAACCGGCGCTGCCGCAGCCATGGGAGGGGCAATCCGCGGGCAGGGGGGCTAGATTCAGGGCTGGGGTCACTGTGGGTGGGCGGTCCAGGGCGCGCGAGTGACCAAAGTGGGGGGGGGGGGGGACGGACGGACACTACTTTTGCGGTCTGGGTCCACGGGGGAGTCCGCCATGAAGCACGGTGCAGCTGCTGCAGGCCGCCGCCGTGCGCATGCGGCTGCACGGCCAAGGACCCGGAAATGCTCAGGGCCATATTGGCAGCTAGAGCTGCGTGCTCCATGCTGCCTCCCTGCTAGCCCCCAGCAAAACGGGGAATCGGTGGCCATTTTGCGCCAGTTTTCCTAGCGTAAAACACCACCGTTTTCACGTCGGCGTGGGGATTTAGTCTCCCAATCTAGCCCCCCCGTGTGTGATGAAGTGCTTCCTGACATAATCCAGAAGGACGTCTTGTTCCAATTTTAATATTCTGCCCTCTTGTTCAAGACTTGCCACCAGGGGGAACGATTTCAATCTACCCTATGAACACCTTTTATTATCTTACATTCCTCAATTTTCGAAATTCAGATGATACAGGACTAATATGTGCAATCTGGCCTTATAACTTGCCTACCCAAAATTTTTCATATAATTTGACATAATTTGCTTTCAACAGTTTTAATTGGATGTCAACTGCTCTCAATTGCAATCACTTTGCCAACATTTTATGTCAATTATTGTTCCCCCACCCACCTTCCCCTTCTTGTCCCCAAACCTCTTCCCTGCCTCCACCCCAACCTTCCATTCAACCGTCCCCCTTTTCCCCTTGCCTCAACCCCTTCCCCAATACTCCTACCCCTTCCCCCATACCTCTCCACCCCTTCTCCCTCTCCCTTTCCCCACACCTCGCCTGGGAGTGTGGTAAGGCAAGGTCAGGGCCCAGCCAGAGAGCAAAAGGTGAATTCAGTGAAGCCCCAGGGCCTAAAGGCTGGAGGGAGGGAGTGAGAAGATTGGGGGTGGGGGATTGGGGGGGGGGGGGGGGTAGAAGGGAGGGTGCCGCTGAAGAGAGTCGAGAGTTTGGAGTGAAGGGGAGGGGAGGAGAACTGAATGTAGGTGGTGGTGGTGGGAGTGAGGGGGAAAGAGTATGTAGGCTGAAGGAGCGGGGTGAGGGATTAGTTTGGGGTGTGTGTTTAGACCCGGAAACTTGGGGAGTGGATGGGTGGAAAGTCTTGACCCCAAGACTAAAATGAATTAAGAACTGATGGGGAGCAAGAAGTGCTCTCAAGAATGCACTGTAAATATGATATGTACTCTGGGATGACACAGGCTGCAACTGGATGCAGCTTTGACCAAAAGATACTCCAGACCTTGAAGTTAGTTCAATCTGACTTATTGAACCAGTAGCACAGTTGGCACAGTTCTCTATGAGTTCGACTCTCTGCTAACCTAAGTGTGGTTTACTCTGTCTGACTGGACCAGACTAGCTCTTAGCCACGTGCTGGAGGTGTGATACTGTACATATTTCATCAGTAAAAGAAGCGGAGTGTGAATGCCTTATGCCTTTTAGTGA
Source organism: Scyliorhinus torazame (assembly GCF_047496885.1). Classification (NCBI taxonomy): domain Eukaryota; kingdom Metazoa; phylum Chordata; class Chondrichthyes; order Carcharhiniformes; family Scyliorhinidae; genus Scyliorhinus; species Scyliorhinus torazame. The sequence continues at coordinate 291,454,132 of NC_092712.1, forward strand.
GATACCACCCCGGAGTGTCCTGCCTGCTCATTGGTCATGTCCTGTTCTGTGTGTTCATTAGCTGCCTGTCTGTATATCATTATCCACACGTTTGCATATCATGACAGTTTCCTTGTTTTTTTCAAAGCACGTTACTGGGGATAGCTTTGAGCGTCAAATTTCATATCAAATTCATTCCAAATTAAAACCATTTATGTCAAATTATGTCAGCTCCTTATGCACAGCGGACACCTTCCCCTCCCCTATTTCGTCCCTCGACAGCACCTTGTCTTGCAGCCCATGGGGCGGCAGCCCAGGCAAGGATGGCACTTCTCTCCTTACAAAGTCTCATAAATATTGCTTTTTAATGCTAGCCCACTCTACAGTTGTATTGACACCAAAACTATCAATGTTTGCCATCATTACTTTGTGAACCTGACAGTAACTCTTGTCCCCAAAGGAGCAAAGCTGACAGCTGTGTGCGTGTGGAAACTGTCAATCACAGACTAGTAAGGGAAATGAGTAAATCTTATAGCTCAAGGATCTGAGGGGTATAAAACAGCTGATTGGTTTCTTTCCAGCAATTAACACGTGCTGCTTCCTGTGTCTGAGTCAGCAGGTGTGTATCCAAGTGAGTGTTACAACAGTTATCGTTTTCACTCCCTCTGTCTGACCGCTCTTTAGCTTCCAGCCAGGGAGTCTCTTTTCTGGGGGGCTTCCTGAAACGTGTCTCTTTTCTGGGGGTCTCTGTTTTTAGGGGGTCTCGGGGAGGGAGGGGGGCAGATCTTGCATTGTTGGTGAGAGGGCAGGGAGAGTGGTCCTCAGATGGATTTCCTTAAGAAATTACTCACTTGGCCCACCGTGAGGTCCACCACATCAGGACTACGCTTGTCCATACAGACAGTAATTTCCGCTCACATGATTGCAGGCCCAGAGGACTGAAGACTCATGTGGGCCCGGATAATATGGTGCCCAGCCTGCTAAGTGGCATGCGGGCGTGAACCTCAATCCCAATGTCAATGGGGTTCCAGAACATTGGAAATAGGCACCAATCCCGTTTTCTCCCCGACACTGGATTCTCCAGCCTCACCGGAAGCTCCGCGACCAGCAGCGTGCGGTGGTGAATTTCACTCATTGGGTTTAGCTTTAGTAAGATGATGTAGTGAATGGGAGGAGCCAGAGTTTGAAGCAGTCTGGTGTTGAGTTTCAGTTTAGATTGGGGGTGTAAACAGACCAGCATTTTTTTGCCAAATGCTGGGACGTTAAACAGTATTGTGACACAGGCAAGAATCTGCAAACTGATTCCTGAAGGATTTTTCTCTTTTACTTCGATTCTTTTAAAATGAACTCTATTTGCACAGCTGGTACCCCTGTGTCTGCTAACTGTATTTAAATGTAGATTTTTACCCGAGATGGGCTTTGCTTGAGTGGAGATAAAGATAGGAGTTAGATTGTTAAGTATTGTTTACTGGGTAATTGTAAGCTATTTTCTTGCATGATGTTAAAGTTATTTTAATTCTGTGTCAGTAATAAAGTTTGTTTCAATATACCAAATCCCTTTGGTGCGTGGAATCACTCTTGAAGCAAAGTATCGTTTCCTCAAAGTCTTGCAAATCAAAAATAATTGTGGTTTCTGTCCAGTATCCTAGGAACTGTTGGGGTCTCGACCAGGATCGTAATAAATCGTTCATATGCAGTGTTTTTATCAAGCAGGATAAGTAGTCAATCATACTGAAGTAGTCCCACAGATAGCAAATCAGAAATTTAAAATGACTAAATCCCTGCACTTTTACTTTAGCAAAATACATTTTATGGAATACATATGGGATTGAGGTAGAAGAAAAAAATCATAACAAACTTAAAACAATTATTTTAAAATATTGTTACACAAAGTATTGTTTATTATCATTGAAAAATTTGATATTCAAATTGGATTACTCTTTTAGGCCCAGTGAGTCTGTTTAACAGTAATTATGAACCTTGTGTTTTTAGTGCACTATTAAAAAGTTATATCTCATTTAACGGGGTTTAACTTTTCAAGAGTTTTACAGCAGGACCAAAGGTCCAAGAATGGAAATTTTTGCAGTTCGGTAAATTCTAATTAATCGCATTCTGAGGAACATAGCAGTGTGCCTCTGGAGAAGTGCCAACAGCAATCCAAATTATTGGGCCAGATCTTCCCCTCTCCAATCGTCAGCAACCAGGTGTACAACCGAAGACACACATCAGGATCAGATGGAAGTCCTTTTTTGTTCCAGCACTTTGTTTTTATTTGAAAATGTTATGCCTTGTTGAACGGGTTGCAAGTGGGTATTAGTGGTGCAGATGGTGTGGTGACTCATTGGCATCATTACAATTGAAAAATCAATGCCAAAGTTCAATGTCATTACCACTGTCAAACAGGTATCGGTACATGAAGTTTCTGTCAGTGCTTCCCTGCTCCTCCAGAGACACATGCCATTACTTTGCAACTCACCTTGAAATCCAGGCCAAAGAAAGCAAAATATAATTTGCCTTAAACATCTGACTATGGAAAGGCACTAGAAAATTACAGTGCCCTTCATTTATTTTAATCAAAGTTTTATCCAAATATCTAACCTTCAGCAAAAGGTCCACATAGTTCTTGTAATAAAAACAAAAAATGCTGGATAAACTCAGCAGGTCTGACAGCATCTATGGAGAGAGAAACAGAGTTAGCATTGAGCCAATAAGAGTCATTTGGACTCAAAACGTTAACTGTTTCTCTCAGCACAGATGCTGTCAGACCTGCTGAGTTTATCCAGCATTTTCAGTTTTTATTTTAGATTTCCAGCAACTGCAGTAGTTTGCTTTTATTTGAGTGTGTAGTTCTTAATACCCTGAGCGTGCAAGTAACATCTTTTTGATTGGCTCAAATGACCAATACTTATTAAATCAGTCAGACCGGTTTGGCAAAATATCCCACTGACTACATGCGAGAAATAATTGCCAGTGTACAGGTAGAAAAAGCTACCTATCAACAAGTGGAAACCATTAATCAATAAAATGACTGAACTATTCTCCAAGTATTATGACAGGCCATTTTAGTTCTACACAATGAGCAATAATCTGATCATGGCATCACACATGTGACATGAGCTGATAATGTTGCGAGGTAGGAAACAAAGAGCCAAGGTAAAGGGAACATTATCTGATTGGCAGGTTATGACAAGTGTTATTCCCCAGAGATCTTTGCCACAGCCTCAAACCTTTCTAAAACCAAAAACATGAATGACTTGGATAAAGGAATAGTGAAATGTCTTGCCAAATCCGCAGATGGCACTAAATTAGAAGGATTACAAATAGCACAGTTGGCAGCAGGAAATGGACAAAACCTGTGACACATGGGAGTTCAATATGGGGAACTGAGAGGTTGTCCGCTTCTTAAATTAGAGAAAGACAAATTGGGAGAGATTAGACAGTGTGGAGAGATTAGAAGCTATGGAGAAAACACGGACGGCATGGTGACACAGTGGTTAGCACTGCTGCCTCACTGCACCAGGGACCCGGGTTCGATTCCAGCCTTGGGTAACTGTGTGTGGAGTTTGCATGTTCTCCCCGCGTCTGCGTGGGTTTCATCCAGTTGCTCCGGTTTCCTCCCAAAGTCCAAAGATGTGTAGGTTAGGTGGATTGGCCGTGTTAAAATTGCCCCTTATAGTGTCCAGGGATGTGCGTGTTAGGTTATGGGGGTTATGGGAATGGGGTGAGGGGAGGAGTGGGCCGAGGTAGGGTGCTCTTTGGAGAGTCCGCGCAGACTCAATGGGTCGAATAGCCTCCTTCTGCACTGTAGGGATTCTTTTTTTTTTAAATATTTTTATTCGCCTCCTTTTTCACATTTTCATCCAAATTTACACCCACCAACAATCAACGGCAACAAATACAATGTCAATCCCCTGGCCAACAATTCCACCCTCCCACCAACCCCCAAACCTCAACATTTTAAATACAAAGATCAAAGAATAGGAATCAGGAATCCACCATCCACCCATACATAGTCACCAACAACATACATAGTCCAACCTTCCCAACACCCTCCTAATGTTCGACGTCATCCAATTCTTGAAAGTACATAATAAACAAAGCCCATGAATTGTAGAACCCTTCCATCTTTCCCCTCTACTCAAACTTCACCTTCTCGAGTGTTTAAAAACTCCAGCAGATCCTCCCGCCACGCCAGGGGACAGGGTGGAGAAACTAACCTCCACCCCAACAGGTTCCGCCTTCGGGCGTTCAGCGAGGCGAAGGCTAAAACATCTGCCTCCGCACCCGCTTCCAACCCCGGCTGAACTGATACCCAGAATATGGCCTCCAGAGGACCTGGCTCAAGCTTCACATCTACCACCTTCGAAATTACCCCAAACACCTCCCTCCAATACCCCTCCAGCTTTGGACAGGACCAAAACATATGAACGTGGTTTGTGCCCCCCCCCCTGTAACATTCACAATCTCCTCAAAAGAGTCGACTCATCCTCGCCTTTGTGAGCTGCGCCCTATACACCACCTTCAGCTGTATCAGCCCAACCTCGCGCACGCAGTTGAGGCATTCACCCTCGGGAACATCTCACATCACAACCCCTCCTCCATGCCCTCTCCCAACTCTTCCTCCCATTTTGTCTTAATCCCCTCTAGCGGTGCCTCCTCTTCTCCCAGAATCACCCCATAAATCGACGACACAACCCCCTTCTCCATACCCAGCTCCTTCAATCCCGCAAACCGGCTGACTAGAAACAAATCCTGTAATGCCCTGACTCCCTTCTCCTTCCATCTCCGAAAACTCCCATCCCACTTCCCCTGGCAGGGATCCTACGATTCTAAAGGTGCCAGGTACACAAATCACTAATTGTTAACGCATTGATATAAATTTTAAAAATATAACGGAATGCTGCCCTTTATTTCAAGGTGTTTGGAATACAAAAAAGTGAGGAAGTGATGATTTAGCTGTTCAAAACCTTGGTCATCAACCCACCTGGAATACTGCATTCAGTTTTGGTAAACAGATCTCAGGAGAGATGTTTTGGCTTTCGATGGGCTGCAGCACAGGTTCGACAAGATGACACCAGAGACTTAAAGGGTTATCTTATGAGGTTAAATGAATATGGCTTGTGTTCCCTTGAAGAAAGCAGATCTAATTGAGGTGTTTAAAATGACAAAGGGATTCGATAGGCTAGGCGCAGACAAAAGACTGATGGTGGAACCCTGGATATGGAAGCCTAACCTTTAAAATAAAACTAGGCGGTTCAGGAATGAAATCAGAACGCAGTTTTCACTCAAACGCTAGTCCCTTATCCAAAATCCTGTGGATGCTGGATCAGTTGAAATTTTCAAGTCTGAGATTGATAAATATTTTTGTTCAGTAAGGTTAGCAAAGGATTTGGGGTAAATAAAGTTGAGATACTAATCAGCCATGAGCTAATTGAATGGAGAACAGTCTCTGGGGACTGAATTTGAGTTACTCCTGTTCTGGAATGGGAATCAAACCTAAAACCTTTAATCTGCAATACTCTATGTACTAGTAAGTCGCCATAGTCCCAGATGACCATAGGCTGCTCTCCCCTTTGAGGGGGACAGCTGACTGGTGGTGATTTAACCTGAGGATCACCACACCTCAGACGAGGGAAAGGCTGAGAAGGCGAGGCCTTCATAAATTCATAACATTATAGGAGCAGAATTAGGCCATTTGGTCCATCGAGTCTGCTCTGCCATTTGATCATTGCGGATCTCCTCCTGGTCTAAACTCCACCGTCCTCCCCGTCCTCCATAACCCTTCAACCCATTACCAATTAAAAATTTGTCGAACGCCTCCTTATATTTACTCATTGTAAATTACTCATGAATAACCTCAACCGGTACAGGAAGGTACTAATTATTAAGCCTATTTGCATATTAAGCATTTGAGGAAATGGCTTGCTACTGTTTATATCAGCCCAGTTAGTCACTGAGCATTGTAGATTTTAATTGTTTCACACATCACAAACAGTTTTTAAAAAAATAAAATGTTGAGTGGCCTATTCCATTCCTTACCGATGTTTACAGCTTAACTTCTGGGATCTTAAGAAAGAAAATGTTTCCCACATTTGTTACGTTAGAAGTGTAACAAGAGATTCAATCTTCAACATTCCTGAATTTTTACCATTGGACTGGGCTCCCTTCTTTTACCACATTCTTTTAGGTTTCAATCACATGACTTACTTGAATGCTCTTGCTAACAGTTGGCAAACACATCTACCCATGTGATGCACTGCCTGTCCACATCATTCGGAAAGCAAAAAGACATCACCCAACTGGATGATGCCGCGGCGTCTGTCAGCAGCCTACCCCGCCCCCAATTTGTTTTTGTATCTGGCAAAGATAGATGTTCAAAGAAAATGGAACCAAAAAAATCCTTTTTTTCAATGGCTTGGTGATTTTTTTTTGTCCACAGTTGTACCCAGCGTGTCCAAGAGATTGACCATCTGGAGACTCAGGCCAATCCTGGGAGAATTGGCAACCCCACACCCCTTAAAACCGGTCACCTTTTGGTGGTCTAACCTCATGGCTCTTTCAGCCTAACGTGCCGTTTCACTTCGTAATGATGCCTGTGCCAAATGCCTTGGGAAGTTATATTAAACTTTAAGGCGCTAGACAAATGCACATGTTGTTGAAGTCTGATAGGAGGCACCCAACTCGGTAAGGAGTTCATGCTCCGTAGTATCTCATATGTATACCATATTACACATATAGATGTACGCTTTATATATTATGTATACACTTCAGATTATTTCGTACATTAAAAATAAACAAGTGACATCAATCGCAAACCCGGTGTGGCAGCCTTTCGGGACCTGACACTGGAAATCATTATTTTCCATTTTCTTTTCGGCTGCTACCCTTTACCTGTGCTGTTTTTTTTTTGGGGGGGGGGGGGGGTGAGGAAAATAATCTAATTTACCACATCTACAACCAACCCCACCAGACACACACACTTTAAACAAGCGAAAGTTGGACATCCGGGTGCAAATCAAGAAAGAATACGAGAGTGGAGGAACATTTTTAAGAGAAAACACGGCACAGTCAACAAATACTTGCAGAGTTGATGGATTAGCACCTGGACCCGCGCTCGTTCCCCTCCGGCTTCCCGCAGTTGTCTCGCCAGAAGTGACTGAGCTTTCCCTCAGAACCAGCCTCAGCCCCGCTAACACAGGCTGCCGATCAGTTTCGTTTCCTCAGTATTGCGACACAAGTGCTCACGCCCCCTTTACCAGACAGAAGCCAATGGCAGCAGCAGCTCTTGGCAAGATCGAAACCGAACCACATGTGTTTTTGTTGTTGGGGGGGAGGGGGGATAGTGCAGGAGCACGAGGTGAGCCAGAGGTTATTCATGAAGGCCCCATCGCCTTCTCAACGTCGCCTGAGGTGTGGTCCTCAGGTTAAATCACCACCAGTCAGCTCTCCCTCCCGCCCCCCCTCCCCACTCCTCAAAGGGGAAAGCGGCCAATCTTGGATCTAGGATGCCTCCCTTTGGGTGCGATTCTTCCAAGAGGTTTCTTAAGTGTGGTGCAAACGGGAACTGCCGCGATCATTCCGGCGTTCAACCTGGCGAGACCGTCACCGCGATACTACGTTAATTTGTCCACTTAAGGAGGCCCCATGGGCCGCAAATGAAGGGTTGCCAGCCGATTCGCCGGGACTGCGCTCGCCAGCAGCCCCCCCCCCCCCGCCCGCTAACAAGGGAGAGCATCACTTAACTGCACTAGCACAGCCAACCCAACTCAGCTTGCAGCCGTGACACCGAGACGGCCAGCCTCATGATTCGCGGATGCAGACTTAGGAAGGCTCTTAGAAGTGGTCGGAGCCGTTCCGGGTGCGGCGATGACCAGCTAGGTCGCATGTTTCGGCACCTCCCGTTTGAACGGACTTGTGGGCTCTTATTGGGAGCCCCAATGGCAATCTTTGACAGCTAAACCCATTGTGCGGTGAAACAGAAGGGAATCCCCCCGGATGTACATGGAGAAAGGAGATAATAGTGGCCGGATTGCAGAGGATCCTCTGGAGCAGCAGCAAGGAAGGGAAGCACGAAGCAAGATGGCGGCGGACGGAGGCCGTCTGGTATGGGGCCCGGAACAGCAAGAGTTCCTTCGGAGATGTGTTGAGGAGCTAAAGAAGGAGGTGCTGGCCCCGATGCTGCAGGCGATTGAGGGGCTAAAGGAGGCGCAGAAGACCCAAGAATTGGAGCTTCGTGGCGTGAAGGCAAAGGCTGCCGAAAATGAGGACGAAATACAGGGCCTGGTGGTGAAGACAGAGACACACGAGGCACTGCATAAGAGGTGTATGGAAAGGTATGAAGCCCTGGAAAATAGCTCGAGGAGGAAGAACCTAAGAGTTTTGGGTCTTCCCGAAGGTGCAGAGGGAGCGGACGTCGGGGCATATGTGAGCACGATGCTTCATTCCTTAATGGGACCGGAGGCCCCGACGGGCCCCTTGGAAGTGGAGGGAGCATATCGAGTCCTTGCGAGAAGACCGAAGGCGGGAGAAATACCTCGAGCTATAGTGGTGAGGTTTCACCGCTATAAAGACAGGGAGATGGTCCTGAGATGGGCGAAAAAGACACGGAGCTGCAGGTGGGAGAACGCGGTGATCCGCGTGTACCAGGATTGGAGTGCGGAGGTGGTGAGAAGGAGGGCGAGTTTCAATCGGGCCAAGGCGGTGCTCCATAGAAAGAAAGTTAAATTTGGTATGCTGCAGCCGGCGAGACTGTGGGTCACACACCAAGGGAAACACCATTACTTTGAGACGGCAGAAGAGGCGTGGACATTCATTGAAGAGGAGAAGCTGGACTAGACTGGAGAGAGAAAGAGCTTTTGTAATAAAGTAGTGGTGTGATTGCATGGGACTGGGAATCGGAAGGGGGGGGAAAATGTTTCTCTTTCCCCTCGATGGGGGGGGGGGTATGGTGAACTGTGGGTGCCGGTGGGGAAGGAGAGGGGGAAGGAGAGAGAGCTGCGCCATTAGGGGCGGGGCCGAGTGGGAAGCGCGGGCTTTGCTCCCGCGCTATGGTAATTGTGGCGGGAAAAGGGTGCGCAGGAAGGAGGGGGCCTTACACAAGGGAGGCTGAGGATAAACGGGGGAAGCCGAGATCAGCCAGATTTTGCTGACTTCTGGAAGCAACATGGGGGAGCAATCACGCTAGAGGGGGATCTAGCGTGGGGGGGGGGGGTAACTGGGTTGCTGCTGTTAAGGGGAAGGGGGAGCTGCTACGGGATGGGATGGTCGGGACGGGAGGACACCGTTGGGGGGGACAAGTGGGTGCGTGGGAACCGGGTGAGGAGCTGGTCTAAAAAAGGGGATGGCTAGTCGACGAGGGGGGGGTGGTAAAGAGCCCCCCAACCCGGTTGGTCACGTGGAACGTGAGAGGGCTGAATGGGCCGATTAAGAGGGCAAGGGTACTTGCGCACCTAAAGAAATTAAAGGCAGATGTGGTCATGCTGCAGGAGACGCATCTGAAACTGGCGGATCAGGTCAGATTACGAAAAGGATGGGTGGGACAGGTATTTCACTCGGGTTTGGATCGAAAAATAGAGGGGTGGCAATATTAGTGGGGAAACGGGTATTGTTTGAGGCGTGGACCATAGTGGCGGACAGTGGGGGTAGATACGTGATGGTGAGTGGCAGATTGCAAGGTGAGGCGGTGGTTCTGGTGAACGTATATGCCCCGAACTGGGATGATGCCAACTTCATGAAGTGTATGCTGGGGCGTATCCCGGACCTGGAGGCGGGAAAGTTGGTAATGGGGGGAGACCTCAACACGGTGCTGGACCGCCCAGGTCTAGGACCGGGAGGAGGCCGGCAGCGGCCAAGGTGCTTAAGGACTTCATGGAGCAGATGGGAGGAGTGGACCCCTGGAGAGTTACTAGGCCTAGGAGTAAAGAGTTCTCCTTCTTCTCCCATGTCCACAATGTGTATTCTCGGATAGACTTCTTTGTCCTGGGAAGGGCGCTGATCCCGAAGGTGGCCGGGACGGAGTACTCTGCTATAGCCATTTCGGACCATGCCCCACATTGGGTAGATCTGGAAGTAGGAGAGGAAAAGGAACAGCTCCCACTGTGGAGATTAGATATGGGATTGTTGGCAGACGAGGGTGTGTGTGTAAGGGTAAGGAGATGTGGATGCCAAGCTTTTGACCAAGGTGATGGCGACGTGGATGGAGGATTGTGTCCGGGGGGTGGTTCACGAGGATCAAACGGGGTTTGTTAAGGGGAGACAATTGAACACTAACATACGGAGGCTGCTGGGTGTGATGATGATGCCCCCGCCGGAGGGGGAGGCGGAGATAGTGGTGGCGATGGATGCAGAGAACGCATTTGATAGAGTGGAGTGGGATTACCTGTGGGAAGTGTTGAGGAGATTTGGATTTGGAGAGGGGTTTATTGGATGGGTTCAGCTTCTATACAGGGCCCCGGTGGTAAGTGTGATTACAAACAGGCAGAGATCTGACCACTTCCGTCTATACAGAGGGACAAGACAGGGATGTCCTCTGTCCCCGTTACTGTTTGCGTTGGCAATTGAGCCACTGGCCATAGCGCTGAGGGGCTCTAGGAAGTGGAGGGGAGTACTTAGGGGAGGAGAAGAGCACCGGGTGTCACTATACGCGGATGATTTGTTGTATGTCGCGGACCCAGTGGAGGGGATGCCCGAGATAATTAATGCAGACACTCAGGGAGTTTGGGGAATTTTCAGGATATAAATTGAATATGGGGAAGAGTGAGCTGTTTGTGATGTACCCTGGGGAACAGGGCAGGGGAATAGATGATTTGCCGTTGAGGAGAGTAACAAGGGATTTTCGGTACCTAGGGATCCAGATGGCCAGGAACTGGGAAACCTTGCATAAGCTTAATTTAGTAAGATTGGTGGAGCAGATGGAAGAGGACTTTAAGAGATGGGACATGGTGCCCCTGTCACTGGCAGGTAGGGTGCAGGCGGTTAAAATGGTGGTCCTTCCGCGGTTTCTTTTTGTGTTCCAGTGCCTCCCTGTGATGATTACAAAGGCCTTTTTCAAGAAAGTGGATAAGAGCATTATGAGTTTTGTGTGGGCTGGGAAGACCCCAAGAGTGAAGAGGGGGTTCCTGCAGCGCAGTAGGGATAGGGGGGGGGACTGGCACTGCCGAGTTTAAGTGACTATTATTGGGCCGCCAACATATCAATGGTATGCAAGTGGATGGGGCAAGGGGAGGGAGCGGCGTGGAAAAGACTAGAGATGGCGTCCTGTAGGGGAACCAGCCTAAAAGCATTAGCGACGGCGCCTTTACCGTTCTCCCCGAAGAAATACACCACAAGTCCAGTGGTGGTGGCAATGCTGAAAATTTGGGGGCAGTGGAGACGGCATAAGGGAGTGACGGGTGCCCCGGTGAGGTCCCCGATAAGGAACAACCACAGGTTCGTCCCGGGGAAGATAGATGGGGGATTTAAAGCTTGGCAGAGAGCAGGGATTGTGAAATTGAAGGATTTGTTCCTAGGCGGGACGTTTGCGAGTCTGGGAGCACTGACAGAAAAATATGGGTTGCCACCGGGGAATGCATTTCGATATATGCAACTGAGGGCTTTTGCGAGGCAACAGGTGAGTGAATTTCCGCGGCTCCCGGCGCAAGAGATTCAGGACAGAGTGATTTCGGGGGCATGGGTGGGGGATGGTAGGGTGTCAGATATATACAGAGAAATGAGAGACGAGGGGGAGACGATGGTGGAGGAGCTGAAGGGAAAATGGGAAGAGGAGCTAGGGGAAGAAATTGAGGAGGGGCTGTGGGCAGATGCCTTAAGTAGGGTAAACTCTTCGTCCTCATGCGCCAGGCTCAGCCTGATACAATTCAAGGTTCTACATAGGGCGCACATGACTGGAGCAAGGTTAAGTAGATTTTTTGGAGTGGAGGATAGGTGCAGGAGATGCGCGGGAAGCCCAGCGAACCACACCCACATGTTTTGGTCATGCCCGGTACTGCATGGGTTCTGGGTGGGGGTGGCGAATGTGCTTTCAAGGGTGGTGGGGGTCCGGGTCGAGCCAGGCTGGGGGTTGGCGATATTTGGGGTTGCGGACGAGCCGGGAGTGCAGGAGGCGAGAGAGGCTGATGTTTTAGCCTTTGCGTCCCTAGTAGCCCGGCGAAGTATATTACTTCTGTGGAAAGAAGCTAAACCCCCAGGCGTGGAGGCCTGGATAAACGACATGGCGGGGTTTATAAAATTGGAGCGGATAAAATATGCGCTAAGAGGTTCGGCTCAAGGGTTCACCAGGCGGTGGCAACCGTTCCTCGACTATCTCGCAGAACGATAAGGGAAATGGGAAAGGTAGCAGCAGCAACCCAGGGGGGAGGGGAGGAGGGGAGGGCCCATCCGGGCCCGCAGGGGTTTTGTACAGGTGTTTATATATGAGTTATTTATATTGGTTTTTGTGACTTTATTGTTTTGGATATTGGCTAGTTTTTATTTTTGTTGCTGGCAGTTGCCGTTTAGTTAATATATTATTTATTCTTTAAAAAAAACGGTCATCATCATTATTTATGTTGTTTTAAAGTTGCAAAAGGGGAAAATTTTGTACTGTCTTTGTTTGACCGAAAAATTTGAATAAAATATATATATTTTTTAAAAAGTGGTCGGAGCCAGGAGGGATGTCCTGTTCCCATGGGGCTCTCACAGGGCAGCCAGTTCCACCTGGGATGAAGTAGCAGTGGTCAGCTCGGGCAGCGCAACCAGGAGGACCTGCACCCAGTACCTTAAGAAGGTCAATGTACTACTGGGACGCATGGGTGAGCTGGCACGCCCCCCCCCACGAGTCGGCATCTGGCACCGTTCATGCTGGCCTCTCCCCAAACCCCTCCCTGAAACACTGCCCCCCCCCCCTACTGAACCACACGTGCAGCTAATGATGCCCTCTCTGTGTCTCCGCAAGAGAAGCTGTCCCACAATTGTTGGGAGAGGGCCCAGACTGGCGGCGGGGTGCCGGACATTAGAATCCTCACAACCTTCGAGTAACGGGTCTGGAGGTTACCGGAGTGGCTGAGAACAAAGCGGTGACCAATGCAGAGGTCACACAGGTGAGGATCCTCTGGGCCCCCCCCAGATCGAGTGCCGTGAGTTATTATTGCCATACTGAATGACCAATCCCTCCCACTGACCACATTTCCATTCTCTGAAAGGACCTCTAGCCTACAGCGCCAGCCCATCTGGGGTTGCCCTCCACCCTGCTTCCCATGAGGTTGCCTCGGAGAAGAGCGCTATGGATTCTACCATTGACATGTCACAGATGTCATCCCCACCCTCCACCAGTACAGAGACACACACCTCAGTGGGGAAAGTTTGTTCTGGTGAGCACCACACAGTTGCTGATGCACATCATGTGGAGGCAGTAATGCCCAGGCAAGACAGCAGTCGGAGGTCTGCTGGATCCCAGGACCCAGCTGGGTCCCAGTCAGATACTGAGCCTCTGGAACAGGTTTAGCCGGAGCTGTTGCAGACATTTTAGATGCTGAGATGTCAGCGACACTCCAACAGGTCTATAGCCAATAGGAAGAGTCCCAGAGGTTACAGGCACAGGAGATGTCACCGGCAATGTGGGGCACAGAGGCCAAAATTGCTAGGGTGGCAACGGCGTCAGCAACAAGGCGTGGCGCCATGGCTGAGGGCCTTGAAAGACTCTGATTCAGTGGGGTACATGACCCAGTACCAGGCGGACCTTGATGAGGTGCTGCCCTACACGTCCCGGTCGCAGATGGGGATAGCCGAGGCACTGCGGTGCTTGTCCAAGTCACAGGTGGGCATTGCCGAGGCACTGTTGAGCATTTCCCAATCACTGAGGAGCATCGCAGAGGGTGTTGACATCATGGTACAGACGTTGGGGAGCCACCAGTGCTGGCAGAGCCAGATGACGCAGGGGCAGCTAGGCCCAGTCCAGCTGCCCCTCCATCTTGAGGTGAACCCCAGGGTCCTGTGGGTGGAGGGAGCGCTGGGTGCAAACCCGGGCCCATCCCATGGAGTGGGGATGGTGGCCACCAGCTGCCCAGAGTTCCACCCCTCTGGCAACGCCGCGTCTCACAGTCAGCACCCGGAACAAGGTGGTTCAGCTGCGCACGTGCCGCCGTCAAGTGTGCCGGGTCCTTCCGCTCCCAGAGAACACCCGCAAGGAGCATTGAAGGTCACAGGATCTGGTAAGCAGCTGGCTGCCTCCACCTCTGATGTGCATCCTGGGGACACACCTAGATGCAGCGGTTGAGCAAGGAAGGCTAAGAACATCGAGGATCACTGAGTGCACTGGGGGAAGGGGAAAGGATTAACAAAGAGTCATCAGGACTCAAAACATGAGGTCTTTTCTCTCCTTGCAGATGCTGCCAGACCTGCTGAGTTTTTCCAGCATTTTCTCTTGGTTTCAGATTCCAGTGTCAATATTTTCGCTTCTGTGAGAGAAAAATTCAACACACTCGTTAAGACAGAATAACAAGCTTTATTTTCGAAAACAACTGCTTGCAGTAAGGGCTGAAACTTGAAGTCAGAGGGCAGTCAACAAAACTGCTCAGTCTGTCACAAGTTCCGCGCTTTGCGGAGAATTAGCTTAATATTTATACATTAACTTTATCAAGATTACGTGACAACAGTATGGTCAGGAGTTTGATCGGAAATACAAACGGAAGCAAAGACCAGACCATGTTTGGTCATATCACTCATACCATTATTTAGTCCTCGGAGGGAACATTGAAAGGTCAGAATAGACTTGTTTCTTCCTGAATTATCTTTGTTTTAAATTCCTACGGCCCTGGGTTATGACGAGTTAGTTTTATCAGGAGTTGCTGAGGTCCGGTGTTTTGGAATGGCTCGACCTTCGCTGATCTTTTCAGACTTCAAGTTATGCAGAGTTGGCCTACGGCCATACTAGTCTGAAAATGGTTAGGGCAGCATTCTTCACCTGGGCCTGGAGAGCTGGAATGAGTAGTTTCAGTCTTTCTTGTATAGTATCAAACCTTTTGACCAGTCTTCCCATTGACCAATTTTCCCATCATGCCATTACTTAATTCGTACCATATCACACCAGCATCCGCAGTAATTTGCTCTTATCCAGTGAGGGAAGGTTCTTGGTGTCATGTGAGAGTACCTTTAAGAAATGGGTGTTTATAAATGGGTGTGTATATAAGTATCTGTAGTGAGAGTACCTTTAAGAAATGTGTGTTTATAAATGGATGTGTATATAAATATCTGTAGTGAGAGTACCTTTAAGAAATGGGTGTTTACTACTGCAGTGATGTCAGAGTATGGGTGGAGCTGGGCTGTCTGTCAGCTTTTTACTTTTGTTTTCGGCTGTTTGCTGCAGGATGTGTTTTAGTTTCATTTTCAGTGTTGGAGTTGAAGCCAGACCAAGCAGGTGTACTGCTGTTCTCTCTGCCATCAAAAGACTATCTCTTGATCATTTGGTGAATTCAGAATTATAAATGTTTTCAGTAGTGACTTTAACCTGATGTGCTTCTGGTAAAAGGTGTTTTAAGTCGTATGGATGTTAAAAGGAAAGCTTAAAGGATTAATTAGTGTTGTAGTCTTTGGGGGTTGTATTTGAATTGATGGTTGATAAGATGTTCACTATATGTTTTAAAAAGGTTAACTTGAGTTCATAGAATAAACATTGTTTTGTTTTTAAAATACTTTTCCATTTCTGCTGTATCACACCTGTAGAGTGGGCCGTGTGCTCCCCATACCACAATCTATTAAAAGTTGTGGGTCAGGTGAACTCCATGGTACACTTTGGGATTCTCTAAACCCTGGTCCATAACAAATTGGGGGCTCGAGGGGGATAAAAGTCTATCTATTGGATTGGCTTAGTGAACTTAAAGACAGTGAGGGGCGAGCATATTGTGGTTGCTTTTCAGGTGCGCAATTCCAATTTAGGTAAGGGAGTGTGTTGTGGACAATGGCTCTTTCAGAGGCTCTGAAGTTTTTGGGGGTGGAGACGGTCACATGCAGTACCTTACGGACAGAGACTAAAAGCAGACTGTTAGAATTGGCAAAAACATTGCAGTTAACATTACCTGACAAAATGCGAAAAGATGATGTAATTATGGTGGTGGCTAAGCATTTAAACTTGCCTGAGATACAGTTTGACTCATTGGAAATGGCAAAAATTCAGTTGCAAATTAAACAAATGGAACATGAGAAAGAATTAAAGCAGCTTGAATACGAAAGAGATAGAGAGGAAAAAGAAAGAGAAAGGGAGATACAGATCAGGGAAAAAGAGAGAGAGAGAGAGAGTTTGAACTTCAGAAAATGGCCATGAAACATGACAGTCAGTTAAAATTATCAGGCATAAAGGGAAACGTACAGTTGGATGATAGTGATAAGGATAGTGAGAAAGAACGTCAAAGTCGAAGGCTTGGTGGGGAGCTATTTAAATATGTCCAAGCATTGCCAAGGTTTGACGAGAAGGAGGTGGAAGCCTTTTTAATTTCATTTGAGAAGGTAGCTAAACAAACAAAATGGCAACAGGACACGTGGGTATTACTGATTCAAACAAAGCTGGTAGGTAGGGCGAGTGAAGTTTTTGCATCACTACCGGAGGAGGTATCTCAGTCGTATCAGGAGGTGAAAAATCCATCTTAGGTGCATATGAACTAGTGCCTGAAGCCTACAGACAAAGGTTTAGAAATTTAAGGAAAGAATTTGGTCAAATATACATGGAGTTTGAAAGGATCAAACAGAGTAATTTTGATCGGTGGATAAGGGCTTTGAAAATATACCAAACGTATGAAGCTCGCAGAGAAATTATACTTTTGGAGGAGTTTAAAAATTCAATTGCTGATGTAGTTAGAACTCGTGGAAGAACAGCGGGTTAAAACTGCGAGATTAGCAACAGAAATGGCAGATGATTATGAATTAGTTCATAAATCAAAGCTTGGTTTCCGATATCAGTTTCAGCCTGTGAGGGATAGAAACTGAGGACATGAGAAATACTCAAATGGTAAAGGTAAAGGTGATCTGATAGGAGATAATACCTCAGACTAAAAAAGAAATCCAGGAGGGTGGAAGAAACTTGAAAAATTTCAAATGTTTTCACTGTAATAAACTAGGCCATGTAAAGTCACAATGTTGGTGATTGAAGAAAAGCACTGGGAAGGCTGATGTGGTAAAACAGGATAAGACAGTGGGGTTTGTTAAAGTGGTAAAGGAAAGCCCAAGTGAAGCGAAGGAGGTGCAAAAGATTGTACAGCCTGAACAAGAGGTGATTGATAAGAAGGTGCCAGATGTCTTTAAAGAATTTACTTGTGTGGGTAAAGTTTATTCATGTGTATCAGGAGGAGCAGGTAATAAAGTCACAATTTTAAGAGATAAGGGAGCTAGTCAATCTTTAATGGTAAGAGATGAAGAGTTATGTAGTTTGGGAAAAATGTTGCCAGAAAACGTGGTAATATGTGGAATTCAGGGTGAGAGGAGGAGTGTTCCATTATATAAGGTAAGGTTGGAAAGGTCAGTGAAGAGTGAAGTGGTAGTCGGAGTAATAGAGAAACTATCTTGTCCAGGAATACGGTTTATCTTGGGTAATGTTATAGCTGGATCGCAGGTGGGAGTGATGCCTACTGTAGTTGATAAGCCAGTGGAAAATCAGACAACTGCAGTATTGAAAGACGAATATCCCGGGATTTTTCCGGATTGTGTAGTAACAAGGTCACAAAGTCACAGGTTAAGACAAGAGGAGAAATCAAAGAGTGAAGACGAAGTTGAAGTGCAATTATCAGAAACAATTTTTGATCAGATGGTTGAAAAGGAGCAAGAACAGGTGGAGGATGAGGCGGATATTTTTAGTTCAGGAAAATTGGCGGAGTTACAACAGAAAGATGTAGATCTAAAACAGATGTATCAGAAAGCATATACGGAGGAGGAATCTGAGTGTATACCAGAGTGTTATTACCGTAAAAGTGATGTCTTGATGAGAAAATGGAGACCTTTACATATGCAGGCGGATGAAAAGTGGGCAGAAGTTCATCAGGTAGTATTGCTGGTAGGATATAGAAAGGAGGTGTTGCGAGTTGCACATGAGGTACCAGTGGGAGGTCATTTGGGAATAAGGAAAACTCAAGCTAAAATCCAGAAACATTTTTATTGGCCTGGACTACATAAAGATGTAGTTAAATTTTTCCAATCATGTCACACATGTCAAATGATAGAGAAACCTCAAGCAGTGATAAAACCAGTGCCCTTAATACCCATTTCAGCATTTGAGGAACCTTTTACAAGGGTCCTAATTGATTGCGTAGGACCGCTTCCTAAAACAAAAAATGGGAATCAATATCTTTTGACGATAATGGATGTGTCTACTAGGTTTCCAGAGGCCATTCCAGTACGTAATATTACATCTAACAAGATTGTGGAGGAATTACTTAAATTCTTTACTACATATGGCCTACCCACAGAAATACAATCGGATCAAGGATCAAATTTCATCTTGAGGTTATTCAAAGACGTTATCATAGCTTAGGAATAAAACAATTTAAATCAACTGCGTACCATCCAGAATCGCAAGGAGCATAAGAAAGTTGGCATCAGACATTAAAGACAATGTTGAGCGCTTATTGTCACGATTATCCAGAGGATTGGGTTAAAGGAATTCCATTCGTACTGTTTGCAATTAGGGATGCACTTAATGAGTCAACCAAATTCAGTCCTTTTGAACTATTTTTTGGTCATGAGATAAGAGGGCCACTTAAATTGATTAAGGAAAAATTGGTGAGTGAGAAATCGGAAATTACATTATTGGATTATGTATCAAATTTTAGGGAACGATTAAACAGAGCAGGAGAATTGGCTAGACAACATTTAAAAGGTGCACAAAATGTGATGAAACGGGTAGCAGACAAGAAACCCAAAGTCCGTAGATTGCCAGTGGAGATAAAGTTTTAGTGTTGTTACCAGTGGTAGGTGAACCTTTAAAAGCTAGGTTTTGTGGACCTTATCAGATTGAAAGGAAATTAAGTGAGGTGAATTATGTGGTAAAAACACCAGATAGAAGGAAGACTCACCGAGTGTGTCATGTGAATATGCTTAAAAGGTACTTTGAAAGAGGAGAGAAAAAGGAGGAGGTTTTAATGACTCTAACTCAAAGTGACGAACCAAATCCAGATGACTGTGAATTTGACATACCTCAAATTAAATTGGAAAACGATGATGTTCTTAAAAATTGGGATAAATTGTTGAGTTACCTTCCAAAGCAAAAACGAACTGACCTGAAAGCGTTATTGATATCACGTGGGCAAGTTTGTGGAGATAAATTGGGAAATACTAAAATGGCTATACATGATGTAGATGTGTGAAATGCTGTTCCAATCAAACAACATCCATGCAGACTTAACCCTTTAAAATTGGCACAGGTTAACAAAGAGATTGAGAGTATGCTTAAAAATGGCATTGAAGTGGGTTGCAGTCAATGGAGCTCACCCATAGTGATGGTACCTAACGGTTGTGTGTGGACTATAGAACTATAGAAAGGTTAATGCAGTTACAAGAACGGACTCTTATCCTAACCCACGTTTGGAGGACTGCATTGAGAAAGTGGGACAATCGGCTTTTATTTCTAAACTCGATTTACTTAAAGGTTACTGGCAGGTATATACCAATTCAAAGTTATGGCATTTGGCATGTAAGACTCCCCAGCCACATTTCGATGGTTAACTAACAAAATTTGTTTCAGGATTACCCAATTGTGCGGTATACATCGACGATCTGGTAATTTTCAGCCAGACATGGAAAGAACATTTAAAACATCTGATTGAGTTATTCAATCGACTTCAGGAGGCGGGTTTGTTGACAAACCTAGCCAAAAGTGAATTTGGAAAAGCCCAAGTCACTTTCCTTGAGGAGTTTCCGATACCCTCGAGACGAAGGGAAATAATGCGATTTCTTAGCATGAGTGGATTTGATCGAACATTTGTGAAAACCTTTTGTAGCGTGGTTGCTCCACTGATGGACTTGCTGAAGAAACGTCGAAAATTTCAGCGGATAGCAGACGTTCAACAGGCATTTGACAGCCTGAAAGCTGTGATAACCAATGCTTATGTGTTGGAGAATTACAAGGGACTCTGTGATCAGATTGAACTAAAGTATCTGACTTTAAAGAGAAATGCCGAGGTGTAGGACCTTCTTCTTCCAAGAGACTGTCAATCGAGAGGGATTCCAGTTGGAGGAAGAAAAAACAAAAAATGGACTATATTGTTGTACCTGTTTGCGTGTGTTGTTTTTTTTTTTAAACGAAAAAGTATACTTACTATGTGCATTTCTTAAAGGATAGTGAAAAGGTGAAAAATGAAACCATCTTGAAGTTTATGGTTTTTTTTTTCTTGGGGGAGGTGTCATGTGAGAGTACCTTTTAAGAAATGGGTGTGTATATAAGTATCTGTAGTGAGAGTACCTTTAAGAAATGGGTGTTTATAAATGGGTGTGTATATAAATATCTGTAGTGAGAGTACCTTTAAGAAATGGGTGTTTATAAATGGGTGTGTATATAAATATCTGTAGTGAGAGTACCTTTAAGAAATGTGTGTTTACTACCAGTGATGTCAGAGTGTGGGTGGAGCTGGGCTGTCTGTCAGCGTTTTACTTTCGTTTTCGGCTGTTTGCTGCAGAGTGTGTTTTAGACCATAAGACCATAAGACATAGGAGTGGAAGTAAGGCCATTCAGCCCATCGAGTCCACTCCACCATTTCTTGGACCACTCTCCTAAACTGTCTAAATCTTTCTGCAGCCTGATTTCAACTCCATTTACCCGCTCTCTCTGCATAGCCCTTAATTCCTCGAGAAATCAAGAATTTATCAACTTCTGTCTTAAAGACACTCAACGTCCCAGCCTCCACCGCCCTCTGTGGCAATGAATTCCACAGACCCACCACTCTCTGGCTGAAGAAATTTCTCCTCATCTCTGTTCTAAAGTGACTCCCTTTTATTCTAAGGCTGTGCCCCCGGGTCCTAATCTCCCCGGCTAATGGAAACAACTTCCCTACGTCCACCCTATCTAAGCCATTCATTATCTTGTAAGTTTCTATTAGATCTCCCCTCAACCTCCTAAACTCCAATGAATATAATCCCAGGATCCTCAGACGTTCATCGTATGTTAGGCCTACCATTCCTGGGATCATCCGTGTGAATCTCCGCTGGACCCGCTCCAGTGCCAGTATGAGGTGTGGCGCCCAAAATTGCTCACAGTATTCTAAATGGGGCCTAACTAGTGCTTTATAAAGCTTCAGAAGTACATCTCTGCTTTTATATTACAAGCCTCTTGAGATAAATGACAACATTGCATTTGCTTTCTTAATTACGGACTCAACCTGCAAGTTTACCTTTAGAGAATCCTGGACTAGGACTCCCAAGTCTCTTTGCACTTCAGCATTATGAATTTTGTCACTGTTTAGAAAATAGTCCATGCCTCTATTCTTTTTTCCAAAGTGCAAGACCTCGCACTTGCCCACGTTGAATTTCATCAGCCATTTCTTGGACCACTCTCCTAAACTGTCTAAATCTTTCTGCAGCCTCCCCACCTCCTCAATACTATCTGACCCTCCACCTATCTTTGTATCATCGGCAAACTTAGCCAGAATGCATCCAGGCCCATCATCTAGATCGTTAATATATAAAGAGAACAGCTGTGGCCCCAACACTGAACCCTGCGGGACACCACTCGTCACCGGTTGCCATTCCGAAAAAGAACCTTTTATCCCAACTCTCTGCCTTCTGCCTGACAGCCAATCATCAATCCATGTTAGTACCTTGCCTCGAATACCATGGGCCCTTATTTTACTCAGCAATCTCCCGTGAGGCACCTTATCAAAGGCCTTTTGGAAGTCAAGATAGATAACATCCATTGGCTCTCCTTGGTCTAACCTATTTGTTATCTCTTCAAAGAACTCTAACAGGTTCGTCAGGCACGACCTCCCCTTACTAAATCCATGCTGACTTGTCCTAATCCGACCCCGCACTTCCAAGAATTTAGAAATCTCATCCTTAACGATGGATTCTAGAATCTTGCCAACAACCGAGGTTAGGCTAATTGGCCTATAATTTTCCATCTTTTTTCTTGTTCCCTTCTTGAACAGGGGGGTTACAACAGCGATTTTCCAATCCTCTGGGACTTTCCCTGACTCCAGTGACTTTTGAAAGATCATAACTAACGCCTCCACTATCTCTTCAGCTATCTCTTTTAGAACTCTAGGATGTAGCCCATCTGGGCCTGGAGATTTATCAATTTTTAGACCTCTTAGTTTCTCTAGCACTTTCTCCTTTGTGATGGCTACCATATTCAACTCTGCCCCCTGACTCTCCTGAATTGTTGGGATATTACTCATGTCTTCTACTGTGAAGACTGACGCAAAGTACTTATTTAGTTCCTCAGCTATTTCCTTGTCTCCCATCACTAGATTACCAGTGTCATTTTGGAGCGGCCCAATGTCTACTTTTGCCTCCCATTTGTTTTTAATGTATTTAAAGAAACTTTTACTATCATTCCTAATGTTACTGGCTAGCCTACCTTCATATTTGATCCTCTCCTTCCTTATTTCTCTTTGTTATCCTCTGTTTGTTTTTGTAGCATTCCCAATCTTCTGACTTCCCACTACTCTTTGCCACATTATAGGCTTTCTCTTTTGCTTTGATTCATTCCCTGACTTCCTTTGTCATCCATGGCTGCCTAATCCCCCCTCTGATAACCTTTCTTTTCTTTGGGATGAACCTCTGTACTGTGTCCTCAATTACTCCCAGAAACTCCTGCCATTGCTGTTCTACTATCTTTCCCACTAGTCTCTGCTCCCAGTCAATTTTTGTCAGTTCCCCCCTCATGCCCCTGTAGTTACCTTTGTTTAACTGTAACACCTTTACATCTGATTCTACCTTCTTTCTTTCAAATTGCAGACTGAATTCTACCATATTATGATCACTGCCTCCTAAGTGTTCCCTTACTTTAAGATCTTTTATCAAGTCTGGCTCATTACATAACACTAAGTCCAGAATGGCCTGTTCCCTCGTGGGCTCCATCACAAGCTGTTCCAAAAAGCCCTCCTGTAAACATTCAATGAATTCCCTTTCTTTGGGTCCACTGGCAACATTATTTACCCAGTCCACCTGCATATTGAAGTCCCCCATGATCACTGTGACCTTGCCTTTCTCACATGCCCTTTCTATTTTGTGGTGCATTTTGTGCCCCTGGTCCTGACCATTGAAAGGAGGCCTGTACATAACTCCCATTATGTTTTTTTTGCCTTTGAGGTTCCTCAACTCTACCCACACAGACTCCACATCATCTGACCCCATGTCGTTTAGTGCTATTGATTTAATTTCATTCCTAATTAACAAGGCAACCCCGCCCCCTCTGCCCACCTCTCTGTCTTTTCGATAGGTTGTGAATCCCTGGATGTTTAAATGCCAGTCCTGAACCCCCTGCAACCACGTCTCTGTGATGCCTCCCACATCATACCTGCCAGTCACAATCTGGTCACAAGCTCATCTACCTTGTTCCGTACACTGCGCGCATTTAAATATAGCACCTTTAATTCTCTATTGACCGTCCCTTTTTGTTTACAAGTGTTGGATCTGAAGCCAGACCAAGCAGGTGTACTGCTGTTCTCTCTGCCATCAAAAGACTATCTGTTGATCATTTGGTGAATTCAGAATTATAAATGTTTTCAGTCGTGACTTTAACCTGATGTGCTTCTGGTAAAAGGTGTTTTAAGTCATATGGATGTTAAAAGGAAAGCTTAAAGGATTACTTAGTGTTGTCGGCTTTGGGGCTTGTATTTGAATTAATGGTTGCTAAGATGTTCACTGTATGTTTTAAAAAAGTCAACTTGAGTTCATAGAATAAACATTGTTTTGTTTTTAAAAATACTTTTCCATTTCTGCTGCACCACACCTGTAGAGTGGGCCGTGTGCTCCCCATACCACAATCTATTAAAAGTTGTGGGTCAGGTGAACTCCATGATACACTTTGGGGTTCTCTAAACCCTGACCCATAACATTGGCCTTACTGATTGTCCACTTGCCACCAAAAAGGAAAGGAACAACACTCTATAAACGTTATCCCCTTACAGGTGCAACGTCCAAAGCTATGCTTCTAAAAGGAGGAAGAATTAAATTCCTCCCAATCCCCAGAATCAATTGAGCAATCCACCAGAATGCTAATCCCACAAACAAACAATATGGTTGGGTTGTGGAAGGGGTTGTGGATGAACCTTTGTTAACAAATCACTAATCATTTATAGATCCCCCATCATCATAAATCCTTTTTTGTGAATTGATAGCAGAACATGGTGTGATTAAAGGACAGCCATGGAAAGTCACAATTTGTGAAGAGAAAGTGTAGGAATTTGTGGTGATTGCCACATTAAGGGCATGAAAAATGGTCACCTGGCTTGGGGGATCAATTGGGCCACAAGGTTGGGAATTGCCCCAGGGGGTGGAGTCCTCTCTTAGGATAGAGACATGTAGGGGTCTAGGTGCTGCCGTCTGGCTGCTGTACATTTCTTATTATTAATAAATCATTTTGTATTTCTTTTGTACTGTATCTGGCGATGAGGATAAAATTATCATAGCACTGCAACTGGCCCAACACCTGTGAGTATCCTGTTTTGAATGCCTCTCTTTGGGCAAATAGACCAATTTGAGATATTGCCAGACCTGGAGTAACGTAGAATCAGAAAAGATAGTCCCAATCTGCGTGGGCAATGGAGAGAACATGGGTCAGAACCCACAAGAAGGGTGAGCGAAATGCAGAAACATACCTCCACTTACATTGTAGACTAGGAGGTGAGGTGGTCCATGAGGCTCAGTGCATTGAGACTGACGGACAGACGCAGAACAAACCTGAATTGGCTGGTGCAGTCAAAGGTTTGGAAACGCATAGAGAAAAGAAATCAAGAGAAAATTGTTGTGTTCTGTGTTATAACCGTGGTAATGATGTATACAGAACTTTGAGTTCTTTAACTAGAAAGACTATGTATTAACAAACACATGGAAAGATAACTAACAAACTATAATGCAGATGATGACTACTAAATGAATTCAGTGAATTCTCTTGGAGCTACTCGAAGTGCGACTATCCTCTTGTATGGCCTACTACCAACTGCCGGGTGCCTCGAGTCACATGATAGATCTCTATTGCCACCAGCTGGTTGGATGTCACATCACTAACTACATACAGAACTGTGCACAGGCATATCACCACAAAAATAACCCTGCAAATCAAGATAAAAATATATAATTAATATTTTAAAAACATTGCCGCGTGAAAGCTTTTTGAAAAAAAGGGCACACGGAAAGCAGTGCTTTAATTGAAACAAATTCCCAAGTGAGCTGCAGTGAGGTGTCCCAAAGCACCGGAGAAATCCAGGAGCTGAAACTGACAAGTTCCCAATGTCGGAGCGGAACCTGTTGGAGTTCTATGACTGCAATTGCTACACTCATGGACTTCAGGTAATAGCAGAGAAGTTTTCAACCTGTTTTTTAAAAAAGGCAAGTTAAAACCATGGCTCCTTGGACCTCTGGAACACTGGGTCTCCAAGTGAAACAGACAAATGAAACCCAGCATCTTCAGAGAAAAGAAAATGAAAGAAAAACAGACTCTCCAAACAACCAGAAGGGGAAAAAAACCTCCAGAAATCATTGAAATGATCTTCCCTTCGGAAAAATAGAAGTTTAAAAATTTCAGAGAAGAGCAGCCATGTTCGTGACAAAACTCCAAATGCACAGGAAAAGCACTGAGAGAAAGACAGCAGCTGTTGACAGTAAGTTATTTTTTAAATTGACAGTCTTAAAGTGGCAATGATGTGGAGATGCCAGCGTTGGACTGGGGTGGCACAGTAAGAAGTCTTACAACACCAGGTTAAAGTCCAACAGATTTGTTTCGATTCACTAGCTTTCGGAGCACAGCTCCTTCATCAGATTCAACTGATGAAGCAGCTGCGCTCCGAAAGCTAGTGATTCGAAACAAACCTGTTGGACTTTAACCTGGTGTTGTAAAACTTCTTAAAGTGGCAATGCATTTAAAGTGGCAATGCATTTAAAGTGGCAATTCACTTAATGTGGCACCCACAGGAAGGAACAAACTGCTATGGACAGGATTACTGGGGAAGATCCCAGATAGGGGCAACTTTCAAAAAAGGCCCATAAACGACAAAGAACTCAAGGAGGAGGCAATGCAAGACCTAAGAGTAAGCAATGAAGACCTTTGAGGAGGCAAGAAAGAGGCAACAAAGACCTCAGAAAGGAGGCAATGTAGCACCCCAAAAAGAGGGAAAAGACAGAGCCCAGATAGAGATGAAAAAGATTCATTGGTGGCAGAGAACTCAAAGAGGGGGCAATACAACACCACAAAAAGTGGCAAAAGACCACAGAAGGAGGGCAATGAAAGACCCTAGGTGGAAGGCAATGAAAGACCCAGAAGAATGGCATTGAAAGACCCCAGTAGAGCAATGAAAGACCCCAGAAGGAGGGCAATGAAAGACCCTACAAGAAGGGCAATGAGAGAATTGCAGAATGGAAACAAGTCAACACTTTGTCAGAGACAGACCTGACCAACAGTGAAGCCAAAAGGGTTTGGCTAAAGTTAAGACAAGTAGAAATGAAGGTTTCATTTGTGAAATGTATATGTCCAGTAAGAACATGCTGGAGTCCTGTGGTGGCTCGAGGTAATACTAGAGAGACTTCCAGTATAACTGAATAAGGGTTTATTCAACAAGTAAAGGTAAACTGTACACAAGCACAGAGTCACTAAACACAGCCCAAGTACCAGAAACAGAGTACCACAACCATCCATTCACACGTGACAGACCAAGATTATGAAAGAACTGTCAAGACCTAAGACTTTATTCTTTTGTGATGACATGTGCCTGCATACATTATTTAAAAACCCATATAAAGTACATAATATGAAACTTTGGTACTGGATCAGGTTAGATCTCTGTAATTATTGTCTCTGAGACTGGACCTCTGAAGTGGACGTGGAGGGACGGATCATTCATTTATTTTATTTTTTTTCAATTTAGTGTACCCAATTCATTTTTTCCAGTTACGGGGCAATGTAGCATGGCCAATTCACCTACATTGCACATCTTTTGGGTTGTGGGGGCGAAACCCACGCAAACATGGGGAGAATGTGCAAACTCCACATGGACAGTGACCCAGAGCCAGGATCAAACCTGGGACCTCGGCGCCATGAGGCAACAGGGCTAACCCACTGCACCACACTGCTGCCCTCGAGACGGATCATTCATAAACATGTGGATCACTTGAAGAGCAGAGAGATGCTCCAGCAGTCAGTGTTGCCATGGAGAAATGTTTTTGAACCCAGAAGCTCCGAAGTACCTGATCGACCTGTAATATACATAAGTGATGTCTCTGTGGAAGGAAGGAGTAATGAATTGCCTGTAGTAGAAGTGGTACCCATTATTGCAGCTCCTGTTAATGTCCATCCTGTGGAAACATTTCAGACTGTAGAATTACACAACTCTACAAGAAACAGAAAAACCTCTCAAAGGCTCGATTTATAAATGTACAACTCAGATATATAATGTTTAGTTAGTATTTAGGACTGAGTAACTTGGTTATTGAAGTTTGTATAAAGGAGTTAAAGGGGGATGATGTGGTGATTAGCACAGCTCCTGACTTCATCACACCATGGTTCACTGTGGGCGGCACGATAGCACAGTGGTTAGCACAGTTACTTCACAGCGCCAGGGTCCCAGGTTTGATTCCCGGCTTGGGTCACTGTCTGTGTGGTGTCTGCACATTCTCCCAGTGTCTGCGTGGGTTTCCTCCGGGTGCTCCGGTTTCCTCCCACAGTCCAAAGATGTGCAGGTTAGGTGGATTGGCCATGCTAAATTGCCCTTAGTGTCCAAAAAGGTTACGTGGTATTATTGGTTACGGGGATAGAGTGGAGGTATGGGCTTAGGTAGGGTGCTCTTTCCAAGGGCCGGTGCAGAATCGATGGGACGAATGGCCTCCTTCTACACTGTAAATTTTATGATTCTAAAAGAGCTGAACTCCAGAGGAAAGGCAAAATAGACTGCCCTTGACATCAAAGCAGTATTTGACCGAGCGTAGCATCAAGGAGCTCTAGCAGAAGTGAAGTCAATGGAATCGGGGAAAATTCTCCACTGATTTGAGTCTTATCTAGCACAAAGGAAAATGACTTTGGCTGCTAGGATCCAATCATCTCAGCCCTAGGACATCACTGCAGGAGTTCCTCCGGTCAGTTTATGAGGTTCAAACATCTTCAGCTGTTTCATCAATGATCTTCCCTGTATCTTAAAGTCAGAATGGGACTGTTAACTTATGGTTGCACAGTATTCAGTACTATTCATGACTCCACCCTTAGTAAGGGCGTGGAACAGTAGTGGACTCGCCAACATTAGGGGCATTTAGATAGTCATTGGATAAACATATGGATGATAATGGAATAGTGTAGATGGGCTTTAGATTAGTTTCACAGGTCGGCGCATCATCAAGGGCAGAAGGGCCTGTACTGCGCTGTAATGTTCTATGTTCCACAGATACTGAAGCAGTCCAGGCCTGCACGCAGCAGGACCTGGACAACATTAAGGCTTGGACCAATAAGTGGTGAGTAATATTTGTCTCACACAAGTGCCAGGCAGTAACTATTTCCAACAAGAGAGAGTCTAACCATCTCACCTTGACATTCCACTGCATTGCCATTTTTGCAAACAAAGGAATAACTTCAAACTTATGAAAATTTGAGAAGTAGACATAAGGATCCCAACAGTATTGCTGGTGTGAATTGTTTGTCTATTACTCTTGCCCCAACATAACTGGAAGCATCACTTTCAGGTGAGACTTTACACCTGCATAATGTACTGCAGCTCATTCAGATGCCTCACCAAAGATCCCAGTCTTTGAGCTCAGTCCAAATTGTGGCTATTCAGAAGGCCTTTACGGCATGGATCGTACCTGGATAATTACTTTAGTGTTGATAAATTCAAGCTTGTTTCTGGATCAGAACATGGGCGGATATGTTTCTATTATGATGCAGAGACTGACAATGAAATAAGTCTTCGGGGAATGTCAGCAGAGTTGAAAGCTCCCTAAAATAGCATACACAATCTATGTTCATGCCGCATCAAACCAGAGGCTCGTCTGCCGTGCTGCTTGGAAAGTTGCAATCATCTTAACATTAGGTGTGCCTTTGAAAAAACTGTATCTCATATTTTACCCAGTGCAAGATGAAGGGAGCATTTTTTGGCACCTTGGGCTGGATTCTCCGCCCTGCCACGCCAAATTTCTGTTTCAGCACGTCGGCGGGATGCTCCGTTACACCAGCTGGTCAATGGAGTTTCCCATTGTGGTGCAGCCCCACGCCGGCAGGAAACCCCCGGGCTCCCGGCAAAACAGAGCATCCCACCAGCGGAGAATCCAGCCCCTTGATCTGCAGACACCGAAATAAAGAAAATACTGGACATAGTGGTGACGAATTAAGCCCGATTTATTGTCCAGATGGGCAATGCTCAGTTTTTAAAAGTTGGATCGTTTATCTGACAATGTCAGTTTGATGCTTGGTACATTAGGTTAAAAATGACCCACAAACAGGGCAGCACGGTGGCGCAGTGGTAGCACTGCAGCCTCACGGCGCCAAGGTCCCAGGTTCGAATCCGGCTCTGGGCCACGGACCGTGAGAAGTTTGCACATTCTCCCCGTGTTTGCGTGTGTTTCACCCTCACAACCCAAAAAGATGTGCAGGTTAGGTGGATTGGCCACGCTAAATTGGCCATTAATTGGAAAAAATGAATTGGGTACTCTAAATTTTTTTTAAAAATTATCCACAAATATTCTGAAATAATTCGTAAGAGAGAATTTCAAATAAGAAATTACTTACATGGTCAAACAGAAAACTTCATTTTTTCTTCCGACCCAAAAGGGTAAATTTCAGTACTCATCACAAACATCTAACTCCCTTGTCTAATTAAGAACCTTCTGTGCTTGCAGACGTTTATCACAGAAAAGTAGCAAGAGGTAAGGATAATAATGGAATTAACTTACTTTTCTCCCATTATACACCATAGGGCGACTCGGTGGCAATTGTTTGTGGCTGTGTATTTTAGCAGTTCTCAACTTTGAGTATGCAGTGACCTTCCCAGAGGCCCACAGCTGGGATGAGGAACTTGAGAACAGGTTAAGAAGAACAGCCCCAGCTTCTCTCAGGTTGAAAGGAGATTTGATAGAGGTGTTAAAAAATACCATGAGGGGTCTGAACAAAGTGGATAGGAAAAAACTGTTCCCGTTGGCAGAAGGATCAAGAACAGGAGATCGCAGATCAAGATAAACGGCAGAAGATCCAAATTCAGTGTGAGCAAAAATGTTTTTTACGCAGTACACTATGATGTTCTTTGATTTCTTAATGAGGATAGCTTCGAAGTATTGTGTCTCACAAAGAAGATCAAGCTATATTTTGAACAAAAATGATTTCTTAATGAGGATAGCTTCGAAGTATAGTGTCTCACAAAGAAGATCAAGCTATATTTTGAACAAAGCTAATTTATTTACATTACAAAATGAATAGATTCATCTTGAGTGCTAAGATATAAAAGATTACAGATTGACTTAAACTATGATACTAACTACAGAGCTCCTGATAACATGACTACTCACTATCTCGCCTAACAACCTTCTCCCCGAATCAAGAGTATCACGTGATCCATGTGTATGCACTTGATCGCCATCTAGTGGTTGGATGTAGTTACAGTATATTGTTAACCCTTCATTATTCTTACAATACACATATTGTCACATGCACAATCCAGATTTGGAATGCACTACTTGGGAGTATGAAGGAGGCATATTCAATCATGACTTTCCAGAGGGAGTTGGGTAATTATCAGAATTGTAAACATTTATAGGGCTATGGGAAGGGGGGTTGGGGACACTGGGACTAGATGGATTGCTTTTAAAAGGGAGCTATCATGGACACAACGGGCTGAATATCCATCTTCTGCGCTGTAACATTTTATGATTCGACAACGTGCACGACCTTCCAGGACGTCGTTGTCAAGAGTAAGCATCAAACCGCGGTCTGTTCGGTGTCTCTGTGCTCCTGCATTCCTCGGAGTCCCTCTGGGACTTTCTCTGTGTTCTGCTTTCCTCGGGCTCCTCTCCCAGTGAGAAGCAGGCACACCCATCTAACTGATAACTGTATGTAACCATCTTTTCTCAAAAACCTTATTGAAAAACTCTTTACATGCAATATCTTCATACTCTGAGAATTATATTATATAATAAAGTAGCAGTGCTCTCCTCAATTCCTAGTCCATTTGAAAGGGGGCCTTTCAAAATATCACCCGTAAAATGTATTTTCATATTAACCAGTTCCTCAATGCGAGCAGAATTAGGCCATTTGGCCCTTCGAGTAGACTCCGCCATTCAATCATGGCTGATATGTTTCTCATCCCCATTCTCCTAATAATAATAATAATCTTTATTATTGTCACAAGTAGGCTTACATTAACACTGCAATGCAGTTACTGTGAAAATCCCCTGGTCGCCACACTCCGGCACCTGTTTGGATACCCGGAGGGAGAATTCAGAATGTCTAATTCACCTACCAGCACGTCTTTCGGGACTTGTGGAAGGAAACCAGAGCAGCAGGAGGAAACCCTTGCAGACCCAGGGAGAATGTGCAAACTCCGCACAGTGACCCAAGCTGGGAATCGAACCTGGGACCGTGAAGCAACAGTGCTACCCACTGTGCTACCGTGCTGCCATTCCTTCCTTCTCCCCAGAGCTCCTGATCCCCCTATTAATTAAATAGGTGGTAATACTCTTGAACTCTGAATCAAAAAGTTGCGGGTTCAATTCACACTCCAGAACATGAGAACATCAATCAAAGCTGACACTCCAATGCTGTCGCGAGGGAGTGCCACATTGTCAGAGGTGCCATATTTCGGATGTAACTTTAAAATTGTGATGTAGAGGACCTATGCGCTGTTGTAGAGAAGAGCAATGGTATCCTGGCCAATGTTTATCTCAACATTACAAAGATATAATTATATATTAACTGATCATTTACACTGTAGTAGGGAAAATGGAGAATCTGAGGTGCACAAGGGACAGCAGGGAAGGGAATGCCTGGAAAGGGTTAACCTGACAATCTCTAAAACCTAAAATGTGGACAAACAAATTTTGCATACCACACACAGGCATATCTCAGGTAACAGATTTCCAAGCCTACAAATCGAAAACATTCAGCCTGGCTCCAGAATATCTGGAAGGGGCATTGTGGACCCATCCATATACATGTATCAGGGAAACAGGGCACTCACCATCTCATTGTCTGTTTGTCTAAAAGACATTCCTTTGTATTGCAATGCAAATGAACACGATGGATCCATCGAACGATTAGAAGTGGAGTACGTCAGACAATGTATCCACATCATCTAATCAAGGAAGTGACTGTAACCTAATCAAACTGCCGGTATTGATAATCGGTTGTATTTTAGTATTTCGAATCACTTTGTATTCCTTTGAATTAGTCTGCACGATCCAAACAGTATAAGATGTGTAAGACAACTTTATGGCGGCAGAGCGTCTTGGATAAGACAACTAATTAGTGTTTCTGGAAAGCCTACATAAAATCCATGAGAGATATCCACGGGAGGAAGGGCTGAAGGGCCTCGCTAGGATGAACAAGAAATTTAAAGAAATCCAAAAGAAATGAATCCCAGCGGTGATTTCTTTTCTCGCTATTTTCCGTTCTCTGCCCAAACTAATTTGATGTCTTGGTCTCTGAACCAAGATCATTTCTTGCAGCCAGGGACTGATCTCGTCCAGCCTTAATTGAGCTACCTCCCTTCCTTCCTGTTAGACTGCATACTGAATTAGCATACAGCACACAGGCATATCTTCACTTATATACTCTCACACAATTTTCTTAAAGCTCACACGGTCAACCTTTCCGCCGTATAGTTCTTTTGTATCGCAACTTACGGCCGGCCAATGACTAGAAAGGAATTGCTCCCTTAGCTATGAGTGGTAATTTAAAGGTACTCACCTGAATTGGAGCCACATAGAGCAGACATTGTCAAACTGGGGGTCGCGGGTGGGTATTGGGAGGGTCGCGGAGCCATCCGTCGCGGCACTCCCGATCGATCAAATCCGCGCGCAACAGCCGCAGCAGCTGGCTTTTAACTATGCCGGCTGCGAGCGGCCTTCAAAATGGCAGGAACATATAAAAGAAATTTGGCCACACTGCATGTGTGTGCCCGATCATCGGTGTGCATGCGCATAGTTTTGCATATGCACACCGATGATCGGGCACACATGCGCAGTGCGCCCGCATTTTTTTTTATACAGTCGCAGCCTTTTTTTTTACAAGTTCGGGGGGACAAAGGGACCATTGGGGCCAAAGGGACCCAAAACCATTTCCTCCATTTTTGTCAGCACCAAACAAGGTAAAAGAAAACGGTGGGTCGTGCAGGTCAGCCGGCATGGGTCGCGACGGTCGGCCGGCGTGGGTCGCGAAGGTTGTACAGCGTGGGTCGCGAAGGTCGGCCGCCATGGGTCGCGAAGGTCGGCCGGCATGGGTCGCGCAGGTCGGCCAGCATGGGTCGCGAAGGTCGGCCGGTTGGTAAAAATGGGACCCCGGGAAAAAAGTTTGAAAAACACTGACGTAGAGAACAAATTGCCCCCAATATTAATGACAAAAGGGGGACACGGTAGCACAGTGGTTAGCATAGTTGCTCTACAGCTCCAGGGTCCTAGTTTAGATTCCCGGCTTGGGTCACTGTCTATGCGGAGTCTGCACCTTCTCCCCGTGTCTGCGTGGGTTTCCTCCAGGTGCTCCGGTTTCTTCCCAGAGTCCAAAGATGTGCAGGTTAGGTGGATTGGCCATGATAAATTGGCCTTAAGTGTCCAAAAAGGTTGGGTGGGGTTAGGTAGGGTGCTCGTTCCAAGGGCCGGTGCAGACTCGATGGGCTGAATGGCCTCCTTCTGCACTTTAAATTTTATGATTCTATGAAAACGTTAACGGCCCTTTTGGGGAGAAATTAGAACATAGAACATAGAACAATACAGCGCAGTACAGGCCCTTCGGCCCACGATGTTGCACCGAAACAAAAGCCATCTAACCTACACTATACCATTATCATCCATATGTTTATCCAATAAACTTTTAAATGCCCTTAATGTTGGCGAGTTCACTACTGTAGCAGGTAGGGCATTCCACGGCCTCACTACTCTTTGCGTAAAGAACCTACCCCTGACCTCTGTCCTATATCTATTACCCCTCAGTTTAAGGCTATGTCCCCTCGTGCTAGCCATTTCCATCCGCGGGAGAAGGCTCTCACTGTCCACCCTATCTAACCCTCTGATCATTTTGTATGCCTCTATTAAGTCTCCTCTTAACCTTCTTCTCTCTAACGAAAACAACCTCAAGTCCATCAGCCTTTCCTCATAAGATTTTCCCTCCATACCAGGCAACATGCTGGTAAATCTCCTCTGCACCCGTTCCAAAGCCTCCACGTCCTTCCTATAATGCGGTGACCAGAACTGTACGCAATACTCCAAATGCGGCCGTACCAGAGTTCTGTACAGCTGCAACATGACCTCCTGACTCCGGAACTCAATCCCTCTACCAATAAAGGCCAACACTCCATAGGCCTTCTTCACCACCCTATCAACCTGGGTGGCAACTTTCAGGGATCTATGTACATGGACACCTAGATCCCTCTGCTCATCCACACTTTCAAGAACTTTTCCATTAGCCACATATTCCACATTCCTGTTTTTCCTTCCAAAGTGAATCACCTCACACTTCTCTACATTAAACTCCATTTGCCACCTCTCAGCCCAGCACTGCAGCTTATCTATATCCCTCTGTAACCTGCTACTTCCTTCCTCACTATCGACAACACCACCGACTTTAGTATCGTCTGCAAATTTACTCACCCACCCTTCTGCGCCTTCCTCTAGGTCATTGATAAAAATGACAAACAGCAACGGCCCCAGAACAGATCCTTGTGGTACTCCACTTGTGACAGAACTCCATTCTGAACATTTCCCATCAACCACCACCCTCTGTCTTCTTTCAGCTAGCCAATTTCTGATCCACATCTCTAAATCACCCTCAATCCCCAGCCTCCGTATTTTCTGCAATAGCCTACCATGGGGAACCTTATCAAACGCTTTGCTGAAATCCATATACACCACATCAACTGCTCTACCCTCGTCTACCTGTTCAGTCACCTTCTCAAAGAACTCGATAAGGTTTGTGAGGCATGACCTACCCTTCACAAAGCCATGCTGACTATCCCTGATCATATTATTCCTATCTAGATGATTATAAATCTTGTCTCTTATAATGCCCTCCAAGACTTTACCCACTACAGACGTGAGGCTCACCGGTCTATAGTTGCCGGGGTTGTCTCTGCTCCCCTTTTTGAACAAAGGGACCACATTTGCTATCCTCCAGTCCTCTGGCACTATTCCTGTATCCAATGATGACATAAAAATCAAAGCCAATGGTCCAGCAATCTCTTCCCTGGCCTCCCAGAGAATCCTAGGATAAATCCCATCAGGCCCCGGGGACTTATCTATTTTCAGCCTGTCCAGAATTGCCAACACCTCTTCCCTACTTACCTCAATGCCATCTAATCTATTTACCTGGAGCTCAGCATTCTCCTCCACAACATTATCTTTTTCCTGAGTGAATACTGACGAAAAATATTCATTTAGTATCTCGCCTATCTCTTCAGACTCTACACACAACTTCCCATCCCTGTCCTTGACTGGTCCTACTCTGTCCCTAGTCATTCGCTTATTCCTGACATACCTATAGAAAGCTTTTGGGTTTTCCTTGATCCTTCCTGCCAAATACTTCTCATGTCCCCTCCTTGCTCGTCTTAGCTCTCTCTTTAGATCCTTCCTCGCTACCTTGTAACTATCCATCGCCCCAACTGAAACTTCACACCTCATCTTCACATAGGCCTCCTTCTTCCTCTTAACAAGAGATTCCACTTCTTTGGTAAACCACGGTTCCCTCGCTCGGCACCTTCCTCCCTGCCAGACCGGTACATACTTATCAAGAACACGCAATAGCTGATCCTTGAACAAGCTCCACTTATCCAGTGTGTCCAAAACTTGCAGCCTACTTCTCCACCTTATCCCCCCCAAGTCACGTCTAATGGCATCATAATTTCCCTTCCCCCAGCTATAACTCTTGCCCTGCGGTGTATACTTATCCCTTTCCATCCTTAACGTAAACGTCACCGAATTGTGGTCACTGTCCCCAAAGTGCTCACCTACCTCCAAATCCAACACCTGGCCTGGTTCATTACCCAAAACCAAATCCAATGTGGCCTCACCTCTTGTTGGCCTGTCAACAAACTGTGTCAGGAAACCCTCCTGCACACACTGAACAAAAAACGACCCATCTAATGTACTCGAACTATATCTTTTCCAGTCAATATTTGGAAAGTTAAAGTCTCCCATAATAACTACCCTGTTACTTTCGCTCATATCCAGGATCATCTTCGCCATCCTTTCCTCTACATCCCTAGAACTATTTGGAGGCCTATAGAAAACTCCCAACAGGGTGACCTCTCCTTTCCTGTTTCTAACCTCAGCCCATACTACCTCGGAAGATGAGTCCCCATCTAGCATCCTCTCCGCCACCGTAATACTGCTCTTGACTAGCAGCGCCACACCTCCCCCTCTTTTGCCTCCTTCCCTGAGCTTACTAAAACACCTAAACCCCGGAACCTGCAACATCCATTCCTGTCCCTGCTCTATCCACGTCTCCGAAATGGCCACAACATCGAAGTCCCAGGTACCAACCCATGCTGCCAGTTCCCCTACCTTATTTCGTATACTCCTGGCATTGAAGTAGACACACTTCAAACCACCTACCTGAACACTGGCCCCCTCCTCCGACGTCAAATCTGAGCTCCTGACCTCTATACTCTCATTCTCCCTTACCCTAAAACTACAATCCAGGTTCCCATGCCCCTGCTGCATTAGTTTAAACCCCCCCAAAGAGCACTAACAAATCTCCCCCCCAGGATATTTGTGCCCCGCAGGTTCAGATGTAGACCATCCTGTCTGTAGAGGTCCCACCTTCCCCAGAAAGCGCCCCAGTTATCCAGAAATCTGAATCCCTCCCGCCTGCACCATCCCTGTAGCCACGTGTTTAATTGCTCTCTCTCCCTATTCCTCATCTCACTATCACGTGGCACGGGCAACAACCCAGAGATAACAACTCTGTTTGTTCTAGTTCTGAGCTTCCATCCTAGCTCCCTGAAAGCCTGCCTGACATCCTTATCCCCTTTCCTACCTATGTCGTTAGTGCCAATGTGGACCACGACTTGGGGCTGCTCCCCCTCCCCCTTAAGGACCCGGAAAACACGATCCGAGACATCACGTACCCTTGCACCTGGGAGGCAACATACCAAACGTGAGTCTCTCACGCTCCCACAAAATCTCCTATCTGTGCCCCTGACTATAGAGTCCCCAATTACTAATGCTCTGCTCCTCTCCCCCCTTCCCTTCTGAGCAACAGGGACAGACTCTGTGCCAGAGGTCTGTACCCCATGGCTTACCCCTGGTAAGTCGTCCCCCCCACAAGTATCCAAAGCGGTATACTTGTTTCTCAGGGGAACGACCGCAGGGGATCCCTGCACTGACTGTTTTTTCCCCGTCCCTCTTACAGTTACCCATCTATCTCCAATCTTTGGTGTAACTAATTCCCTGAAGCTGCTATCTATGACCCCCTCTGCCTCCCGAATGATCCGAAGTTCTTCCAACTCCAGCTCCAGTTCCCTAACTCGGTCTTGGAGGAGCTGGAGATGGCAGCACTTCCTGCAGGTAAAATCAGCAGGGACACTAACGGCATCCCTCACCTCAAACATCCTGCAGGAGGAACATTGCACTCCCTTCCCTGCCATTCCTCTAACTTTCTACCAAGATCTGGCTAACAACTAAATTTAAAAAAAATTTTATATATAAAAAAAAAATAAAGAATAAAAATTATTAATAACAATAATAAAATATGGTACTTACCTCACACCAAAGGGTTTTATTATTAGGTTAGAGGAGGAGGGCGGGTGGGAGACACTACACGTGTAGTGTCTCGGGTTTCCTCTCCACCAGAATTTATTGGTGAGGGTCTTCCCAGACGTCCGCGGGTCGACTTCCTGTTCCCACCTTAAACACTAGAATTTTTTAAAAAAAATTTATTTAAAGGAGAAACTTACCTCCCAGAAATCACTTCCGCACTGCCCCCGCAGAAATGGACTAACCTGCTCCGCTCCTGCTGAAATCGACTTGGCCTGCAAGGTAAGCAAGTTGTTAATCTGTACTCACCTCACCACAGACAGCGACCTTTTAAATGGTCCCCTCTGTCTCGCAGCCCCCGCGCTTTTCAAAATTCCCGCGCTGATTCTAAGGTCCCAGCTCTCACTCCCGAACTCAACAGCTGACCTGCAAGGCAAGTAAGTTAATCTGTACTCACCTCACCACAGACAGCAACCTTTTAAATGGTCCCCTCTGTCTCGCAGCCCCCGCGCTTTTCAAAATTCCCGCGCTGATTCTAAGGTCCCAGCTCTCACTCCCGAACTCAACAGCTGACCTGCAAGGCAAGTAAGTTAATCTGTTGAATTAAGTTAATTAGATGAATTACAAGAGGCTCAAGGGTTGAGCAATGATGATATTCACCTATTATTAAGGGCAAAGATCCCTGCTCCAGTTTGGGTGGATTTGCCACTACCCTGTAGAGACCGCTGTTGGATCACCCAGCGGGGCAGGGAAAATAAAGACCCTCGCTTTGCAACCTTTAAATTAGCAGTACGAACGGCCCTGGGGAGAGGCAGCCCAAATAGGACACTAATCACCCTGGTTAAACAAGGACCAAAGGAAAGGCTAGAGGACTATGCAGAGAGGAAATTCGAGGCATACAAACATCATTCAGATGTAGCCGCCCCAAACCGGGATAAAGAGATTTTCCTAAAGATGTTAACCGATGAGATGGGCCCACAGCTAGCTAGAATAGTAGACCTGGGACTCCCGGTGGGGAATAATTATAATCATGTCCTGACCTGGGCGATGAAGGCAGAGGTGAACAACAGAAAGGGATCTAAGGTGAGCCCCCTGGAGAAATTAGAAGAGGAAAGACAGTGTTACCAGAGTGGCAGAACAGGGCGCTCGAAGCCGGGTCCTCAGAGATGCCGGAATCGCTGAAGGTTAAGGCAAGACCAAAGGGATTGCTGGGCTAAAGGAGGTGGTAAGGAAGGTCAGGGACCCAGGACAGTAAAGAATAATGGCCGGGGGGGGGGGGGGATCAGTGGTACAGGTCTCAGCCGAGGATCTGGCAAAAACATTCAGCGCGATTAAGCACTGACGGGTCTCGGCCCTCAGAGAGAGAGAGAGAGGGACTCCAGGATATTTATTGAAGCACTGTTAGGGCGCCAGCGATGCACAATGTTCGTAGATACCGGAGCCTCAATATCGATAACCGATATGGATTTACCTCTAACCCATAAAATAACCCAGATACGGGCAGTATGAGATGCAGACCACATAATCGCCCTGACCCGGACTCTGGCAACCATACAGCAAGCAGGCCTTAAGGTTAATCCGAGGAAAGCACAGTTGGGACAAAAGGAGGTAACATACCTAGGATACATAGTGGAAAGGAAAATCCCAGTAGAAATGAATAAAGCCATCTTAGAGATGCCCAAATCCTGGACTATAAGAGGGGTGAGGCAAGCAGTGGGGCTATTCAACTATTGTAGGAACTTTGTAGGGAATTACTCCAAACTCGCTGAACCATTGCAACTAACCGGGGGGGGGGGGGGGGGGGGGGGGGGGTAAACAGTCCCGGGAATGTGTCAAGTGGGGGCTGGAGCAAGATGCTGCCTTTGAATAAATAAAACATACCCTCACATTAGACCCAGCACTGGGGCTACCAAATTTTGCCAAACCCTTTCACCTGTACTGCGACCACCAGGATATTATACAGCATTAGTGGGTCAGAAACACAGGGATCGAATGCGGCCAGTAGCATATTATTCCACAAAATGGAGTCCCGTAGTGGCAGGATTACACCGGTGCACACAGGCTTTAGACTGCGCCACAAGTGCCATAGAGGTATCTGAACCCACAGTGCTGTTTTAACCCATTATCCTCCACTCCCCTTACTCCATAGTACAATTATTAGAAGCAGGAAAGCTGCGGGCAGTTTCAGACAGCCGTCGGGCCAAGTAGGGAAGTGTGCTCGTCCCGGCAGATAAACACATACAGATAGTGAAGGACTCAACCCTGGTCACACACCCGGCCTCGCATTCGCCACCACCTCGTCCCAGGCAGCACTTGCTGCTCTGTGGCTGACTCTCTGAGACCCTCGGGGAAACAGGACGTCCCTCCTGGCCTCCACTGCGTCTAGGAGCCTGGCGCCATTGTTGTAAGCTGGCTGAGGTTGGCCGTGTAAGAGCTGCTTAAGTGCTGCTCTGATGTGGAGATGCCGGCGTTGGACTGGGGTGAGCACAGTACGAAGTCTTACAACACCAGGTTAAAGTCCAACAGGTTTGTTTCGATGTCACTAGCTTTCGGAGCGCTGCTCCTTCCTCAGGTGAATGAAGAGGTATGTGCCAGAAACATATATACAGACAATTTCAAAGATACCAAACAATGCTTGGAATGCGACCATTAGCAAGTTATTAAATCTTTTACAGATCCAGAGATGGGGTAACCCCAGGTTAAAGAGGTGTGAATTGTAAAGAGGTGTGAAGTGCTGCTCGACCTTGTTAGTGGGGGCGGGGGGCTGGCGAGCGCGGTGCCAGCAAATCAGCTGGTGAGTCTTCATTTGCAGCAAGGGGCCATTGAGGACAAGTTATGTGGATCAATTAACGCTGGGCTGAGCGCCGGTAAGTTCGTGGCAGTTCACGCTTGCTACCACCCTCAGAAACCTTTCCGGAAGATTACAAAACACGTGCATTTGATTTTTGCCCACATGCTGTGTTATAGGTAGACTCAAGAGGGAGCTGTTCTTTGAATTCTGTTCCTCATGCTTCCTAAGTGCCTGCCTTGGCGATTCACTCCACTATCTAATTTGTCAACCGTTTTAGTCATGGATTACTCAGCTTCATTTCGAAATGAAACTACTTTTTTAAAAAAAAGATTTTCAATGTCCTCCATCTCCGATACTTGCCATTTTTCAGTAGCCCTTCAGTCTGAACAAAGTTAAATTTCAGCAACTTGACAAATGAGGTATGATTTATCGTCTGCCATCCAAGATCAGGTGAGTCTAATACAGTGCAGTAATAGCATTCAGTGAAAGAGTTTGATTCAGGTGATATTTGCCTCTGATTCAGTAACTTGGAAGATTCATATGCAACGCGAGGACTCGGGACACACAATCTAGGCTGATGTTCCAGTGCCATACTAAGGGAAGTGCTACACCGTTGGAGGTTGTTGTCTTTCAATGAGACCTTAATGGTGTGTTCACGTGGATATAAAAGCACTATTTTGAAGAAGAGCGGCAGAGTGTCTTTGGCATCTTGCCAATATCAATCTCAAAAACACCTTAATCAAGAACAGGGTTAACCAGTCATCCATCGCATGGCTGTTAATGGTTTCTTTCTCAATGTCATTTGGCTATTGTGTTTCACAACACAACAGCAAAAGTGGATGTGAAACATCTGGAGAGATCCTGAAGATGTGAAAAGTCTTTAAATACAATACAATTTAAATACAAGTTTGATAGAATTCAACTTTGAGCAAATTACCATCTTCCTAGAGTCAAGAAGGAAGTAGCATTAATGTAAGATAGCTATTAACAAATCAAATACAGAATTCAGAGGAGGTTTTTACAGAGACTAGGGAAAAATGGACCTTGCTGCCCCGCAGTGGTTGAAGAAGCCAGTTTCGGCACACTCGAGAGGTTTCATGTGTATATCAGGGCGAGGAAGAGAGAGAGATATGGAGTTAAGGATGGAAATGAGAGAGCAGAAACACAGCAATCAGTGGGGTATAATGGCTGGTTTTGGTGTTTTGCTGCTGTAAATTGTGTAATTTCATGTAAAGGATTTCACGGTACTTCACTGGAACTTTATGCTCAAAACCCAGAAATTGAGCCACATCCAGAGGTGTAAACACAACTGTGAGTTATTGCAGCAATATTGGGGAGGCAGTGACGTAGTAGTATTATCGCTACAAACCAAAGTCATGCTCTGGGGACCCGGGTTAGAATCCCAACATGGCAGATGGCGAAATTTGAATTCAATTAAAAATAAAATCTGGAATTAAAAGTCCAAAAGGTGACCATGAGGCCATTGCCGATTGTCGTAAAAACCCAACTGATTCACTAATGTCCTTTAGGGAAGGAAATCTGTCTTCCTTACCTGGTCTTGCCTCCATGCGACTCCAGATTCACAGCAATATGGTTGACTATTAAATGCCCTCTGGGATGGACAATAAATGCTGGTTGTAACCAGCGACGCCCACATCCCATGAACAAAATCATAACCAATGCCATCGAAACCTGGTCTCCATCAACAAGTGTGTTTGGATATAGGGCTTCAAGAATCTCATTGCAGCATCGCAGCCGATTGGCAGGCAGGTGTTAGAATATGCTGAGTATGCTTCAGCACATCAGGGTGCGGGAACCACAACACTGACCCCTGGGACATATGCCTTCTTGCATCACTGTCTGGGCGGTACTGTATTCAGTCCCACATTAACCCTACATGTGCCAGGCCCTTAAGTACATCAGGCACCCTATTTAAAGGGGGTGGACTCAGGCACTATCTATTAAACAGGTCAGAATTACACCAACTCTCCTTGGGAGACATCCAGCACCAACCCCATCTTCAGCCACTAGGATAGGTAACTATGTCTCGCTTTTTAAATCTCTTTCCTTCTCCCTTGCAGAATTTGATTTTGTTCCATTTATACAACAGATATAGGGACACGCATGCACAATAAGTGTAATGTAGGACAGGTTGGGTGTGTTGGGGATAATTCGAAGGTCAAGTGAAATGGGTCTCCATCACATCTCTTGCGTTGCTGCAATAATGGAACTGGCTTCCCACAAGCTTCAACCTTCTGCTGGGCCTCCTCCTGGCCCATGGGACTACTCTGGACAGTATTAACTGCAGCACTTGCTATCATCTTTCAGCAGGAGGACCCAGAGTCTTTTTTGCATGAATCACCCGTGTGCTTTATTTTGAATATTTTCCCTACATAACCTTGCATCCTGAATGGTGCCACATACAGACTACTTCAAATCGCAATATACTCTGCTGAGTGCAGGGTTCCGCCAGGGCAGGCAGCAGAAGCATTGTTTCAGCACACCTTGGTCACTCTTATTTGATCTGGCAGTATAAGCTTCATTGGATGCCAGCTGCCCAAGTGTGCATGGGTTGCATAACAGAGTCATCAGTAATGTGGTCATTGGATACATACAATTGAGGGCAGCACGGTAGCATTGTGGATAGCACAAATGCTTCACAGCTCCAGGGTCCCAGGTTCGATTCCGGCTTGGGTCACTGTCTGTGCGGAGTCTGCACATCCTCCCCGTGTGTGCGTGGGTTTCCTCCGGGTGCTCCGGTTTCCTCCCACAGTCCAAAGATGTGCGGGTTAGGTGGATTGGCCATGCTAAATTGCCCATAGTGTCCAAAATTGCCCTTGGTATAGGGTGGGGTTAATGGGTTGTGGGGATAGGGTGGAGGTGTGGACCTTGGGTAGGGTGCTCTTTCCAAGAGCCGGTGCAGACTCGATGGGCCGAATGGCCTCCTTCTGCACTGTAAATTCTATGATACATAGAAGATAGGAAGAGGAGGAGGCCTTTTAGCCATTCGAGCCTGCTCCGCCATTCATCATGGCTGATCATCCAACTCAATATTCAAAATAAAGCACACGGGTGATTCATGCAAAAAAGACTCTGGGTCCTCCTGCACTGACCCCTGGGACATATGCCTTCTTGCATCACTGTCTGGGCGGTACTGTATTCAGTCCCACATTAACCCTACATGTGCCAGGCCCTTAAGTACATCAGGCACCCTATTTAAAGGGGGTGGACTCAGGCACTATCTATTAAACAGGTCAGAATTACACCAACTCTCCTTGGGAGACATCCAGCACCAACCCCATCTTCAGCCACTAGGATAGGTAACTATGTCTCGCTTTTTAAATCTCTTTCCTTCTCCCTTGCAGAATTTGATTTTGTT
Organism: Scyliorhinus torazame; assembly: GCF_047496885.1. Lineage (NCBI taxonomy): Eukaryota > Metazoa > Chordata > Chondrichthyes > Carcharhiniformes > Scyliorhinidae > Scyliorhinus > Scyliorhinus torazame. Next base: position 291,498,321 of record NC_092712.1, read on the forward strand.
CCATTTATACAACAGATATAGGGACACGCATGCACAATAAGTGTAATGTAGGACAGGTTGGGTGTGTTGGGGATAATTCGAAGGTCAAGTGAAATGGGTCTCCATCACATCCCTTGCGTTGCTGCAATAATGGAACTGGCTTCCCACAAGCTTCAACCTTCTGCTGGGCCTCCTCCTGGCCCATGGGACTACTCTGGACAGTATTAACTGCAGCACTTGCTATCATCTTTCAGCAGGAGGACCCAGAGTCTTTTTTGCATGAATCACCCGTGTGCTTTATTTTGAATATTTTCCCTACATAACCTTGCATCCTGAATGGTGCCACATACAGACTACTTCAAATCGCAACATACTCTGCTGAGTGCAGGGTTCCGCCAGGGCAGGCAGCAGAAGCATTGTTTCAGCACACCTTGGTCACTCTTATTTGATCTGGCAGTATAAGCTTCATTGGATGCCAGCTGCCCAAGTGTGCATGGGTTGCATAACAGAGTCATCAGTCATGTGGTCATTGGATACATACAATTGAGGGCAGCACGGTAGCATTGTGGATAGCACAAATGCTTCACAGCTCCAGGGTCCCAGGTTCGATTCCGGCTTGGGTCACTGTCTGTGCGGAGTCTGCACATCCTCCCCGTGTGTGCGTGGGTTTCCTCCGGGTGCTCCGGTTTCCTCCCACAGTCCAAAGATGTGCGGGTTAGGTGGATTGGCCATGCTAAATTGCCCATAGTGTCCAAAATTGCCCTTGGTATAGGGTGGGGTTACTGGGTTGTGGGGATAGGGTGGAGGTGTGGACCTTGGGTAGGGTGCTCTTTCCAAGAGCCGGTGCAGACTCGATGGGCCGAATGGCCTCCTTCTGCACTGTAAATTCTATGATACATAGATACATAGAAGATAGGAAGAGGAGGAGGCCTTTTAGCCATTCGAGCCTGTTCCGCCATTCATCATGGCTGATCATCCAACTCAATAGCCGAATCCTGCTTTCTCCCCATAGCCTTTGATCCCATTCTCCCCAAGTGCTATATCCAGTCGCCTCTTGAATATATTCAAAGTTTTAGCATCAACTACTTCCTGTGGTAATTAATTCCACAGGCTCACCACTCTGTGTGAAGAAGTGTCTCCTTATCTCTGTCCGAAATTGTTTACCCTGAATCCTCAGGCTGTGACCCCTGGTTCTGGACACACCTATTATTGGTAACATCTTCCCTGCATCTACTCTGTCCAGTGCTGTTAGAATTTTATAAGTCTCTATGAGATCCCCCCTCATTCTTCTGAACTCCAGCGAGAACAATCCCAACCTAGTCAATCTCTCCTCATATGACAGTCCCGCCATCCCTGGAATCAGTCTGGTAAACCTTCGCTGCACTCCCTCGAGAGCAAGAACATCCTTCCTCAGAGGAGAGCAAAACTGCACACAACACTCCAAGTGTGGCCTCACCAAGGCCCTGTACAATTGCAGCAACACATCCAAGCTTCTATACTCGAAACCTCTTGCAATGAAGGCCAACATACCATTAGCCTTCTTTGCCGCCTGCTGCACCTGCATGCTTATCTTCAGCGAATGGTGCACAAGGACTCCCAGGTCCCACTGCACACTCCCCTCTCCCAATTTATAACTATTCAGGTAGTAATCTGCCTTTCTGTTTTTGCTTCCAAAATGAATAATCTCACACTTATCCAAATTATACTGCATCCGCCATTGGTTTGCCCACTCGCCCAACCTGTCCAGATCTTCCTGTAGGATCCCTGCATCATCGACACAATTCACCCTCCCACTTAATTTGGTATCATCTGCAAACTTTGAGATGTTATATTAATGATTTGGATGAGGGAACAAAATGTATATTGTGAATAGCTGGGATCCCAGCACCGATCCCTGTGGTACCCCACTGGTTACTGCCTGCCAATTTGAAAAGGACCCATTAATCCCTACTCTTTGTTTCCTTTCTGCCAACCAGTTTTATATCCACCTCAATACATTTCCCCCAATCCCATGCGTTTTAACTTTGCACAATGCGGGACTTTGTCAAACGCCTTCTGAAAGTCCAAATATACCACATCGACTGGCCCCTCCTTGTCAACTATACTGGTTACATCTTCAAAGAATTCCAACAGATTTGTCAAGCATGATTTTCCCTTCATAAATCCATGCTGACTCTGACTGATACTGCCACTATTTTCTAAATGTTCCGCTATAAATTCCTTGATAATGAATTCAAGCGTTTTCCCCACTACCGATGTTAGGCTTACTGGTCTATAATTCCCTGTTTTCTCTCTACCTCCCTTTTTGAATATCGGAGTGACGTGAGCTACCCTCCAATCTGCAGGGACAGTTCCAGAGTCTATAGAATCCCGGAAGATGACCACCAATGCATCAACTATTTCTAGAGCCACCTCCTTAAGCACTCTGGGATGCAGATTCTCAGGCCCTGGAGATTTATCCGCCTTCAATCCCATCAGTTTTCCCAGCACCATTTCTCTACTAGTGTTGATCTCCCTCAGTTCTTCCCTCTCACTAAGCATTTCATTCTCCAACATTTCTGGGATCGGACTTGTGTCCTCATTTGTGAAGACAGAACCAAAGTATGTATGTATTGGATAATCCTGGTCACTCCCAATAGTTATTCTCTGGGATAAAGTCATCATAGCCGTTGCCAGGGAAGGGGGCATTGAACTGCACAATACACCGCCTATGGCTGCATACCAACTGGACATTGAGGGAGTGGAATCTTAAGATTTGACACAATACAGAAAGCAACATGTACAGCCACTGGCGCTCTGCACCACAAGGAAGCTGGCAATTGTCAAGGTGTCTCCCACAGGAATTGAAACACAATTAGCTGTCTGACTGGTGAGACAGCAGACTCCCAAAACAACCCTGGATGAGAAACAGGTTACTTCTGAAGGCGACAAGATTTCAGACAAAATGTGGTTGAATGAGCAACTTGGGATGTTGCATTTTATGTTACCATATAAATAAAATCAAGGAACCAGGGGCGAAAATCTCCCCCAACGGCGCGATGTCCGCCGACTGGCGCCAAAAACGGCGCCAATCAGACGGGCATCGCGCCGGCCCAAAGGTGCGGAATGCTCCGCATCTTTGGGGGCCGAGCCCCAACATTGAGGGGCTAGGCCGGCGCCGGAGGGCTTTCCGCCCCGCCAGCTGGCGGAAATGGCGTTTGGTGCCCCGCCAGCTGGCGCGGAAATGTGGCGCATGCGCGGGAGCGTCAGCGGCCGCCGACAGTTTCCCGCGCATGTGCAGTGGGGAGAGTCTCTTCAGCCTCCGCCATGGTGGATGCCGTGGCAGAGGCGGAAGGGAAAGAGTGCCCCCATGGCACAGGCCCGCCCGCAGATCGGTGGGCCCCGATTGTGGGCCAGGCCACCGTGGGGGCACCCCCCGGGGTCAGATCGCCCAGCGCCCCCCCCCCCCCCCCCCAGGACCCCGGAGCCCGTCCACGCCGCCTGGTCCCGCCGGTAAATACCAGCTTTGATTTACGCCGGCGGGACAGGCAATTTCTGGGCGGGACTTCGGCCCATCCGGGCCGGAGAATTGAGCGGGGGGTCCCGCCAACCGGCGCGGCCCGATTCCCGCCCCCGCCCAATCTCCGGTACCGGAGACTTCGGCGGGGGCAGGATTCACGGAGGCCAATGGCCATTCTCCGACCCGCTGGGGGGTGACGCCCCTGATGCTTGAATACGGTGGGCATTTAGGACCTCCTACCAAGAGTCCTTCTCCTCCTTCTAGCATCTGGTCCTGTTCTAGCTATCTGCTCATTCTCCTAATCAGGCTGTATTCCGGGGGAATGCCCAGTACTGCACCCAAGTTAGGAACAAGACAATAAACTGCCACACGGCTCGCAGTCTGACCATTAAAGAAGGTGAGGGCTATACCCAAAAGTAGATCCTGTTAAATAAGGGGAGGGCCATCTTTCTGCAGAGTGCATATTCAATATTAATAATTAATATATGTGAAGAAATGGAGGAGGATATTTTAAAAAGTGATTCTCCACTGAAGTTCATTAGCTGGACAAAAAGGTTTAAAAGTTTATAAGCTTGCCTGGGCAAATTGTCCACTCAAGGACAATTATATCCTGTGGCATATCCTCTAACACAAGAAAGTTCAAAAAAGGAACTGGCCTCTAAATCACCTCAGCAAGGCATTGAGAATTAGTAAGGAACCACAATGACCCTAAATAACATTTAATCCAAATCTTGGAAACTGGGCGTTACAAGTGACCACGGTCTGCATTTCTCAGTGTCCTATTTGATTGAACAATGTCAATGGATGTTGCCCAACATGAGTGCTCAACGTGCTAATTCAAGGTAAATAGTACTTTAAATATTGGAGATCTTAAGTCTCACTCTCTATTAGAAACAAGATTATCCTTACTTTTGATGGTAATTAAGTTGGAGGATAGTTCCAGGAAAGTGCGTTGCATGTTCAGTATAATTTATAATATATCATATAGTCTTCTGTATCCAAACTCCAAAAACCCATTTCCCTACACCTTCAGTCGAGGGATATGGTATTGAGATGCCCAAGCCCTTATTATATCTGGATTGTTATAATCTGGCTAGAATTTATCAAAAAGGCCATCTGGAGGATGGTAATATTATGTTGGCTCCTTCCCTTCAGAAAGAGAAAGAGAGTGAGAGAAGAGCAAGCTCACATCACTCAGTTCTTCAGATCCATTAAGTGTCTGTGAGGCCCAATTTTCTCATCAGAGGAATATGCCTGATTCGCAATAGTCCCAAAGGGGCTAGGATTATAATCTATTTTAAGAGCATTTAACTCCATAACAAAATTCCAGGTATCAGAAATGCTTACATGCTGACGGACCTCAATGAACTGACTAATCTGCATACTGCTGTTAGAGGTTAATTTAACATGCAAACGTCAATTCCCTGACCAACATTGCATCCACCATGATTGCATTCTCTCCTCAGATACTGAAGTAGGCCATGTTGAAATGGATCCAGGCTTGGGTTGAAGTGGCAAGTAACAGTCGCACAAGTGCCAGTCTATGACAATCTCCAGCAATACCAAATCTCCAGCAAAAAAAGAGAATCTAACCATCACCCCTTGACATTACCATGATTGAATCCCCCACCAACATCCTGGAGGATACCATTGACCAGACACTAAACTGAGCCAGCCATATAAATAGTGTGGCTACAAGATCAGAGGCAAGAACTCCTGCAGTGAAAAGTCACCTGCCGACTCCCCAAAACCCATCCGCCATCTATAAAGCACAAGTCAGGAGTGTGATGGACTACTCTCCACTTGCTTGGATGAGTGCAACTCCAACAACACAAGAAACTGGTCACCATCCAGAAGCAGCCTGCTTGATTGGTAACCCCCCCCACCCCGTGAAACAAACAAACACAGCATCGGAGAGTTTTTTCCCCCATTATGCAGACAACTGGGCCCTGCTTGTGGTGTCCAAAACTGGGGCATGGTATAAGCTGGAGCACATCGCGGAGAGCTCATCTGTCACCCATGCTGTGAAGTGTTTTGCACCCACACCCGCCAATCATTGGAAAGGTTCTGACTCGTGTGAAAATTGAATGAAATAAAAAGGAATAACAATTTCATGAATTAATATGTTTAGAGAAAAAAAAACTTCAAAGACACTACAATGTTCTTGGGATTCACTTTTCACGGCTTTGGAGGTCGCAATCTTGGTTCTGGAGGACCTGGAGAAAGAAAACGACCAGTATGAATATAGCTGTATAATCTAAGATGTCGCAAAAACATTTGAGATATATTGGATTCTCAGGGTAGAGTTGTTTCCCCTTGGGGGAAAGTCTAGGACCATAGGGCACAAACTCAGAGTGAGGGGAAATTTCTTCTCTCAGAGGATAGTGAATCTGTGGAACCCGCAGAGAGCTGTAGAGGCTGGGTCATTTAAGTCTGTTCAAGGCGGAGAGATTCAGCAAGCGAATCAAGGGTTATGAGGATAAAGCAGGAGAGAAGAGTTTGTATAATCTTTATTGTCACAAGTAGGCTTACATTAACACTGCAATGAAGTTACTGTGAAAACCCCTAGTCGCTAGTTGAGGATATCAGGTCAGTCATGATCTCATTGACTGGCGGATCAAACTCGATGGGTCGAATGACCTACTTCTGCTCATACGTCTTATATCCATTCCTTTCTCCAGCAGAAAAGAATTATAAAAGCAAAATAGCTGGGGGAGTGGTGCAATAATGAAACCAAGTGAGGACAATTCCTTTGGCCTGGACAATGGTGAGGTGTTGGGAGTAGGGTGGCTCTAAAGAACTCATGTGAAAGGTTGCAAAGAAGTCATTCTGCACCATTCTCTCATAAGTCAGTGTTTGTCAATTTTGACTTTGGCTGGGCCTGTTTCAGAAATGGAAAAGGTACAGATTTGAGGGGAGTTAGGGTACAACTACAGCTTCAGGGAGTGGAGGAGAGAAAAGTTGGAACCAAGGACAAGAGGAGTCACAAGTGAGAATGAGTCACGGGGCTGGGAAGGGAAAGTAGGATGGTCAACAATGTAATGGGAATATAATCATGGGAGCAGGTCAGAGATTTTATGGACAAGTTGAGCTTGACCAGGCATGAGGGAGCCACAGAGGGAGGAAAGAGAAAGGCAGGGTCAAGTTCTAGGGGAAGTTGGAACCAACAGCAAAGACAGGCAACAGATGGTTGCAATTGCAGGATTGTATGCTCGCCAGCTGGACAGAGAACCCCAAAAGCCTCATGGATATAATACTGAAAACAGGCCAAACCTCAACCAGGGGTTAATCTTCAAAACACGTTGATAGTGAAAGCAAGACACTGGGACGTTACCATCTCAAAGACAATCCAATTAAAGAAACAGAGGACTTCATAGAATTTATAGTGCAGAAGGAGGCCATTTGGCCCATCGAGTCGGCACCGGCTCTTTGAAAGAGCACCCCACCCAAGTCCACACCTCCACCTGATCCCCATAACCCCGTAACCCAACCCAACACTAAGGGCAATTTTGGACACTAAGGGCAATTTAGCATGACCAATCCACCTAACCTGCACATCTTTGGACTGTGGGAGGAAACCGGAGCACCCGGAGGAAACCCACACACACACGAAGAATGTGCAGACTCCGCACAGACAGTGACCCAAGCCGGGAATCGAACTTGGGACCCTGGAGATGTGAAGCAATTGTGCTAACCACCATGCTACCCTTCCGAGCTGATGGCCCAGACAGCAACAACTAAACAAATAAACATCAACAACAGCCAAGGAGAAATGGACTTTATCACATACATAGCAACTTGGGAGTCAGAGACAACACACCTGAATGGGGTCTATTGTTTTGGTAGCGGGAACAACATCATGATGAAGCACTCAGGAAGGTACCAGAGATTAAAGGGTGCCAAGCAGGATGTCTCCAAGAACATGCTTTGATATTTTTGATAAAGTTTTGGAAGTAAGGGCAAAACAGTTGAGTCTTGCACTGAAGTCGCCAAGGAAGGCCAGGAATGGTCAACCTGATTCATGACCTACAGTTTCTCCTGGAAGGACATGGGGAGTAGCAAGTATCAGCCAGATCTGAAGGATATTTGGGGCTGAGGTTTAAATATAGTTCTAAGAGGGTTTGAGTTGACATTTGGGCAGAAACATAAGGCTTTGCCTGTGGTTTGTCATGGAGGCTTTAATAGGTCATTATTGCGCAGCATCAATACACTACTTTAGAGCTCTTCAGTTAAGAAAATTTTGGCCTATAACCTGTGTAAGTTAGTAAGAGAACTTAGTCAGGAGATGTCACAAAGAGTAAACGGTGCACGAGGCATTAGGATTCTTGTTTTGAGCCTAAAAGCCTGTTTAAATTAGCAAGTAAGCGAAATTAGTCAAGAGATGTCACCAAGAGTAAATGGTGCACCATCTCAATACTGACAATAGCAGGCACAATTAACTCAAGAGGAGCCACAAATAACACCACTGTTACAAAAGCATACAAAGATGAAAATCAAACATCCAAACTCCTCTAAGCTATTAAGAACTAAAAAGCTACTTGAAAAGGAGGAACATGCATGTCCAAAGTGATACACTATTTCTACACTTGCCTCTCATCCTGGGCATCATTGGTGGTCTCATTCCTGGAGGAATTCCCATGGGACCTCCTCTGCCAGAAGGCATTCCCATCGATGGTGGTCCAAATGGTAGTCTCATGGCAGGATGTGGTCTCATAAAACCTGGAATACGGAGATAGATGTGAGGTTTTCAATTTGCATTGATCAGCCTTTTACGCCATCACTTTTTCCAACCCCAGCAGCTTTCACCAACAGCGGGCTAACAACCTAGCCAGCCAAGCAGGGTCAATACTGTTCATAAACCTGTAGCTAACCAACATGCAGAAAGAAACATCTTCCCTCAATGGAGAAGCTGCTCAACTTTAAGAGGAAGTAGCAAAAATAAAATTGCAGGTCCTCAATACTGAAGCATTAAAGAACATAAAAGCAAAATGTAGAACTTATACCCAAGATCCAATTATCTACCACCTTTAAAATCACTTCACCGGAAGTATTTTGGCATTCCACATGCAATGCCAGAATAGACTGATTGATTCAGAATCTAAGTACAAACTGCACTATCCCAAGCTAAAAACAAAACGTTACAAATGCTCAGAAGGTCTGGCAGCATCTGTGGAGGAGGAGCAGAAACAAATTTACAGCATCTGCAGAATTTTGCTGTTGTACTATCAAGCTACCTGGTCTATTGAATCCCTCACTATTCAATTGTAAATTCAAATCAATAATTTCATCTATTCAAAGCTGGAATGCCAATTGCACATTCAAAAAGGCCCAGTTTACAGAGAAACACCATTCTGACTGCTTCGCTAAGCAGAATTGGCCATCACATAACACTTCTAGAATGTTCCAACCATCTGAAAAAATAATTTTGAAGAATTTGTATGACTGGAAAGACTTACAAATTGGCTGTGCGGAGCTGCAGCAGTTCAATTCTGGATTAGGATAGGACAACAACTTGCTTGGGTATAACTTGCAGCTTCACCACCTGGGCAATAACCTGATCAGAGGTGATCATTCTTCCTTTATGGGATCCAAGCAGACAATACTCTCCACCAGATTACCACCTATTCCGAATACCATCTTGCAAGTTTAAAAGACAATAAACAGTCTGCAAATCTTGTCAAGGTTCAGAAGCGAACGGCATATGTTGGCCTCAACCAGTGTCATGCCAAATATTCATTAACCTACCTGGCCTTGGCTCGCCAAGGTTCAGAATAGGTGGCATCCCCCTCATTGGTACATAAGATTGAGGAACAGCAGAAAAGCTAGGAGGCGGCGCAACTCCAGGTCCTCTAGGCTGAGGGGCCATTTCCTAAACAGCAAATAAA